>NC_092812.1:33624507-33938007 GCF_040954645.1 Diabrotica undecimpunctata
CCCACTTTTTTCAATCTCCTCCAATCAGAGTTCGTCACACTTATCCCCATCTACCATTTAGATAACAAACAACAATTTTACCTACAATTATAAATTTCATTTATTTATAGCCCTTTTTCTATCCGAATTGTCGAATAAAGGCCTCTCCCATTTCTCGCCATTCATCCCTGTTGTGTGCTAGGCGTTTCCACATTGGTCCTGCGACTCTTTTGATATCGTCGCTCCAGCGCATTTGAGGTCTTCCTCTTGGTCTCTTCGCATCGTACGGTCGCCAGTTTCCGACTTCTTTGTTCCATCTACCATCTTCGAGACGTTCGTTGTGTCCAGCCCATTTCCATTTTAATTTAGCTGCTTGTTTCGCGGCGTCCTTTATTTTTGTTTTGTTCCGGATTGCTTCGTTCGTTTGCCGATCTATTAGTGAGATACCAAGCATCTGTCGTTCCATGGCTCGCTGAGTTTTTCGAATCTTGTCCATGTTCTTTTTTGTGAATGTCCAGGTTTGAGCTCCGTAAGTGAGAACGGGAAGGATACAAGAATCGAACACTTTGGTTCGAAGGTTTTGGGGTATCTTTTTGTCTTTCAGTATGTATGAGAGCTTTCCAAATGCGGCCCATCCCATTCTTACTCGTCTGCTTATTTCGGTAGTTTGGTTTTCTTTGTTTACCTTGATATTCTGACCCAGATATATGTATTCTTCTACATGTTCCACTTTTGTTCCTTGGATGGTTATCATCGGTTGCTCATCTTTATTCGACATTAGCTTAGTTTTACTCAGATTCATTTTCAGTCCTTTTTTTATGGATTCCGTATGAAGCTCATCGATCATCGTCTTCAGTTCTTTCCAGCTGTCGGCTATTAGTACTACGTCATCTGCATATCTTAGATGGTTTAAATACTTTCCGTTTATCGACAGTCCCTTCGTTTCCCAATTTAGTGATTTAAAGATGTCTTCAAGTGCGGCAGTAAATAGTTTTGGAGATATGGTGTCTCCCTGTCTTACTCCTCGGTTGATTTTTATTGGCCCCGTTTTCATTCCGTTATCCATCGTGACTACCATTTCAGCGTGTTGGTATATATTATGTATTAATATCCTATATCTAGAATCTATTCTGCTGTTGACCAGTGCTTCCTCAATAGCCCATAATTCTATGCTGTCAAAAGCTTTCTCGTAGTCTATAAATGCTAAACAGATTGGTAAATTGTATTCGTTAACTTTTTCTATTAGGACCTTTAGTGTGTGAAGAATAAATTTCATAAAAACTATTAATATGCTAATCGGTTTCTACAAATTCTTCAGAACTAACGGAGAATTATATTTTCTAAATATTTCTATTCTATTGTCTTATTCACCGCTCGCATTGTTCACGATTTCTTTAAGCTCACTCACGTCACTCGAATATATTTTACAAAGAAAATAATTTATGCATATCATTAAATTTTATTTACTACAGGTAATCTAGGATAATGGACTTTCATTTCTTCGAAATATCTTTTATTTTGTAATTTGAAATATATTAAAAGCAAAACAATATTATTTTCAATTTTACATAGCTTAACAATTATATATATATATATATATATATATATATATATACATAAATTAAAATATAAAATGCTAACAGGTTTTCTGAACGAACATACAAGGTTTGTAAGATAGTTTCTTGCTATTTTGCTATATATGTACATTGGTTATAGTTTGTTGTTATTTGTTTATACATGTATTTTGGTTTTAAGAGTTTTCTTTATCTCTCAAAAAAAGACAAAGTGGCACCCTTTTTCCTTTTTATTTATTCCAATTTTCTATCAGTTAGTAAGCTTCATTTTCTCTTTTCTTTCTGAGTTTAGTATCCCACGTTCCTAATAAGCGACCTATAGACCCACGTCCCAAAGCTCGCCATTGTGTCCTTTAAAACAGCTGACTGTCGGTTGCAAAGTGAACGTACTTCGACCTGGAATTTTTCTCCATATTTAAAATTCTAATCTAAAACTTTCTCTTGGGTTAACTTTTATATTAGAGAAAGTAATAGTTAACTTCTGGGCTTCCTTCTTTCCTTCCAGGACCATTTATCGCTACAAGCTAAATTCTTTAAAATTTTTCTTGCCCTCTGGGGTGAACTGACAGCTTTTTGTCACACCGACCCTTTCGAACCGATATAACAGGACGTTTCTTTATTTTCTCGAAGTTTTTTTACTTGTTTTTGACATATTTTCTTGCTATTTCTCTTTGACTATATGTGGTATTTTCTTATCAGAAATATCTTCATCTCATTGGAGAAAATTTCAATCGGACATTAAATCATCTTGTTTTATGATCAGTATCAAGACAGTTGGAAAAACTCAAGTTACTGCACACTTTGAGCTCATTTCAGCTATTAACATCTGTTAATTTTTGACATTCAATCAAAAAGTTCCACCATTTGTAACTTAATTATGGAGCATTATTATTCACTACCTGTTATGCAACCCATTCAGCAGCTATATATCACTGTGACTATACTTTTAAGGCTCTGAAAATTAACCCTGCAGTTGCAGTAGATTATTAGACAGCGCTCAGTCTAGCTTTTAAAAGGATCTGTTAGAAAAATCGGTAAGATAGTTTCGAAACAAATTCGATTCGATTTTTCTATCAGATGTCGCTATTGCGTCCATAACGAAGCCATGTTATTGTTGCTTCCTAATAAGGCAGAGAAGACTATTTTTCACGTTAAGAACGGCTATGAATAACTATTCTGATGAGACTTATTAAGTCGAAATACGTATCAATAGATACACAGACGCTTTGAACGTGAAATCAAATCTTTTCTGTCTTTTTCATTTTTCATTGGATCTGTTAGAATTATTTCAGTGTGCATTAGTCTCGAAGGATAAAGTTCGGCGTTTAGTCGTATGAGATATATTATCATTTTCGGAGTGTGAGTCCGACGCGTCTAATAAGGTTATATTTATTTGTATACTAAGAATTTCAAAAATCTGGTAAAAGAATTAAATATTTTATAATACTTGCTCTAAAACTAATATTATTTTTTTGTACAGATGATGTGTGATTATGAAAGAGAACAGAACCGGCTTCGAAAGCTCATGGAAGAAGTTGAAAGTGACGCAGAGTCAGAAAGTGAGGTCGAGGAATCTGAAAGTGAGGATGATTTCATTGAGGAACGATCTGAAGATTCAGACAGCGAACAGGAATTGGCTGAAACAGAGTACGAAGAGACATGTAAAATTATTGACGACAATGAAATTTTTTGTCGGTAAAGATAAAGTTACAAAGTTGAAAAAACATCGTGCGCAAAACAAGAAAGTAAAAACCAGAAGCGAAAATTTAATAAAAGTTTTACCGGGAGTACCTCGTAATCTTCAACATTTTAAATCTCCTGTTGATATATGGAATACATTTTTCACAAATGAAATTCTCAATACTATAGTTCTGCATACAAATCAGAAGATAGAAGCAGTGTCTACTAACTTTGTTCGTGAGAGGGACCACAAACCAATCAATACTGCAGAAATTAAAGCATTACTTGGCCTGCTTTAGCTTGCAGGTGTTCGTAAAGCAAATCGTCTCAACACTGAAGATCTCTGGAAGACCGACGGCACAGGAATCGAAGCAGTACATACCGTCTAAACCAAATAAGTATGGTATCAAAATGTTTGCACTATGTGATGCCAAAATGTTTTACACGAGTAATATGGAAGTTTACGTAGGCACTCAACCGGATGGTCCATACAAAACAGATAATACTGCCAACTCTATTGTAGAACTTTTGTGTGAACGGATATATGGATCCAACCGGAATGTAACAACTAACAACTGGTTTACCAGTTTACCTCTTGCTATGAGTCTCAAGTCACATAAGCTTACTTTTTTAGGGACGATACGCAAAAATAAATGGGAATTACCCCCAGAGTTCATACAAGGTAAGAGACCAGTTGGATCTAGTATGTTTGCGTTTAGACCAGATTGTACATTGGTCTCTTTACACGATGATGATGATATAAATTCAGTTAGCAATAAGCCAGAAATTATAGAGTGGTATAATTCAACAAAGTGCCGAGTGGACGTTGTGGACCAGTATTGTGCTCAATATAATGTTGCCAGAAATACAAGAAGATGGCCACTCGTGATATTTTATAGCATGCTGAATGTTGCAGGGATAAATAGCCTTATAATATATTCTGCAAATAATCCAAATTTAAAAATTAAACGTAGAAATTTCCTTTTACAACTTTTCCAGTCATTAGTATATGACCAACAGAAAGTACTTGCGACTTTGCCAAATCTTCCGAAAACTATAAAAGTGAGACTATAAGAACTTTGCGGTACAGAAGAAAAAGCTGTTCCGGTATAACCGACAGCTAACAAAAGGGGACGTTGCAGTATTTGTGATTCTAAGAAAAATCGACCAACAAAATATTTTTGTATTTTCTGCAAAAAGTATCTGTGCTTAGAACATGCCAATATTATTAATAATTGTTCCCAAGAAAAGTAGGTTATAGGAGCCCGATCCTGATAGTATATCGGAACGGTGTGTTTATTTTTTGACTCTCCAAAATAGTTTAAATTAAGTGAGAACAAGTTTTCAAAATTTAACTACGCTTTGTGTAGTTATTAGTGATCAACTGAACTCACTTTTGCTAGTCTGTAAATACAGTTTTACCGTAAATTTCACCGAAAATATATAATTAGTACGTATTTAACATCATTGAAAATTTTCATATCCATATTTGCTTGACGATAAACAAAAACATTTAATTACCATTGACCTGTATCTCCAGCCGGTTTTTTTCTGGCGGCGGACAGGTCCGTCGTTAGGAATGTTTAAACATCAAGGAACATGTCGCAAATCAATGAAATAAATTTACCAGGCAATTCTCAAATGGATAATTCTACACAAAGAAGTTACTCTACCGCAATAACACAACAAAAATTTCCGTCAAAACGGCAAGCTATCATTTTTAATTCTATTGAAGATGCGAAAATACAAGATTACCTCCTTCCCCTGGGAGAAATCATAAATCCAAAAAATATACTATTCTGCTCTAGATTATCAAACAGTAGAATATGTTTATATTTATCATCTGAAAATATCGTAGAAAAATTCATGAATGAAAATGACGGCAACATTGAAGTTAATAACCAGATTATACAAGCTCGACGGTATATAACTCCCTCCGAAAGAATCATTCTCTCTAATGTTTGCCCATCCATTCCTCATGTTGTATTAATTAAAGAACTTGAATCCATGGGGCTTGTTATTCTATCTACAATGTCCTTTTTAAAAATTGGTGCACGGTTACCCGAATTTAATCATATAATGAGCTTTAGGAGACAAATCTTTATCAGCCCAACAGATCTCACAATTCCAGAATCGTTTTTAATTAATTACGATAATACTTCATATAGAATCTTTTTATCAAGCGGCAACCTAACGTGTTACAACTGTAAACAAAATGGGCATACGGCAACTAACTGCAAAAATCCTATCAATCAAAACCCAAATCCTACTTCTCCAACCACAACAGAAGAAATCTCAACATGTAGCCCTTCAGAAATATCAATCATCACACCGACATCTACTTCTAGTCAAACAGACACCCCAACTATAGAAAATCAACTTAATATAAAACAAACTGCGAACGAAACAACTACCTTACATATGAAAATTGAATCTTCACAAAACAGTTCAAAAAGAACTATTAACGATACCTTAAGTCCTTCTCCGCCTTCCAATGATACCACTAATAAACCGAAGTTTACCAGTCCAGTAGAAATACCATTTAATCCTAAGAAAAAACAAAATAAAGGTAAATCTCTAGAAGCATTCATAAACCAGCAGTCACCACCATTTATTTTAAGCTATGTTCAGATAAAATATCTATTCGACAACATAAAGAATTCACCCGATCCACTTACTACCGTTAAAAATTATACAAACAACTTTACAGCTCTCATCGATATGTTAAGCAAAATATATCCCTATACTCAAGACAGATCTACAAAGACACGAAATACCAAATTAAGAAAAATTCTTTTAAAACACAGATGCAAATCCCACACGACCTAGTATCCGATACAGACAGTGACTGCCAATCATTAAATAAATTTATTTAATAAAATAGAGTTCAATAAATTAATACAGTGGAATATCAACGGCTATTACAATAATTTACCTATGCTACAGATCATTCTTTCAGAACAAAATCCAGATTTTGTATGTTTACAAGAGACCAATTGTAAACAAAATCAAAATATAAACTTAAACTTAAACTATTTGTGTCTTAATGCAGGATTATATGTCAGATACGAGGCACTCACATATATTATTATATCCTCACCAAATCAGAAATATATAATTTTGACTGATTCACTAAACTCACTACAATCTATAGGAAGAAGATACCCAGAGAATCATATTCTTGAAAAAATAAAACAAAATCTGATAGAGATAGAAAATTGTAATAAGGAGGTAATCTTTATTTGGATCCCATCACATAATGGTATTAGAGGTAATGAAGAAGCAG
The DNA here is from genome assembly GCF_040954645.1 of Diabrotica undecimpunctata. Classification (NCBI taxonomy): domain Eukaryota; kingdom Metazoa; phylum Arthropoda; class Insecta; order Coleoptera; family Chrysomelidae; genus Diabrotica; species Diabrotica undecimpunctata. Next base: position 33,631,027 of record NC_092812.1, read on the forward strand.
ATAAGTGTGCGCGTGAAGCCGTCAATTCGGCTGACTCTATTATTGTGAAATACGTGATAGCTAGTGATGTTTCAAGTGTTATCAAATCGCGGATCCTGAGTGGCAAAACCGGTGGGAATTTTCAGTGTCCAATCTTCGGAATATTAAACCGGACATTAGACCATGGAGATGTTTCCCCACTAAAAGAAGGGATCAAGTGACAATAACTCGTCTTAGATTAGGTCATACCAGTGCCATGCACAAGTTCTCAATTACTAAAGAATCCGAACCAAAATGTGAGCAGTGTAACGTTAAACTCTCGGTGAAACATGTTGTTGTAGACTGTCCAGTTTTCTCCACAGCAAGAATCAATTATGGTATCTCAATAAACTTAGAGAAAGCACTTGGTGCAAATTGTTCATTCACAAATATGTTAAACTACTTAAAAGCTATTAATTTTGTTAATATATAATATATTTAATATTGTAAATCCGATTCTCGCTAATAACCTTCGGGTTGATGCGAATTTGTAAATAAAAAAAAAAGTAGGTTATACGAAATATTTTTACCCATACGTGTTTTCATTAATTAAAAAACTAAAATTTCTAACGTGAGTCTAATAATTTGAGTAGGGACTGTATATCATAACATGTATTATGCAGTTTTCTAGAGATAAAACAGCTAATAAAAGATATTTTTATAATATGCATTTATATGTACAGAAACAATTGTAAGATTGATTATATTTTTTTTAGAACGGATTTTACTCTGCAGGAGATACGAAGGGAATCAGGATATATTTCAGAGGCACTCTTAACCACAAATTACCCATTATCGCGTGCCAATGCTGATACAGCAAGACATTTTACAGAGCGTCTGAATGTTGTAGCAGCAGAGGCATTACGAGCAAGCATGGCTGCTACACCAATCGTCTTTTATGGACCGGCTATGGAAGCAAATATGGCTGTTACAGCACGGGGCATTGCAGACAATGGTGATCCTGAAGCATCACAAGATATTCTTTCAGTGCCTGAAGACCACCGGCCCGCAAAACAAGAAATAATCCAAATAGATTCTGACTCAGAATCAGAGTCAGAAGAAAAACAGGAAAATGCTATTGCCACAGTCGAATTTAATTCAGACTCTGATGGGTCAATAGAGATGACCTATATGGCACGTATAGTGTAAAGTACCTAGTTGTATTCTCTATTACAAACTTCTCTGCGTTTGTTTTGTTTTTGATACAAATATAGTTTAAAAAATACATATACACGTTATTTATTTACCATTTTAGACACTGGTATAGTTCGTTTGCCAGATTGCCATAAATGTAGTTAATAATAACCTACATTTTCGAATGTCATTTTTAAGTTCTATTATTGCGCACCATTGGCCGAATAGGTCGAGTAATTGTGCGGGTTACATTATTCCGGCTTTACAACCCTACGTGTATTCTAGCCTCCTCAAGAATTTCTCTCCAGTCATCCCTATCGCCTTTCTCCGCCAAGCACGTATTCCCGTATTTCTCATGTCCTCATCAATGTTATCAAAGAACCTTGTTCTTGGTGTTCCTCTTCTTCTCTGACCAATGGGTCTATCAAGGAGTGTTTTTCTAGCTGGATAATTTTGTTCCATCCGAATTACATGCCCTATCCACCTCAGACGTTCTATCTTAATCTGGTTTACGATACCTTCTTCTTCTCGTAGCACTACAACCCGGGGTGAGTTTTGGCTAACTGCACAACTTTTTTCCATCTTGAACGGTCGTCCAGAATAGTTGGGTCAGTGGGTAACCCCATTGTTCTTAGATCTGACCATATATTGTCTCTCCATCGCATTCGTGGACGTCCTAAGGGCCTTCTTCCTGTGGGGGCTTCCTCCCATATTAACTTGGCAAGGCGGTTATTAGGAAGTCTATGGATATGGCCCATCTTAGACGTTGGAAATTAAACTCTTGGACTATATCGCTCGCTCTATACATCTGCTTGACCTCAGCATTTGTTCTCATTCGGTATTGGTTGCTATTAATGTCGAGATAAGGCCCAAAGATTCTTCTGAGGATTTTCCTCTCAAAACATCTAAGTCTTCTTTCAGTTTCTTTGGTCAGGGTCCACGTCTCACACCCATACACGGGCACTGGTCTAGTCACCGTTTTATATATTCTAATCTTTGATGTTCGTGTTGGGCTTTTAGATTTAATAGTATTGTGGAGGCTGTACATACATATGTTTGCTGCATGAATTATTTCTTTAATCTCTTCCGCGATATCGTTATCTGCAGTGATTGTTGCTCCGAGTCGTAGGCTGCTTTGTAGTCTATAAATATGTGATGAGTATCTATTCCATACTCCAGTGTTTTTTCTAAAATTTGTTTCAATCCGCTGAATTGTCGATTTACCACCTCTAAACCAGCGTGGTATTTTTCTACTATCCGTTCTGCACATGGTGTCACATGGTAATATAGTACTTTACACGCGGCATTTACAAGCGTAATTCCTCTGTGGTTAGAGCATTCAAGGATATCTACTTTTTGTGGATGGTGCAAAGTATTCCAATCATTAAGGAAGGATTTCTATGTTCATATTTCTTTTATAAGCTGCTTTAATCCCATTATGGTATTGTGTGTGTTACACTAATTGGAAATTTCGTTTTTCACTGTTCTACTTGTCAACAAAAAAGTTGAAAACTGATATGTTTAAGTTTTTGCCTGAATTAGCCTTATGTTCGCATCAATAGCCGACTCTCCCCTATTGAGTGAATACAGCTGGGATGGGGAAACTTTTTCTTTATATGGGTGCCCAAGCTGTTGTAGTTTTGGTTGTGTTTTTTGTTAAAATAAAAATATTGATATTTCGGAAACTCTTTTATTGTGCAATATTACAAAATAAACAATTGAAATGCAAAAGCAATCGTAGGTAACTAAATTAAAATTTTATGTTAGCTGTGAAATAGAAGGTAGAGCAGAACTAGAATTTGTGGTGATATTATGTGCAATGTGGAACTGTTTGTGTTTTTGCAGGATAGCCATTCTTTTTCGGGCATGGGCAACTATATTTGGGTATTGTATCCTAAATATCTCTCTCTTCTCGTTTCCCCATTACTGAGCATCGTGATTTCTTCCAATATTCCTAACAATTTTTCTCCATCGGTCTCTATCTTCAGCTGCTCTGAGAGCTTCGCACAATGAATTTCGTCTATCGTCCCCTCTGCGAACCACGTGACTGAAAAATTAAAGAAGCTTTGAGCTGTCCAAGTTATGCGCAGCATTCTTCTCCAGCACCACATCTCAAAGGCACCAATTTTTTGGCGCTCGCATCCGCGAAGAGTCCAAGTCTCTGCCCAGTCTAGAAATATTGAGAATACAAGGGCATTCCCCAGTCTCGTCTTGATATTTTAAGAGATAGATCTGGCTTTCCAAACTTCAGTTATTTTTGTCTTAGCTTTATTGATTTTCAAACCAAATGTATTGCTTTCATACTCAACTCTTCTCAGAAGATTAAATATTTCTTGCGCATTTGCTGCTATAAATAGAGTGTCATCAGCAAATCTTAAATTGGAGATTTTCCTACCAGCCACTGGTACTCCACCGGCCCATCCATCTAAAGCCATCCTCATGACAAGTTCACCATAAATATTGAATAAGTCAGGTGACAATACCCATCCTTGTCTAACATCTCTCTCGAATTGGTTTGAGAACTTCTGATCTAGTCATACTGTTGCTATATTGGACTGATACAGATTTTTAATAAGTGCCACCAGGTGCATTGGTGCGCCCATTTCAATGGACAACAGATTTATCCAGCTTACACGATCAAATGCCTTTTGGTAGTCAACGAAGCATATAATCATAGTTACTTGAAATTCTCTAGACCAGCGTTTCCTAAATTGTGCTCCGCGGAAGCATCTATAGGTGTTATAAACAGTCCACAAGGAAACTAAATTTCTGTAGCTGGCTATTTACCATGTATCACAAAAAATTTATTTAGAAATTCCTTTATAAAAGGTATATATTATGGAATTAATATTCCATCATCAGTGTTATCTGGATGTACATGTTTTAAGGCACTACATACTTGGATATTATTAATTAATCTATTATATTCTAGCCAAGAAATGTAGCAGTAGCCACTGTATCCTCCATCGCCATAGCCTCGCTGTGAAAAAAATGCCGCTTTCCTTAAAAGTAGTCTTGGACGAAACCGTCAAGATAATTAATTTTATCAAATCAGGACCACTGAATACAAGGCTGTTTAGAGTGGTGTGCGATGATATATGCGATGGGCAGTATACATTCGTCTTTACTTCTTCATATGGAAGTAAGGCAGCTTTCTCGCGGCCAATGTTTAGCTAGGCTCTTTGAAATGGGAGCTGAAGTTAGGACCTTCCTAATTGGAACCAATTTTTCCTTAGTGATCGATTGTGTAATGGGCATTAGTTAATTAAATTGGGATATTTAACAGATATTTTAACAAGGTCAATGAAATTAGTCTCTCACTTCAGGGAAAGACAATAACTATCTTTAACGACAATGATAAAATACAAGCGTATAGGAAGAAATTAATTTTTTGGACAAAATCGGTGAAAACCAAAAATCTGTATAGCTTTCCACTAATCACAGAATTTAGAGAAGAACTGAAATCGGACATACCTGAAGCTGTATTTAACGAGTTCCATACTCACCTGCTAAATTTACTTGACAACTTCCATAATTATTTTCCTGAGAAATTCCACTACAAAATTAAAAGAAAACTTCTGAGTTGCTGATCCATACCTTGCAATGTTAAAAAAAAACCAGCTTTCTTAACATGTAAACTTACTTATGTAAAGCAGTATTCTCTGTCTATGTGGCCACTAAAACAAAATATAGATCTTGACTGAATGCAGAACATGACATTCGATTAAAGTTATCCCAAATTCAACCGGATATTACTAATCTGTGCAAATCAAGGCAGCCATATTCTTCACATTAAAATGAAGACATTAGATTTTTTAAAATTTTAGAAATAGGATCTGTGTGTTCATTTAATTTTTGTTTTTCGTTATATGTCATTAAGTTTCGTATGCCTGCGATTGAAAAAAAAATTAAATAAAGTGAATAGAAAATGTAATGGTTAATATCCCCTCCCCCCAACTAATATTTTCTCGTTCCTGAGTTTTTAATCTGTTTTTGATGATATGCAACAAAATTTTACTAGCATGTGTTATTAGTGACAGTGTGCAGTAGTTTTCACATCTGGTAGCAGTTCCTTTTTTGTGTAGCGGGATATAAATTGAGGTAAACCTGTAACGGGTACGATCTCTATGAGATCGGAGTTGTTCACGGGTTCAGTTTCTCCTGGAGTGGACGCGGATTGTATGTTTATCGAATTTAAGTTCGATAGAATGGTTCCTGAGAAATTCCACTTCTAGTAAGCCATCTTCCGTCAACCCTGGCATTACTATGAATGTTTGTCGGGTTTGTAACTTATCGATCTCGCAGTCAATTGTTAACTTCTGGTTAAGCTCCATTGAGGATCCATTTGCTAGTCTTGTTCTTCCGCTGTAGCTATCTAGAGAGTCCTTGTATATCTGAGCTATTCTATCCCCGACGTAATTTTTAGTGGTTCCTGTGTCGATGAGCGCTCTATATGTTCTTTGTCCTATTTTCAGTGATGCGAACGGTCGAACGTCATTGCTTGCTGGCTGTGTAACGGCGAAAACGAATGGATTCAAATCTTGCCTTACAGACTGGGACGACTCCTTGTTTCTCCAGTCTGTAATTCGTTTTCCTGACGCCTGAAACAGCAGTCGCTGCTGTAAACCGCTTCTCTGCCGCAACGCGAACAAAATTTTTTCCATGGGTTTTTGCAGTTTTTACGGCTGTGACCTGGCATCTTGCATCTAAAGCATGTCCTTTTGGCATGGTATTCTGATTGGTCCGTTCGTCTCCAGTTTCCACGACAAATCTGATTTGCTCGGGTCTTTTCGTCTTTTAAAGCTTCGTATTCTTGGGCTAAATCTTGTAATTCTTGTAGTGCTAAATCTTGTAGTGACGATAATAATGATGATGATGAGAGTGAAGCAGAAACTAAATGTGACAGCGATTGACAGAAAAAGGAACTAAATATAATGGTGTACAATTACGATTACTTACACACGAAATTAAATACAATGACTTCTTTTATTTTCAACTTATTTATTAGTTTTATTTTCGGATATTTCTACGTTTTGTTACTGCCAACATATACAGTGCGGTTTTTAAAAGTCCTTCCCCCCTTAACTTTTGAACGGAACAATACATAAATAAAATGTTTCTTTATATTTTAGTTTTATTTTATTCGATTTTATTTAAATCTATAAACAAATGGTTTGTATCGCTAGCACATACTGTAGAATTAAAAACAAACTTCTTGTGTGACATAAATAAAAGGCATTTCTTAATTTCTATTTTATTTTAATTTAACCCAAGTATGTTGTAGCAAATATTATTTATGTTTGAGAACCACTGACAGAAGGAAGACAGGCAGGGTCGTTAGTGGGCATTAGTACTTAAGTTACCCTCAACACAAAAGATGGATCAGGCTAAGTAGTAAGAAGTGACGTTTATTTTAATACAAGTTCGTTGTTACATTGAGTGCATGGAAGGCGTAAGTGGTAAGTGCGTACCTAAGGACTGATAATCAGAGATCTTTCGAAACCATAACATCGGATGTACAGTTTAAGTTTAACTCTGGCATTTTTTGTTTTGTAGGCACAAGAGAGGCTATAAATCCTGAAACCGTATCCACCCAAATTTATTCTGAGATTGATACCAGTATAGAAAGACATGGAATTAAACATTTTGAGACTGAATCAACTATGGAAAATCATGGAATGGAACTTGTTCAGACGACTGATGTCCCTGATGCCAACATCAATTTGACTATCCTCCGAAATGTTGAATTTACGTATAAGGGCGATGAGAATTCTTCTTAAGATTGTAGTAGTTATAATTACATTGAATCATTACATCACATCGGATACAGTTTAAGATTAACTCTGGCATTTTTTGTTTTGTAGGCACAAGAGAGGCTATCAATCCTGAAACCGTATCCGCCCAAATTTATTTTGAGACTGATACCCATATAGAATGACATGGAATTGAACATTTTGAGACTGAATCAATCATCATAAAGAAACAGGTAAAGCGACACCTAAAACGTGGACCGATTTATATACCTCAGCAATATGTGACTCTAATTAGAAAAGCAAAGGAGATCGGAAAACCATTTGAAGTGAAAGAAATGTCTCATGCAGATTTTTATGATTTCAAGGCACTCTAAAAACAAATCGGTACCAACTTTGATGTTGATGAAGCTGGCCAGAAGCATAAGTCAAGATTGCAAGGTACGAAAGGCCGGACTACTACTTAATAGCTACTTCGTACGAAGACATAGATGAAATGAAAAAAGTTTTCTTCAAACAGCGACAAAGCAACAAAAAACCTGTCAAATTATTACTGACGCATGCCTACAAGAAAAAAAAAATGATATTGACGAAAGGAAAAAACGTGATATTGAAGACTTGCTTAGTCAGTGAGTCATTCCCGAAGCTTATGGTCCCATTTTAAGAACTATTTTAAAATCATGAATCATCTTATCATTTTAAGCAATTATTACAGGGTTTAGTTTTTTAGAATAATATCCTCATTTGTATATTTATAAAATGGCAAATTTAGTCTATCTCAATGAATTAATACAGGTTCATAGGCCGTAAGCCTCGAATTTTAATTATGGGCGCCTCAGCAATAGCGCCTTATCATATTTTAAGGGTGAGTTTCAGGGTAAAGCAATGTCAATAACTGAAAATAAGTACAAGCATTATATAGCTACATATATTATAGTCAACATGAGTGCAGAATTTGGTTAACTTATATATACTGTAGTTCCAAAGAAAACAAAATTAAAAGTTCACATAAAATTTTGTTTTTACTCTCCTGAAAAGTTTGCGATTTCGGGGTTATGGCACTAACAAAGTCGGAGAGCTATATTGCTATTGCTATATTATACTGGTACAGATTTTAAATAAGTGTCACCAGATGCATTGGTGTGCCCATTTCTATTAAAACGGATCACAGATTTATCCAGCTTACACAATCAAATGCCTTTTGGTAGTCAACGAAGCATATAATCATAGTTATTTGAAATCTTTTCAATGAGTTGTCTCAGGTTCAAGATTTGTTTCCGTGTACATTTATCCTTAACAAATCCCGCTTGTTCCTAAAGTAAATCTGTTTTTAATTTAACAATACAGGAATTCTAAAAAGCGGTTTTTCGCTTAAAACATAAGAAACCGCCATAACAGATAAGCCATGAAACTTTTCAAATATTTAGGCTATTATGGCTGAGACATTGACAATAACTTAACAATTCTACAAAAAATGTGCGGAAGTTTAAAAAAATTCACAGAAAAACACGAGAATAGATGCAAAAATTTATAGGTATATTCGCCTTTAACGACACCATTGCAGAATATCAAAACAACTGGAAATGACAACCGGTTTTCGAACCGAAAGGTAAAATAAACGTTTAGACCAGAGAAATTAACAAAATTAAAAGCCTGTTTCGTGACACTCTTTGATGCAGGTATTTAACAACTACTTTTGATAAATTTGGTGATAATACGCAATAAACAAAATATGCAAAAGATTAAAGGTAAATTTTTACTTAAACAATGTAAGATCGCTATTTGATTTTAAATGCTAAAGCTGAAAACCGGTAAATTATAATAACAAGTGACACAATTTTACTGAAAGAGTATACTAGAATCTTTAAAATGAGAGTTTGTAAAGTTATTTTTGAAAATTTTTTGTTTAATTATTGCAAAAATAGCATCAAAAGTCGATTTTTTTGAAAATTATTAACAACTTTTTTAAAAATGCACAAAAAACTTTAATTTATTACAAGTAAGAATGAGGACAATATCACAAGTATTCATCTATAAAAATTTCAAGAAGTTTCAACTACTTAAGTCCTTAACCCATTAATGCCCACCGTAATACGCGAGACACCTACATATTTCGCCATCTACTAGCCAGAAAAAAAAGTAAACATTAGTTGTTTTCCCAATAGGTTCAGGTTACTGAGTAGATGTTAGAAGGTAACTGTTTATCATAACATTAGAAATATATAACCGCTTGGCGGTAAAGGGTGATAATATACCGAGCAAGTAACAAACAATGAAGTCATGAGAAGAGTCAACAAAAGAATGGAAATATTGGAAAGATACAACATACTTTAATTAATTATACAAGGGAAAGTCCAGGGCAAGAGAAGTGTAGGAAGGAGAATACTCTCATGGTTGCGTAACTTGAGGGAATGGATGCACATCAATCGAATTATTCAGAACGACAGCATCTAAGATCAGAATAGCCATGATGATTGCCAATCTCCGTCGCGGAGATGGCACCTAAAAAAGAAGATGACTGTTGTATTTTTTTAAAAACATTTAAATTATTTATAATTTCAGTTTACATGGAACCTTCTGCTACTTTGAATGTTTTTCTGAAAGTAATGGAGCGAGCCTTGACTATTGTTCATGATAAGGGTAATCTATTGGTTGTAGGAGATTTCAATGTGAATTTTCTTTCTGTGATTCGAGAATGTGTTTGTATGTTTGTAAGTATGTTTGTTTTTCGACTAACCCAGTTGGTCTTTGAATCTACAATTGGGAAGAATCGTCTGGACAATATATTTCCCAGTTTTGATCATCATGACTGTAATGTGAATGTTGTTGAGACTATAGTCTCTGAGCACTGTGGCCAGCTTATGGATTTCCTTGTGCCTATAAGTGGCAATGATCCAGCACCTGTTAGATCTGTTTTTAGACCAATCACACAAAATGGTAAATGCTCTTTTTTGTCATATGTCGAAAGTTTAAAATGGAAGTTTCTAAAAAACTTTGACTTGACTGCTAAAGCTACATTCTTTGCATTTCATAATCTATTAAGTGAGACTTTCTCACACTCTTTTCCTTAAAAATCCTATAAAAAACGCAAAGATCAAAGTCGACTAATCAACAGGTTTAATGTTGATTTGAAGTCCATGAGAGAAACTGCACTTTGCAGTTGATAAAGGTGCAATATGATAAGTTTCCCACATTGACTCTATTAACAAATCACAAAAACATTACAAATTAGCAATAAAACCTGTTTGTTTCAACAGCATCTAATCCAATTAAGTGTATGTGGGATATTATCAATTAGCACCGAAAAAAATTTAAGAACAAGTTGGAAACAAAGATTTCACCTAACGAATTTAGTGATTTTTTCACTAATTTTGCTTGTAACTTGCAGACCCAGATTCAACCTTCCTTCTTCAATCCTTTATATTATGATGTCACCCTGTCCAGGGAAGTATTTTCCTTCCAAGGTGTTTCCCTCATTGAAATCAGAGATATTTTAACTAATATGGTGAACAAGAGACGTAGTGACTACTTCGGATTCTCTGTTGATTTAATAAAAGGAGTGAAACATCTCATTGCTAGTTCTCTAACAATACTTATAAATCACTGTTTTAAAGAAAGCATCTTTTCTGATCTCCCCAAAAGTGCAGTGGTGGTACCAGTATATAAGAAGGATGACAATTATGGATGACCCATCGAATTATAGACCAATGTCACTCTTTCCTATAATATCAGAGGTATTTGAGAAATGTATGGCAGCAATAATTATTAAGTAAAAAATTATGAAAAGGTTGCCAATTAGAGTCCATAATACTATTATATAAAGTAGTATAGTAGTCCAGTAGTATAATAAAGTTGGTAAATTTTGGGCTACCGGTTTCAAGGCTTACAATATTTGCCCCATCATCAGGAACCAGTACGTTATTTTTATTTGTATTAAAAACTAAAAGCTAAAACAACATAAAACAAGCAATAAACAACTGAAACACAAGAAATGACACTAAATAATAACAAATTGAGTGACTGAGCAGCTATAACATTAATTGAGAGTGAGATTGATAAACGAAGTATTATATTGGGACATTAATGCCATTGGGCATCACCAATCTGATCGAAGCTGTACTAAATAATCAGTCAGCTGTTAGTATATGGTTTATTAGAGGAAAATTGTGTTAGTTGAATTGAATTTAATTTACATTTTAATCTGGGACGAAACAAATACTACTTATACATATCAGTCAGGTACAGGAAAGCTCTATATAACTAAGGTACTTCTGAGAATTACCTTCCCCCTTAAGGAATACATTCACCCTCACTTATGAGTTTTATTTAATAAGATCTTATTAAACTTTCTTAAGAAAATACACATGATAGGGTTTAAAACTCATAAGTGCGAGTGAATTTATTCCTTAAGGGTGAATGTGATTCTTAGAAGTACCCAAGGTACCACCCATCAGCGCATATATATATATATATATATATATATATATATATATATATATATATATATATATATATATATATATACTCGTATATATATATATATATATATATATATATATATATATATACACTGGCAAATATAATACCAATCAAGGACAGAATCCTGTCTCTCAGCAGGAGGTATGTCCTTAGAAACCATTGCCGGCTCGAACAATAGAGCCAAACAAATATTAAAGACTCCATGCAATCGCAGAGGGCAAACACTTACCAGACTTCCTCAAAGAAAAGTTCCGTTCCCTCCAGCTAAACTTTTTCACAATACTGGACAAGAACTCCCTGATGGGTATTTTGAAATTTTAGAATCAACCCCCATAAAATATGGCAGTTAACTGCTGCACACCAAAAACGCTGATCAAGAGCAGTTCCATTGTATGGCTGGTAACCCCTGAAAGTACTTCCTTGGCATGCTTGGCAAAGTTCACCCAAATTCCTCTTGTGCGCCTCAGAAACATCGCCCACACAACACGCCATCTTCTGACCCCCAGCTTCTTAGTAATCCACTACTTCTCCACAAACGTCATTCATCACGTTTCATCTCACCACCACTACTCCTACAAAAAAAAAGGGGGAGTACCCCTTCCTTGAAAAAGCATGTAGCTTAAACAAGGTTAAAACTCTGGATCTGGAGAAGTACCTTAGTGTAGAGCTGTAACTGATATGTAAGTAGTATTTGTTTCGTCGCAGATTAAAATGTAAATTAAATTCAATTTAACTAACACAATTTTCCTCTAATAAACCATATACTAACAGCTGACTGACTATTTAGCGCAGCTTCCATCAGATTGGTGATGGCATTGATGTCCCAACATAATACTTGGTTTGTCAATCTCACTCTCAATTAATGTTATAGCTGCTCAGTCACTCAATTTGTTATTATTTAGTGTCATTTATTGTGTTTCAGTTGTTTATTGCTTGTTTTAGCTTTTAGTTTTTAATACAAATAAAAATAACGTACTGGGGCCTGATGATGGAGCAAATATTGTAAGCCTTGAATCCAGTAGCCCAAAATTTACCAACTTTAGTAATAAAACCTACTTAAGATTGTGAGTATTAACTCATTTCTCATATACTAGGAGTGTTTAGTATTTTGAATCCAAAAATTTGTTTACAAATAGTCAGTTTGGTTTTAGAAGGGGGTCTGAATACAACAAACGGCATCATGGACTTAGTAATGAAGATTCAAGAGGCTTTGAGCAAAGCAGTTGTCTGTCTGATACACTGTGTGACCTGAGCAAAGCATTTGATTGTATTTCACATGAACTGCTTCTCAGAAAATTGAAAAAACATGGGTTTTGGTGTACTAGCATTGCAATGATCTCAAGGTATCTCTCCAATAGAAAGCAGAGTGTGCAGATGGGTGGAATGAGGTTGGCAAAGACAGCTATAAATATCAGATTACCTCAAGGGTCAACATTGGGACCACTTTTATTTCTAATCTATATTAATGATCTTCCACTGACAGACCTCACCAGTTCATTTACTCTTTTTGCTGAGGACACTACTATTATCTGCAAAGATCCTGATCTTAATGCAGCCATAGAAGCATCACAACGAGTACAAGTTAATGCAGAACAATAGTTTGCAGCAAATTGATTGCTTCTAAACCTGAATAAAACCCAAACTTTACCACTCCATAGAGGAGTGGTAAGGATAATTGCTGGCTTGACCTATCAGAAAGCATTTGCTGCATTACACATATTAACTCTACCTTCACTATTTATTCTAGAGAGTATCGTTCATGTTAAACAAAATATAGATCGTCATCAAAGACACGAGGATGTACATCCATATGATACTAGGAATAAGCATGCCTTAAACAATTTTAAAAAACAATCAAGAATTTTCTGATCACACAGGCATTTTATAGCGGTGATGAATTTTTAATAATTAATTTGATTAATTATATTCTGTTTATATGTTCTGTGTATGTGTGTGTGTGTGTGTGTTTGAGCATTATTGGCTTCAGTGTCAATGTCTATTCGCCATCATACCTTTATGGAATTATTTATGTTATGGATGTTATACTCTCTACTCATATTGTTTGTGAACCAATATTGTTTGACATATGTAAGTGCTTTATTGTATATTCTTCTTCTTCTAATGGCGCTACAACCCTTTGTGAGTCTTGGCCTGCTTAACAATGTTCTGCCATTCTGCCCTGTCGGCTACTTTCATTCGCCACTGCCTGATGTTCATGGTTTTAAGAACCCTCTCTACGTCGTCTATCCATCTTTTACGGGGCCTTCCTCTTGTTCTATTTCCTTGGGGCTTCCATCTCTGGACTACTTTTACAGCTGGATTATCTGGCATTCTTTCTAGGTGACCAAGCCAGTTTAGTCTTTGTGACTTTACAAATCTTACAATATCTGCGCTCTGCATTAGTTCATTTTAATTCTCCACGAACCATCGCTGCATTGGGTTGGTCCAAATATCTTCCTTAGTATTTTGCGTTCAAATATTCTCAGTTGATTTTCATCAGTGGTTGAGAGGGTCCACGTTTCACATCCATATGTGACCATTGGTCTAATTACTGTTTTGTAGATTCTAAGCTTAGACTCACGATTCAGTAACTTACTTTTCATTAAGTCTTTGTATGTATAAAAGCACTTATTACCGCTAAGAATCCGTGCTTGTATTTCTTGATGCTGTTGTTGTCATTTATCTCATGTTCATTCAATTTTGTGCACTCCATATATTTTGTTTTGCTTTCATTTATATATAGACCAAATGTAGCAGCTTCTCGCTTCAGTTCAATATTTATACTTTATTGCATATTAACATGAATAAATAACCTAAAATTTGAAGGTTCAGTCTAAGTCTTGACCCTTAAAAAATATAATTATATTAGGATTGTATATTAATTGATACTTTCCAATATTTTCTACATTTATTAAATCAATGGAAATGAATGTTACACAAATAGAATGATTTATTTCATATTAGTTTATAAAAATGTTAGTTTACATGCATATTCGACATATAAATGATAAAATATACAGCAGACACAAGCAAAAAGATGCTGTTATCAGTTCAGGCCATATTTGGAGTAGAGTGCATTGTTAACTCGTGAAGCTGGAGGTTTTTTGATAAAATCACTTATATACCTACCACATTTAATCAACATCTTTAAATCAACTCCTGTAGAAACTCCCATTCCTTTTAAAGCATACACAACATCCTCTGTTGCAACATTGCCTGTAGCTCCTCTAGCATATGGGCATCCTCCTAGACCAGCTACTGATGAGTCCACCACTGATATACTATTTTCCAAGGCTGTGAAAATATTCAGCAGTGCTTGTCCATATGTATCATGGCAATGGATAGCCAAGGTATCAGCTGACGCTACAATCAACACATCTTTCAACATCTTATCAACTGAATCTCGTGTCCCTACTCCAATAGTGTCCCCTAAAGATATTTCATAGCAACCCATGCTTAGTAGAGATTCTGTTAGCTTTGCAACAGCTGCTGGTGCAATCTTTCCATCATAAGGGCAACCCACAACACATGATATGTATCCTCTTACTTTAATATTATTCTTTTTAGCCAGTTCTATCACTTCTTTGGTCCTATTCAGACTTTCTTGGATTGTACAGTTTGTATTTTTTCTTGAAAAACCTTCAGAAGCAGCCACAAACACTGCTACCTCTTGAACACCAACTTGTATCTAAAAAATAAAGCGTTTTAGAATATCCATGTACTTAAAAATATACAATTAATTTAATATGAATGAATAGCTTAAGAAGCAACTAGAGAATAACTAAAATCAGACTATATTTAATAAACCGTTCAATATTTCACAAATCCTTTCAATAAATTTGTATTGCCTTTTCTAGCCACTGGTAGATGCAAAAAGATAAGACAATTTTTCTTTATATACAACAAAACCGTTAATTTTTGTTATTTTGTAGCGAGCATTTGGTTTTTAGATACATAGCCAGATAGACCACAAATTTAGTTCTAAAAAGTCCCCAGTATTTAAAATAAAGAGATGAGAGCTTACAGCTGATTTAAGTCCTTGAACATTTGGCACAAGTACTGGATATGTAATGTCTTTTGCTTTTTTAATTCGTGAAAACACCTCTGCATTATCACCCATTTGCGGTACCCATTTGGGACTCACAAAACTAAAAGTACACAAGAAAACTGATAATTAAAATCCTACAGTTCAGTAACACAACTTTCTACAAATTTTATTTACTGACCTGGTTGCTTCTATGGTTTTAAGTCCTGTGCTAGATAATTGGTCAATAAATTCAATTTTAACATCAGCTGGTACTTTAACAGATTCATTTTGAAGTCCATCTCTTGGTCCGACCTCAACGATACGTACAAAACTACTGTTCTAAAAAAACATTAATTAGTTATATTACTGTGAACTATATGTAAGTATCTATGACTAAATACAGTTCTACATTACTAACAACATTCTCCTTAGTAAGTGGGAACCTCGTTAGGCAATATTTGCTTTCATAATTACTTATTGATTTTACTTTGTGTTTTACATAGCCTCACAATAAATCAAACATATTTTAATGTCAAATAATAAATAAATTGATAAATTTTAAATCATAACATACAAATAAAATAATGTACTCTGTCCTCTCATTCAAAGCCTGCAATCCTGAGGCTGTTCAAGATTCAACAACATAAACTTAATCCCTTTTTCATCCCCTGATGTCAGGCTATTTTTTTAATATACATAATTAAATTTAAATGTTAAAACATAACCTTACTTACTCTGATAAGGTGATTTTTAAAAAATACTTGGGTTAATAACTTTTTACTTGATTGCAAAGCCATTTTAAATGTTAAATAAAAGAATGTCTTTTATAAGATAGATAACATTTATAGATAACAGTTGATAAACATATGAATCAATATTTCTTCATATTTCTGAGTGGATATTCAAGGGTAAAATGTCACATATTTAATCAGTATTTTTGTAGATATTTTTTGCAATTTTTGATGAAGTAACCTCATAGACAAACTACCCCCCTAAAAACAAGATAAATATTATTATTGATTGCTGTTATATTTTCCTATCTTTGTTCCTCTTATTATGAACATCATTTTTTATTTTTGTCTAACATTTGACATTTTGTCAAGGAAAATGTTTCCATTTTTAAAATTGGCATGGAATATATAAATTAGACAAGAAATATTCTTGTCTTATGTCTTATTCTGTGATCTGGTAAATTTTTCCATGAAACTGACATCTACTTTGTATAATCGACTACTTAAGCTATGACGTCACATTGGGCGGGGGTTTAAAAACCTTTCCAAACATTTCTAATTTGTGTATATTTATCTCATAACAAGTTGGAAATATTGTAGGTAGCAAAATATTAAAAACAAAATTAATTTGTTAGTATTTTATTATTTTGCTTATTGGTATATTTAAGACACCTGACGCCATCTATCTTTCGTGCAAATATTTTCCAAATGCATAATGCTATTACCCATTCCTTAAATCGGCTTAAATAATGTAAAATGCGCCTACAAAAAACGACAAAAATACAAGTAAACTTGATAAAAAATTGAGCATCAACATTCAACGAAATTTACTTCGGGCACCGAAAAACCGAGCAAGGAGCAACTGTCGGCATTTTTGATCAGCCATGTTTGCTAAGATACAGCTTGTTACAGTTTTCTTTTTAGGATTAGTTTCAGTTAGTTTCCGTATTTTATTTTAAATTTGAAAACTAACCCTGTTCTTTTAAAACGTAAAATTGTAGTATCTTTTTTGTATTTTTTGCTTAATAGTAGAAAATTTTACACCTTTCTTTTGAATTGATCGTTTCTTCTAATTATTTTAGTTTTTTGTATTTGCTATTATTTTCTTCTACACGTTTTTAAGTTATTTATATTTTTGTGTTTATTATCATCACCATCATCATTGTCAGAGTATTCTACCGATTATGGTTCAGCCTCCTTTACATAGTCGTTCTTCATTTCTGTCCACGATTGTCTAATATTTGTTTTTCTGTGTCATGTTGTACCGGCTTGTTTCCTTATGTCACAGTCCCATCTTAAATTTGGACGTCCTTTTGGCTTCTTGACTTCTCTTACAGTGTAATTCTAGTGGACCATCTATTGTTAGTTCTTCTCGCTAAATAGACTTCGTTGTACCTGGTTTTTGTCAAGTTCATTTTTAGGATAACTTCAATGCTAGCTGCATTTAGGTCGCTTATAAGTACTTATGAAGTTTTCCAGGATTAGTAGCAATCAGAACGATGTCGTCTGTAAATCTTAGATGGCTGAGGTATTCTCACCCAATGGCTAGGCCTTTGTTCTGTCGGTTTATTTTACTGAATATAGTTTTTATAGTTGCAGTGAAAAGCTTTGGTGATACTGCGCCTCCCTACCAGACATTTCTGCGAGTGGGAAATTCTGGAGTATTTTATGAATGTTTTATCTTACCTTTTGTTTGTCGCTATATATTTGCTCAAGTCTCTATGTACGATTTGTCAATACCTTGGTTAGTCAAAGCTTCTATTACTGCTTTGGGATATATAGAATCGAAAGCCTTCTCGAAATCTATGAAGGTTAATGTTAGCTGTATTTTAAATCCTTTGGTTCTACTCATTAATCCTCGAAGCGGAGATATGATCCAGGATACTGAATCCTCTTCTAAAGCCAGCTTGCTCTCTTGGTTATGAATCATCTAATGCATTTTTTAATCTGTTGTTGATGATCTTTGTGAATATCTTGTATATGATTGGTAATAAACTTAAAGGTCTGTAGTTTTTGATATTCTCTATTCAGCCAATTCAGGGCCATTTGGGCCTTCGGAGAATGAGGGCCATGGTTTGAATGTGTTCATGTTAGGGGTTGTGAGACGAATCTTGCGAATCACACTGCCTCAGTGCGGGATGGTAAGAGTTCGCTGGTGTGTTTCGATTATTAAGGCACTGAAACCCGCCTTCCAACCTCCTCCTTCTGCTATATAACTTACTCCCATAATACTCCATATATTGCCAAGGATTACGCGACTTATGTCTTCGTAGACGTAGGAGCTAGTATTCATTGGCAGAGCTGGCTGATTTTTGTAGATCAGCTGATTCGTCACTATCAGTTAGGTATTTATATGAGAGGGATTTTAATGGTTTGCTTTTAATGGTTAAGGTAATAGTTTGGTACTGTATTATCGGCTTCGACTTCATTGGATGCTTACCATTCAGAGGTTTTTTCATCCAGAGGGGAGATGTCAAGCAGATGTCTCACATTGGAAAATAAGATCATAAATTAGCAACTTGTTTTACCATTTGCTCACCTCACAATGTGATGGCTGACTGGCTACTCAAAATGTGATCTTGGTTCTTGATAAGTAATGATCACTTCACCAAATTTGTCTTTTTTTTCATGTTGTTTCTATTTTTGATTCTTTCACCAATTTTTTATTTTTAATTCTTAAATGTACAACAGATGCACATCTCAAACTTTTTTTAAATTTAACTAACGCAAACATCTGTGTGTACTAACAAAACTTCTTCTCGTTATAGCATCCAGTACCGTATCGTTAATGTCGGCTCATTATTATCGGTAAAGGTAAGAGTATATTTGTGGTGGAGATGTGAGATACATAAAAGTTTAAATAATATAAAACCAAATACAAAATTACTGATATAATAATTTAAGATGATATATAATAACGATATAATAATTTAAGATTTATAGAAATATTTAATCAAGGGACTCCACAGTGTAGTGCGATTTTGATAAATGTTAAATGGGATCATTGACAGTTTCTGGATCAATAATCTGTGAGTCTTTCGAGACTCTTGGGTAAGTTGTTCAAGGCTGATTCAGGTAACTCCAAAAAGTGGTCTAAAAAAATTTTGATATCATGAATGAAGTGGACATGAAGAAGTAGGATTAAGAAAGATCAACGAAAAGGAGACGAAAAATGTAATCGTTAAGATGCAAGAAAAATAAGTAATAACAGCAACACAAGAATTGATTAGGAATCATCAAAATTATGTCTTTAGACAACTTAATGGATAACTAATAGAAACTGTTTTATGATGGCGTGTATATATGTCAGAATGAGTTGGTCGCCGCCGGGATCAGAAGATGTCCGGAGTGATTTAGGAGTTTAGGAGTAATGGACACCGATACAAAACCTATTATTTATCCACTGTCACATAAATATGCAGCTTTCCACAGTTACATCCATCGCCTGGAAACCATTCCACTATCTCAGTCGAACTATGACAAAGAATTTAATACACTCAGACAAATAGCAGTCAATAACAGATATGATCACAACATCATCAATAAACTCATCCATAGAAGACGTCTTAAAACAATACAAGAGACTGCGTTCCCCAGAGACCTTCCCACTAAACCTCATTACGTTTCACTTCCATATCATCATGAGAGTATTTCTGGAGATATTCCAAATCTCATGAAACTTTCAGTTGAAAACATCCACATTTCTTTTAAAGTACCCAATATTTTGGGTCAGTGTTTATCTAATTCCAGTGACCCCATCAATTATATGAACCGTAGTGGTGTTTATAAACTGAAATGTTCCGATTGTGATGCCACCTATATAGGAAGAACTTGTAGATCACTGTCTTCACGCTCTTTAGAGCACACAAAAAGAGAAAACACGACGTATTTTTTATTCACAATATTCCCCAAAAAAACTTTCTAAAACTTGACTTATATGAAGATCTTGAAATTATCAAAGAAAAGCAGAGAAGTCCAAATTGTGTTAATCGCCTTTCTATCTCTCCACCGCCAACTATCCTCACGACCCATATCCTCTACATCTTCTCTTACATCACACTCACACTAATGTTTCTCCTTTTGCCATTTATTCATCTTTCTCAGTCCACTTCAAGCCACTCTTTCTAAATGAATTTAACTTTTCCATCACTCCCCATCTTTTTCCAGTATTTTTAAACTTCATCTCTGACCCTTCCTACATCTCTATTCCCCCTCTATAAACTATTCCCAACCACACAATAAGTATAATCCCTCACTCGTATACTTTACACTCACATACCCAGACAATTTCATTGTCCATCTAAAGCCAAACCACACATCAGAATCTCCTTTTAATCATTTACAATACTACAGTAACGTCCACCCTTTTAACATAACTGTTCTAACTAAAATCTTCAAACCCCTCTTATTTTTTTCTTTAAAGTATAATTCTCTTCCCTTATCAACACATGCTTTCCTTAGGTTATGTTTTTAGACAACCAGAGATCTCAATACCTTATTCAGCTAGTTTTTCCTATCACAACAACGATAAAACATTACAAATGATCACTTTAGCCAAATAGATTCACCCTATACCCATCAATTTTGTTAGTTTTTCATATTTTATCAATATACATTAATTTTTAATCAACTCTCGCCATTGTCAAACATTCATAAACTTATAATATACACACCTTATATTTTTCAGGTACCAAATGTAATATTTTAACATGTAGGGCTTTTGAAAGATCCAAGGAAAAAAGCATAGAGAGAGTGGTACGGATGTACATCAAATGAAATTTTCAGAGCAGCCCTCTCAAAAGTCCGAATAGCTATGATGATTGCCGACCTCCGCCGCGGAGATGGCACTTGAAGAAGAAGGTTATACTTATTTTAGGATAGTACTGATGTTGCAATAGTTATTCCGAAAACGTTCTGCGATGTAGCCCGATAGGGCTTTTATTATTATACCTTTTATAAAGAAATTTTTTAAATAAAATTTTTCTATTATTTATGTTTTTATGTAGTTGGGTTTATCTTTTTGGTTGGTATTTCATTGGAAAATCCCCCTCCCAAGTTGCAAGTTCCCCCTCTAATACAAATGTCTATCCGGCACTGCCGTTCTGAATGACCTATTCATCTTTGTTTTAAATTGCATTGTTTTGGAACACACTACTATTGCATTTATTCTGTTGCATATTTTAGCTCTCGTCGTAGGAAATGAAATAAAAAAAATAGAGTATTTTTGAAATATTTAATTAACTTGGTTATATTATGATCTTATTCTTAGTAGAAAATATTTAAGTAAAGAATAAAGAATAACAAATAGGTTTTTTCAGTAAAAACTATTGAACTAATATTTAAAAATAACTTATTATAAGAATATATTTAAATAAATTGACTAAAGATAAGTAATTTATTTTCTAACCTTAATCTGTTTTGTGTTAAAATATTTTTCGAAAAGATATAGTCTGCAATATTTCTAACATTGAGTTGGGTATTCCGTTTTAAAAATACCATTAATAATTAAAAATCTACCATTAGAATACAATAATGGTCTTTGGTATAGACTTCAAGATAATCTATATGTAGAAAGGCACATGAAAATCAAAATAGTGAAAATATAGGCCAAAAAGGTAGATCACTAAAGCATGCTCTATAAATATAACATCTTTTATGGCAGGATTGCAAAGGAACAAATTTTTGACACACTTAACACGTGTGAGTTTGGACACATACAGATGAAACTCCTAATACAGAAGATTATTAAGATATTCTTTCACTTCTGAATCAAAATTCTCCTCCATGACCAGAAAATCTTTTATTATTGCATGACCTTTTAATCCCTAACATGTAATGTCGTATCTGGTCCTCATGATTTTCAAAATACAAGACAAATTTTGAGTAAAGTTGTTTTTGTGTGTTGAAAGGTAATATGCCTGTATTTATTTATTTTCCAATCGGGACGGTCTTTTAATGATATTTTGTCAGTTATTCTCTTGTATTTTGAGTCTCTTGAGTTCTAATAAACCCATACCACAATGAATAGAAGGTGAGAGTGTCATAGCTGTGGTTTAAATTTCCTTCAGTTTATATTTTGAAAACTCTCTTACGATTCTTGTTTTCTAGTATGATTTTTTTGCAGGAACTAAGATTCTTTTTTATTCTGTACTTATACGTTATGTTCATATGCGTCTTACACATTTATGCCTGTTAGTTCCTCAGAAACTGTCAACACTGATATAGGAGAATATATAATTACAGAGCAAATTACCTTTTCATTAGATCTGTAAAAATTCACACACTGTTTGGCTACACACTCACATCTGAAAATGTATAATGATAGGCACATTTTACTTGTAATTAGGTCTTCAAAAGTTTTACACTACTTTCGCTAAACGCTCACATCTGAAAATGTATAATTACCGGCAAATTTGCCTTATTATTAGATCTGCATAAGTTTCACGCTACTTAAGCTACACGCTCACATCTGAAAATTTATATTACAGGCAAATTTGTCTTGTAATTAGGTCTGCAAAAGTTTCACACTACTTTGGCTGCACGCTCACTTCTGAAAATGTATAATTACAGGCAAATTTGTTTTGTAATTAGGTATGCAAAAGTTTCAGACTATATAGCTACACACTCATGTCTTAAAAATGTATAATTACAGGCAAATTTGCCTTGTAATTAGGTCTGCAAAAGTTTCACACTACTTTGGCTACACGCTCATGTCTTAAAAATACATAATTACAGGCAAATTTACTTTGTAATCAGGTCTAAAAAAGGGTCACACTTGAGGGATAGGAATATTTTCTTTCATTTGAAAAACCAACATACACACATAATGAATTTAGCGGTCGTCTTCATCGCCCATTAGATGAAAAATCTATTAAGCATGTTTTGTTTAATTCACAATTAAGGAAAGTTGAATTTTTTATAATGTTCTGCAAATATTTCAGTAAAAGTAAAAGTTGTCATGGTAATTATAGACAAATTGCACTTACAAGGGTAGAAAAATATCTCAAATTATAACAAACAATATCAAAAGATAAAAAACTAATGTAGCGAGGTTTGATACTAGCGACGCGACTCACGTGAGCATGTGAGTCACATTATGGTGACAAAGAGCATGGTGCCACTATATTTAAAGGTTTATTTGTTGCAGGACATGTAGGGACACGTCCAGTCAAATTCTTGATGGAACGAATTCGTTTGAAACTTTATTGTATGTAGAGAAGTTCGACTAGGGTTTTGTATCCAGACCCCTAATAAAGCGTAAGCTATTTTTTGAAACCTTTTGTTTTCGTTAATATTTACCTTCTCTTCACATATTTTTAGTAGATTATCTTAGCACGGTACAAACCAGGTTCCAAATTTTTTGCTTTGGCTACATTGTATCTTCTGATTTTTATATGTAAGTCATTATCTTCGTCGTTAGTCTCAAACCTCGTCGCTGCTTTTTTTGTTCACCGAAAATAGAGGTAGAAAATATTGTAGGAAAACACAAGTGTAATTTTAGGTCTAAAGTGTAGCAGCAAGTCGAATATTTGTACTACAGATAAAATAAATTAAGTAGAGGGAGAATTTTAAGTAAGAAAAAGCGATTATTTATCATCTTTACTATCTGTCATGAGCCGTATGTATCAAACAAGACATCGATGCCTAGGTTTTGCAGATGGACTAGTTATCATAGCAAAAATAACAGTTCGAATAAATTAGGTTTGTTTATAAATAAAAGAAAAAGAAAAGAGGCAGTTAAAAATTCCTTGCTTAAATATTCATATTTAAAACAAATATTTATAGAACCAAATAGAATCATATTGTGTAGTGAGGGCACATAGAAATAATACTAAAATGACATTATTTTTTACAATGCTAAACATACGGCAACATGATTGCAACGTAAAACATGATAAACTACTTTTTAGGCTTTTAGAAAAATATTTCTTAAAACTCCTTTTTGCATAGAGTTGACTTAACTTGTTTTGAATTTCCAGGTTTTACTGGTATGTGAGTTACAATTTCTTTTCGTCGAATAATTTATAAATTGCAACTTTCCCTAATATTAGACATATCAGGTATTCCAAGCAGACGTGGACATATTTTAAAAATATTTTATATTTATGAAAAATATGAAATTTTTGGTCTAACATTAACATTTTAGAATTTCGTTTCAAGGCCTGGTAAACAAAGTCGTGATAAAATCCATGGACGGATTTTTGGTCTTAGCTAACCTGACTAGAATTTTTACACTCCCACAGAGTCTTAATAAATATACTTTGTGTTGACAATAATCTTTGAAGATTCACAACAACTATATTAACTAAATTATTGTTAATTTTCTATTAACCATAAGATCCAAAGAATCCGAAAAGGCATTTGACAGTATTGACCTTATAATATATGGTCGAGGCTTTGTAAAATTACAAACCTCTATATACAAAGAATGAAATTTATTATTATAATTCATTCACAGGACATATGTGGGTTGTCTTCAGTTCAAATTCAGGATTTTATCAGGAATTGTTTACTCTACTAACATATTTGCCTTCTTAAATACACATAGATATTTCAGTATACTATTTTCATGAATTTTTAATTTTCACTAAACTGCTTTTTGATAGTAAGAAAACCTTTTAAAGGGAAAATAATCTTTAGCTTTTGTCTCGTGGGTTTTAGATTCCTAAATTGTAAGCTGTTACTGCAAAAAATATATATAATTGAAGTGTAAAAAATTATTTGGTAATAATTATGAATATTTCTCAAAGTTTCATATATGACAAAATGGTCCAGGAGTGTCACTTGGATCAGTCTTTTGACATGCAGGAATATTTGGTCGATCTGGTTGTTTCTTTGCTTCTGCAAATATAATCATAACTTGAATAAACCTAACGAAAAAAACCCACTACATATTTGTGGATTTTATAGCTGCACATGACTCTGGAGCTGTAACACCATTGATAGTGATGAAAACTTGTAGGTAGTAATGTTTTCTAGTGTGACTATTTTGTCCTAGTGTATTTTATGTTACAATTTGGTTTATTATATTGAGATGTATCGCAGTGAGAAATATAATCGTATCATGAAAATAGTATATACATCACAATGTTATGAACAGAATTATAGTAAACAGTACTTATATTTTACAAGTTAATGCTTTAAGTAATACCTATTCTAACGCAACTTTTAACAAATGTAACACACTTCCCACATAGACATAGTCAAAAAATGTATAGGATATTAAAAATTGTTTTGAATTTGAACAAGTTTTATTTTTTCAACATAAGCCAAAAGCTTAGGCGGTGGTTTCTAAACGCTGTACGTCGCGTATAACGATAAGCCATACGTCGCGGATAATAAAAAAGCGACTGTCCACGCTAGCAATACTTGCCATCGGGATAACGCGGAGTCGCCGACAGCAATGTGCCATTGTCCGGTTGCGCCGACGCTAACACGATAACATTAGCGCTCGTATAAGGTTCATACTGTACGCTGAACGCAGCGTGCAACTGCTGAACAAGCATATAGACGCGACGTATGGCGTTTATTGAAGACCACCGCCTAATAGTTGACCTTACTTAATATGATTTTTAAATCTGTTTAAGCAAAATATAACTACTTTATTAGAGTAGTTAATATTTATATAAACAACTATTCTTAGCACGGATACTCCTTTACATCTAGGCTGAATGTAAGTGAACAAATTTGTCTTAAAATGTTTTTAGATCACACAGAATAAAATATGTCTTGTATGTTACATTTATTCATTATGATTGCATACATATAGAAAGATTGTCCGTTTGAGGGATATTGTCAATCTCTACAAAAAATAACATCTGTTCCACTTTAGCAGCACAGTATTGTCGTATTTTTTGTATTGTTTACATATCTAATATAAATATAATTTTTAACGGACTATTTTAATACGACTAGAACCTACATACTGAGGATCACTGACTCGATTCTATTGTCTCTACAAAAAATACTGACTAAAAACATTGCAGAACGGCATTACAAATGTATTTTTTTTTAAATGGTTTATTTGAATCACAGCAACATGAACCCACAAAGAAATACACTTATATGGAAAGAATGCAGTATGTAGTTTGGTATATTTATAGTGTTCAAAAACAGCGAAGCAGAATGGAGTCGAGTAAAAAAGGATAATTTTTAAATCAAGTAAATGAGATGAGTATGTAACTGGATTAACAAAAAAATTACCATTAATAAGATAAGAATAAGCGATTAATATGATTGAAAAAACGTAAATATTCTGGATTGATATCTTCAATGACCAAGAAGATTGGTCAACATCGAGATTGCATCTAGTACTGTTGTAGAGTTTGTAAAACGTAAAGTATTTAATATTCCCATAAACGTTGGAAAGTCCAGGATGTATTCAAACACAATGATTCATATGGAAGAAATAGTCGTCGTCCAATTTTTTTAAAAGTTTATCTTTTAAAAAAGCAGAACATTCATGTTCACAAGGAACCTAGTCTGACCGAGACCTAGGTAGCTGTGTAGACACCCAGCTATTTCAAGACTCCTATTGTCCACTAGAATTAGCAAATGCAGATTCCACTCTTCGAGGTATCTAGTCCATTAATAGACCCGTAATGTCCTTCACTTGGCTCGGTTGGCTGAACGCCGAACCAAGATCTTGCCATCTCTGTTAGACCAGTGCGGGGCACCTGCAAAGAACATGAGAAGAGATCTTCTCGTGGTAGCATATACATTGGTAGATAACACTTTGTGTTATATACCAATCCGACTAGATTTACAGTAGCCAGTAAAAGCAAAAAGCATCTTTTAGGAATAAGTATGAGGAGTTAGGTTGATATATTTCTGGTATGCAGTTTTATACTTCCACCACTAGTCCAAGAGTCCTGGAAGCTTCGTTAGAAAAGCTTCATGAGACTACTCCTGGATTGTGATTGGAGTACTCGGGAGGGTCCTGTCCCAGGGAAAGAGTAGAGGAACTAAGAACATGCAGCGGCAACTAGGACACTTTTGTATTCCAGAATAAGCTCGAAGTTCTGGGTGCTTAGATTTAAAAATAGTTAGAGATGGCCTTGATAAAATAAGTCCTATCAACTATCTTTCAAGCACAGACTTAAGTTGCGATCACATTTCCAAAGGTTTAACGTTTTGCTATTGTGGGCCTCATGTTTGTGAATTCTGTATAAATTGGATTTTCTGATTGCTTATAACTTGAAAGCACTAAATATTATGAATCATGAGTCATGTGTCACCCTGTATTTTCAAGACTAAAAGAAATAAGTCTACTTAAATTTTAAATTCAATTATTGCACTTTTTTTGCAGTTCCAACATCAACTATTCTGCAAAATAGTAGCAATTTTGAAAGTCAGTTATTATTTGAGCATTCTTACATATTTTAAAACATTATAACCAAGCAGAATTACACGAGATCCTTGACTACAAAAACGGATAACTATAAATAATGATACATTTTATATTAGTACCTTTAATTAACCTTTGTGTGATTCTGCTTGTTTATAACTCATAACTAAATCTGGAATTACCTTACTACAAAATAAATTAGGTTTAAATAATTGCACCTCGTACCCATTGTCATGAGTCTTGGTACAGTCTTTAACAGATCTACATAAATATCAAAAAATAAAATTTTCTTCTTATAAAACATAAGAATAAAGAATTTTTATAACGTCAATCCAGTTAATGATGCAAAGTGGTTTTTAAAATTTTGAATTTTGATATTAATCCTCATTAAATAATTTTTTTCTCACTGAAAATATTAAGTAACTAAAGTTGCTATAGTAACTGCAGCATTATTGTATGCAACACCTTCATTACTGTAGTCTAGCTTCCTGCAGGGACTGAGCCTGAGCTGCAGTCTGATACGGGATTCCTGGAAAAGCCCCAGCGGTTGCTGTGGGCAGTCCAGGCGTCTGAGGCAGAGCGGCGTACGTGTAAGGCATATAACTAGCAGCACCTGGAAAATAATTAATTATTTAAAAGTACTGTCAAATTAGAAGTCAGGAAATTCATTCACAAAAGTTCACCAGGGAAGTTACGATTTTCCCAAGGCACTCTTGTATGCACTCAAAATATGCAAAATAGTAAACGTCATTTTTCATTTATAAACGTAGAACGTTTTTTTTTCATGTTAAAACCTCCTCAGCATAAACAGACATTCAAGAAAAAGGCACTAAGTCCCAAGCAGCTCGCTTGTTTCGAACCAAGGTACGCTGCAAGTAATTAAATATAATATAAGAACCTTAAATATAATATAACATCGTGTACAGATGAAATATTCTTTGAAAATTACTGAGAAATCACTAGAGTATAATAGACCAGCATTTCTGTGTCTGATTGACCTAAAGAAAGCGTTTGACACAGTAAGATTCAAAGATGTAATAAATCTTCTGTATAATGGAGAAGTTCCCCTAAATATTATAAAAACTATCGAAAACATATAACAAAACAACAAAATGGAAGTCAGAATAGATGGACAACTTACAGAACCTATAGAAATAGGTCCCATGCTCTTCAATTTGATCATGGATGAAATCATCAAAAGCGTTAACCAAGGAAGAGGATGCAGAATGGGAAACAAAGAAATAAAAATACTCTGTTACGCAGACGACGCAATATTGATAGCCCAAGATAAAGATAGTCTGCAAAGACTCGTTCACAGATTTAACATAAGAGCAAAAGAACTTAATATGACAATCTCATCTCACAAAACTAAAACAGAAGTAGTCAGCAAAGAACCAATCAGATGCAATTGATGGCATCAGTATTGAACAAGTAATGGAAATCTGGAAATTACACTGTCCAGCTATGGAGACCTGGACAAAAAAGTGAGAGATCAAGTACAAAAAGCAAATAGACTGGCAGGAGGCGTCAATAACACTATATGGCGAAACAGACACATTAACACTGAGATGAACTCAAGAATTTATAAAGCCAGTGTAAGTAGAGATGTGAGTACTGAGAAGAATTGCAGGAAATACGCTCAGAGATAGAAAGAGAAGTGAAGACTTTGGAAGAAAATGTAACGTACAGTGTATAGATTAATGGACACACAATAGAAAAAAAGAATGGAATAACCACATAAGCAGAATGGGTCAAAATAGCAATAGATAAGTCACCAATCGGTAGAAGAAGTATAGGACGACCGCGCAAAAGATGGAATGACACCCTTCCATAGAGGAATTAATCCGCCAATGAACAAGCAGAATTGCTTATAAAGAGGAAGAAAAAAAAAAAAGGTTTTTTATCATCTACATTAACAGCATCATAATCAAATATGGTCTAATTAAGCAAAGGTGAAAGAGAATCTTTTATTTTTAAGAGAAAAGTTTATTTTTATTTTATGTGTCAAGTTTTTTTTTTCACAACAGCACGTTTTATTCGTACTGACTTCAATCTGTCATGTCCGGCACTCAGAACAATATTTATTTGCTAGTGTTACGGCATTGGTGATGGTTGTGTTGCCAAGATTATTTGGCAATTATGCAAAAACAAATATAACAGCTCTTGTCAACTAAAACTTAATTTACTAAAAATATTATGGACAGTTTGACTGTTTGCTTAGCTAGCCTTGCACCATTTTTAAATCAATGAGGTTTTTTAAGTTAATTTTCATGAAATGAACTTAAACAACTGCATACTATACCGGGTAAAACATTTTGAAAGTTTGGATGACTCGAATTTTTGAAGAGTATTTCGGAACTTGTTAATCAAAATCCAATTGTTATAGAACGTTTGTTATTTATAGCAAATAGTGGATATTGGCACTATTATTATAAAATATCACCAAAAGTAACATAGGGCAGCTTGATTGGACCAATCCTTTATCTATTATATATTCCCGCTAGCTCTCTAACCGATGACACACTATTAACTAATGCTGTCATTTTTTTCTCAAACGCTGATCAGCAAGAGGTAAAAAATTTCAGAATCGTCTAAATCTGCTACAACGTTGGTTAAAGTTGGTTACATGAGCACATGTAATATTTATAACAAGAAGTTATTGTACGACAGTAAACATATATCATTCACCATTCTCTTTGTGTTTATCCCTATAGGGGGTTAGCTTCCTTAATTACATTTCTGCATAAGTTTCTATTTTGGCTCATACAATA
Organism: Diabrotica undecimpunctata; assembly: GCF_040954645.1. Taxonomy (NCBI): domain Eukaryota; kingdom Metazoa; phylum Arthropoda; class Insecta; order Coleoptera; family Chrysomelidae; genus Diabrotica; species Diabrotica undecimpunctata. The sequence continues at coordinate 33,661,284 of NC_092812.1, forward strand.
TCAATCCCCTTTACTGACATGTCCTGCCGAAGCATCTCCCACCAGGTCTTCTTTGGTCTTCCTTTTCTACTCCTTCCAAAACCCGCAGATCAGAAATTCTTCGTATTGGGTGATAAACGCCTCGACCTTGAACATCACCAAACAGTCTTAACTTATTCTCCCTCATTTTGGCATCAATTATTGCCACGACTATATTTCCTCTAATATACTGATTCTTAATTTTATTCTTTCTTGTCACAATACGCATCCATCTCATTTCCACCACATGCACTAGTTGATCCTCTTTTTTTTTTTAACTCCCAACGTTTAGTTCAGTACATCATAGCAGGACTTAACTGTTTTATAGAATTTTCTTCTTAGCTTCATAGATCTTTCTCTTTCTTCTGTCACAGAACACACCATTCGCTTCCTTTCACTTCATCCATCTAACCCCAATTCTACTATATGTATTTCCATCTATTTCCCCATTAATATGTAATACTGATCCTAGATATTGAAAACTATTACTTTTCACAATATTCGCAAAGATATCATTTTAGTGTAGTATATAGTTTCTTTCAATGTTGGTTCCTCAACTAGTTGTTCTGCTGTGTGGTGAATTATTTCTTCTTCTTGGTTTTGTTTTTTTTTCTGGATTTAAGAGCTCTTGAAAATGCTCCTTCCACCTTTTAATTAGTTCCTCTTTCTCGCTGATAATTGCCCCGTTTTTGTTCTCGCACACTGTTGTTCTTTTCATGAGCCCTTGAGTGTGTCGCTCGGATTCCTTGTAAAATTTCCTAGTCTCTCTTTTATTATGATAGTCTGTAATTTGTTGTACTTTTCTATTTAGCATTTCCCTCTTTTTCTTTCTACATATTTTCCTTGAACTCCTTTTTAGTTGTTCATATGCCCTTATATTCAATCAGGAATTCCTTTGTTGATATTTTTGCCTACCTGATGTAATTCACTATTAGTAATTGTCGTTTGGATGATATTCCATTTGTCATCGATGTTATTTTCTTCCCCTATTTAATTTAATATTAGATTTATTTTCTGCTGGTACTGATTCTTTTTTTTCTTTGGTACATTTTCTTTGTTAGACACCTTTCTCTTTTCTTACCATTGATACTCTTTGTTTTATCTTCGATATGACCAGGAAATGATCTGAAATACGTACTAACTACTCTGAACTTATTTGCCCTTATATTACATTATAATTATTCTAGGTATATATTGAATAATTGTAAATTCTTTTTTGGATGCCGTACGCTATGCAGCGCGTATATGTTCATATTGGTTGTCTAATGTTCAGAGATCTTTCTTCCGCTCTTCTTATTATCGTACTGCCATCAGGTATGCCGCACCAGTTTCTGATGCGTCTGAACCACGAATATTGTTTCCGTCCAGAGTTTATTTGACCTTAAATTCTACCCGTCAAGAAGGCATTTAGGAAAATATATTTTTATTTCGTAGAATATGAGACAAGTATGAAACCTTCCGCAAAATATTTTGCCTAAATAAACATTGTGGACTCGAAATTTGTTGGTTGTACAAAAGTTATCTTACCTGCAGCTCCAGTGTACGGAGTATAAGCGTCAAATCCGTTAGTGTACTGGCCGGTGTACGGAGCAGCCGCAGCTGCTGCTACTGCTGCCGCATTCTGGTACTCGTAGAACTGCGAGGTTGCAGCTGCTGCAACGGCTGCGGCGTGCGTCAGTTGCGTAGCTTGGAGAGGAACTAAGCTGCCAGGTGCTGTAGCTGCCAAATATGGTGATGGGTAGACGTAGCCTGGTGGAACTCTGAAAATATTGACGAATAATTAGCATACTAGGGGATGTGTGTAAATTGTGCGAAAAAGCAAACACCAGAAGACTCAAACCTTTGTGGCCGATATACAATATAGCAATTATCGTACAGATTAAAATTCAGTGACGGAGTTGTTCAGATAACTCTACAGGTGAGTTTGTTTTTTATCAACCACCACCATTATAATATTTGTTTTGATTTTTTAACTTTATTGTTGCTAACAATGAAGCGGCATCATTGAATAGATAAGTATAAGAGGTACTACGTGGAAATTTCTCCAAGATAGTAATAATAACATAATACGAAACCAGATACATAGATATTAATTTATTGAGATATTAATATAGTAGTAAAAGGGTTGTCACTTATCCAGGTGCCAATATCGATGTCGACCACAACTCTCTCATTACTGATTTTGAGTTTAAATGCAAAATACTATCACAGAAAAGAATATACACCGAGATAGATGATAAATGAAGAGAACCAAGGAATACCGACAAAATGGTATAATGACTAGCAGAACTATGTGCTAATTAATAACAGTCCACAATATAGCAAATGTCTGGATAATGCATGGAACAACAAAAAACATTGCATTCAAAGTTTTCCGACATTCAAAGTTTTCCGACACCCTTCCAGAACCATCAACAATAAAGAAAAAAATCATGGATTTCCAATGAGATACTTTGCCTTCCAGGAAAATGGCCTGGCCCAGAACTTGGACTGGTGTCGAGCTCTGAGAGCAATAAAAACTCAAGCAAGTCCTTGACCAGGACTCAATGGAGTCCTGGTCATAACAATGTGCACGCAGAAGTTGTTAATACAGGTTTCTAACACCAAGGAATCAATACACAACCGATAGGCTTTGTAACGTAGACCACTTATAGTATTGGGAAGTTTATTATAACGATATTTAGTGAGTTTATTTTTTCTACTAGTATTCATATCGATAAAATGATGCAAGTTATATTCACAATAATAAGAGAAATACAAAAAAAGAAAGAGAAGAGAATGACAAAAAAATTGGAACATGAAACGTGAGGACGCTGCTGGAAACAGGAAAAATACCAAAGACCTAGCCACACAGTTAAAACAATACAAAAGAAATATTGCAGGAATTCAGAAAACTAGATAGGGGAAATGGAAAAATCGAAAAGGAAAATTATGTAGTATTGTATACAGGCGAAGACAAACAGATATATGGAGGAACGGCTTTTGTGGTGATAGGAGTAATGAGACATAAAGTTATGGAATTAAAACCCATAAGTGAAAGGATATCATACATAAGAATAAACAGCAAACCGAACAAGTTGTCTATAATAACTTGACAAAACAACAGTTCTACGAAAACGCCGAGAAAATCCCGGGAGAAGATATACTAATCATTATAGGAAATTTCAACGCCCAAATAGACAAAGAAAATTTCTTTAAAGAGGTTGTAGGGGAAAATGCAATAAGTAACACAACAAACAATAATGGAGAAAGACTATGTAATTTAGCAGCGGCATTAAACATGGACATAAGTAGCACATGTTCAAATCGACCAATGACTGATTAAAAAGACACTCAAACAATCGATAAATAACGTTAGATCTCACAGTGATCTCAACGTCGATTCGGACCATATGCTGGTGATTCCAAAATGTAAAATAAAAGCAACGAAGAATGAAGGATGAAAAGCACAGAAATGGTGGGAAGTGAAAGAATTAAAAAGAAGATTTGTAAAAGAAGTAAATTCATTTTCTTGTTTACCTTTTTTATATGAACCTTATGACAGTAATAAAAGAAGGCTATCTCATCCAGACTACCTACAGGGAGATCTTCTATTATTAAAAGATATTTTGATTGAGAACTCGTTATTCTCCACACTTGCTACAAAGGATGATTTTTTCCAACATGGTTAGTGTGATTTGTGAGATCTCAGAACACTGCTTCTGTTAATCAAAACATCTATTATCATTCACTGCCCTACATATCATCATTAACACCTAAGTTAATAAAATTTTTAAAGGTTATTAACAATGTAAAAATAGCAACAAAAAACATCAAAACCATTACATCTCTGTATTCTAGGAAGGAATTTGTCTGATCGTTTTATTTCACACAAAAGGATTGCAAAATCAAGAAACCTTTTTGTGCTTTGGCAGAGCATGTAATTGATAAAGACCATATCATGGATTTTGACAACATTAAAATTTTGTGCAATGAAGGTAATAAATTCAAAAGAAGCTTTTTAGAAATTGTATCTATAAGCAAAAATGATCATAGTTTAAATAAAAGATCAGAAATTCGGAATTTAACTAACATTTATAACAACATTACTTCTTTATAATTCATTCATTGGTTGCTTTCTTTTTTGTGTTTCCATATCCTTGTTACATTCTTTTGTGCTTCTGTAAACTAAGAAAATATTTTTCAAGTTACTTAAATCCTTTTTTAAATTATCACGTTGGCGATATGTTTTGGTTGGTTTTCATTGGAATTGATGGGGTTTTTTGTATTACTTTTTCCTATTTTCGATAATTTATTTATAGCGAACTTGTTCAAAATTCAAATCTTTTTGACCATCATTTTAGTCAGGGAATCATTCATTTCGGTCTTAGCAATTTTAAGTTTTCTTCCACTCTTTGAGGTCCACAAATTAGGATTTGGAACTTACAAAGTAAGTTATAGTTGAAAAAATTAGTACGATTTGTTTCTAATAAATTTAATTTTATTTTAGGCTGAGTTAAAGCCACTTTTAACATTACAACAAAAGAAAAATAGACTAAGATGGTCAAAAGATCATAAAGATTGGACTCAATATGGCTAAAACGAAAGGTATCAGAAATACTAAAAACATCTCTAATTTTTAGTGTCTAAAATTGGTCATTAAAAAAGGTAGTGCAAACTGACATATTAGTCTTATAAGCAAATACAGAAGATCAGAAGAATAAGTCATCGTAAGTTTGCAAATTCGTTTTTTAACCTTGTTAGCCTTATAAGTACATATAAGTGAATTTTGTTTGATGCAGAGAGCACATCATGGCGTAAAATTAAATAAGATACAGAGGCAATACATTTACCCCTGGCGAAAGTTACCCCACTATGTAAACGCGGAATTTAAAAAGACGAGGGGAGTTCGATGCGATTGAGAACAGAGTTGGTTTGGGACGTTTGCACAAGTCATCTTCGTGCATTTACAGTCGAAAAGAGAGTTAACAGACTGGGCCAATATGGATCTGGTTGAACTTGAACTTGCACGAAGGGATGAATCTGCACCCCTCAAAATATACCGTTCCGTGAGACGACCCACTTACATTGGGGTGCCGTTGTATATTAAGGGAGGAAAATGCAGTTAGTCATGTTAACACTGTATTTTCAGCGACTGAGTTTCCCACTAACCTACAATCCGACATATTTTGCGAGCTGAAAATAGCAAATTTTTAATATTTTTAATATAGGGTTTAGGAAGTATAATAGTTTTCTTACTATAGAATATTTTTTCAGAAACCTTTTCCTATTATTATATTCATAAAGAACCACATCAAAACCTAAGAAAAACAGAGAGACAATCTTACTTGTACTTGATCTTCTCTGCTATTTGCTTTGTGTTGGCTTGTGTAGTGCAATTTGTAGAAGTCTTCAACTATTTTAAGGGTTTTCTCTCTGTTGGTCTAATAGTAGTCTAATATAAACCTATTTTTTTGCAGGTCCCTTCTTTCTATTTGATTTCTAAACAATTTTCGAGTTTCTTATCTCTTCCTATCGGACTCCACTCTGTAGTTTTCATTATTCAGTATTTTGAGTCCGCTCATCTGAGGTGTCTAGCGATGTTTTACACATAAAAACATAAAATAGAAAACCGCCATGGATATACATAATAATTACCATTCAATGTAAAACAATCTTTTGACATCTTGGGGACTTATTGAGTTCTAGAGCACATCCCAAAACATTTTTTTTTGATCACTTTGTACATTTTTTGGCATTGAACAAAAATTCGACTGCAATTATTTTTATATCCCTAAATATTTTGGCTTCTGACAATTAGAGGATATTTATTTGAATTAACCGTAAACAAAACGTGTGAGTTATATTTTTATTTTAATATTAGTGCTCAGGTCTAATTTTAAGTAAACCTAACTTTGGGAAAAACAAACACTGTTGAAACTAGTGACTCATAAATACTAGAACAGAAACAAAAGATTTGTTTTTAAAATTATTTTCTTAGTTTTGCAACTCACTTCGCTTTCCGTGTTATATGCACGGTGTTATTATATTCGACCAAAATCGGTATATCAAAAAAGTTTTTTAAACGTCCAAGAAAATAAGACTGGGAATTCTCTGTAAAAAACATCAAACCAGACACTGTAAAGTGAACCATTTGCACTTTGCTCCATTTAAATCTCCAAGGGAGGATGCAATTCTTTCTGCCACAAAAATAATTGGATATTTTATTGCCCATTCTCACAAAAACCTTTACAGTTAGCATATCACTAGGTTATATACCAAAGATTTGGACAACTGTAAAGGTGGCGTCCATACACAACATAAGACGACCAGACAACGACCTAGCTAATCCTACAGGCCAATCAGTCTTACATAATTTCTGTTGAGGGTAATAGAAATTTTTTTTATAAAAACCAATATAGACAAAGAACGAATCATGAACTACTAAACGAAATTAAATAGGATATAGTTTGTAAAATGAAACAGCAAAGAGCAAAATGGCTAGGACATATATGGAGATCAGGACCATCTACGACAATATTTTCAATATTGGAATGGGCACCAGCTGGTAAAAGAAGACGTGGAAGACCAAGATCTACATGGCTACAAAAAGTAACAAATGATCTCAACAGGGCGGGCGTACGGCAATGGAGAGAAAAAACCAGAGATAGGAAACAGTGGAGAAAAATAACAGGAAAAATTAAATACAGAAAATGAGGACTGATCTACCTCGTAACATAAATCTAAAGAGCTTAAGCGGCGTAACCCCGTGTGGGGTGTTTAGCCACAATATATATAATATTGCACTGCAAGATACCAGACGCATGGAAAAACAGCATAATGATACCAATATTGAAGAAAGGAGATAAAGGAAACCTCAACAATTATAGGGGTATAAATCTACTGAACACCGCACTTAAGCTTACCACAAAAGTCCTAATCAACTAAACCAATAAACTAACAAATTTATCAGATGAACAACAAGGGTGCAGATCCGGAAGATCCTGCGTAGACGCAGTATTTGTACTAAGACAAATCACAGAAAAGGCCATCGAGTACAATAAACCAGCATATCTATGTTTTATAGACCTGACAAATTGTGCGATAATTTAAACAATTTAGGAGGCTGATATTGAAGATGAAACAGGCTTTAAAGCCTGCATACAAGAAGGAAGAAGAACAAGAAGAGATGAAGGAACATCTTGAGGAACAATAATATTTTATTGACTATTTAAAACATATATTTCGATCTCTATTTTCTTCACCTTCAACATCGAAAAATCCGTCATCTACCGCATATTGCCGAAATAAAATACTACCAGTGTGTTATTCACCTTATTGAGAGGTTTTATTTAAGCGAATTAGGAAACTGAAAGCGTGGGTTTTATTTTCAGATGTTAATTTTGTATAGCAGACAAGTTAATCTTAATTCAATTTCAGCGATTCATTGTCTACGGATACAATAAAATTCTATGAATAGAGTCTACTTTTATTGTGCTGCACATTACGCCGAATATTTACCTTAACATAAATACACAACTATGGATCTATTTTTCCATCAGTTAATATATTTTTAACAGTGCTTCCGACATTTATTTCTTTCTTTTTTATATGTTAATACCAATCACTAATAATTAACATATACTTTTTGACTGTACATGACAAAAACGGTTATTAATCTTAAAGGTTTATTCACACTATGGTTTCGCTTTCAATTTGCTTCGGTAAAATACTCTTATGCGCGGTATTCAGAATAGAGCTTAAATGAGTGTATTTTATTTCTTCGTATATAAGCACCATGCTGGATTTAAAACAAACACTTTCACTTTTACAAAAATTTTAATAATAACTTTGTATATGTATTGAATTATCAAGCAACTGTAGAGCTTCCTCACTGACCTGCAAATAGACACTGCTTTTCTGCAATTATCTCGATCTGTGTCTGATTATTCAGCATCTTTAGATTCTGGTGTAGATATTCATTGCGAAAAAACTTGCATCACAGAATTTTCTCTTGAAATATCTCTTATATCTCTCATTTTATTAGACACTCCCAGAGGAATGTACCATTGATGTAACTTGTTTTAGGATCTATATGTAGTGGATACTATTGTGCCTCAAACTTTTATGAATAGCAAAACTGTTGATAAATGCCTCTAAATAATAATTTTGGTCTTTGTTTTTACACTGACCATTTGGTCAGTGTATAATATTTTTAAAGTACGAAGGGGACTAAAGCAGGGAGATCCGCTGTTCACAATACTCTTCAATTTCTTACTGGAGGTAATAATGAGAGAAAGTGGAATACGAACGAACGGTATAATTTGTGATAATAGAAGCCAGGTTCTGGTCTTTGTACGTCCAAGGATGTATTGTTAATGGCAAGAACTAAAGAACAGCAGGGCTACGAGCACAAAACAGGTCATTTTCCCATGTAAATCTCCATAAAAAATTCTAAGGTCCATTCTGGGCATTTTTGGCTCATTTTGAGGTGGAGGCACAACGGCTCATCGGATCGTGACGTCTGACAAAAGGACACTAAGCTCGTAACGTCTCAACGGCTCAACGCACAACAACGTGCAATGTGCAAAACTCTTTGAATCGAAGGCTAAACAGTATAGACTGATTATTAATGAGCAAAAAACAATGTATATAAAAATAGGGCAAACCATATATCAACACAAACAACTGAAGATTACCACAAACAACGAGAGTAAAGAGTATTACTTCAAAAAGGTGACAGAGTTTGAATATCTAGGAGTAACCTTATCAAGTAAAAGAGAAGAAAACCAAGAAATTGAGAAGCGGATTTCGAGAAGAAGGAAGACCGTCGGAGCTCTACATAAATTACTAAGCGCAAAAAACATCTACAGAGAGGCGAAATTAAGTCTATACCGAACAGTGATCCAACCTACGGTCCTGTACGGAAGCGAAACATAAGTTATGAACAAAAATCAAGAAAATATGCTGAATATCTGGAACAGAGTATTTTAAGAAAGATATTTGGAGAAGTAAAAGACTATGAAGACGTACGAACAAATGCAGAGATCGGCGAGCTGTACGTGAAATCAGAAAGTAGTCAGATCGACAGGACAAAGAGAGAATTAGTTACTTAGTTAGGCCATCTTGCGAGAATGGCAGATGGATGGTGGGCAAAGGTTCGCTGCTGAGAGGGGAAGGAAAGAAGAGAAAAGCACTACCATAAAAAAAGTAGCTAGGAGCCTGTAAGGAAGACCTACAAGAAATCGGAATAACAGATTGGAGAATTGCGGCCATGGACAGAAAAAAATGGAGGAAAACAGTGGAAAATTTCAAGCCATGAGCCTCTAGAGCCTGTTGAGCTGTAAATATATAATATTTTTGAGAATCTAATATATTCTAACGTTTAAAGACTTGATAAACGGAGAAATGAAGATGAAATGAACAAAATGAAAACAATATATAAAAGAACCTTGGTAGAGCCTATTATGACTTATGGGGCAGAAGTTTGACAGATCACGAAAAAAGATAGAAGAAGTAGTAGAAATGGATTTTCTAAGGAGAGCGTGTGGTGTATCCAAAAGAGATCATATCAGAAATGAAGATATTAGAAGAAGGATAAATACTGTATATTCCAGTGTAGACAGAATTGAAACGAGACAACCAGTGTGGTATGGTCACGTGAAGCGAATTAATGAAGATAGATGGCCAAAGAAAGCTTTAAATTACATACCACAACAAAGAAGAAGAAGGGGAAGGCCTTCAGTTGCATGGGAAGAAAATGTACGTCACATAATGAGAGATAAAGCCATCAGAGAAGACGAATAGATGGACAGAAAACGATGGCGGTCGAAATGTGAGAAGCGGCAGAGGCTGTAGGAACCTCACACACACACATATATATATATATATATATATATATATATATATATATATATATATATATATATATATATATATATATATATATATATAGATCATCTTGCAGATTTCCCCAATATTTAAGAGTTTACTATTTAACTTATCTGCAAAGATTAAATTTCCTTTATCTCTCTCTCTCTCTCTCTATATATATATATATATATATATATATATATATATATATATATATACATATAAAAGGAAATGCTTAATTCCCCGAATTAAGAAGAAAATCGTGGTGTTAATATGCATATATAAGTATAGATTTTATAGATGATATTAATCCCATATTTAATTCCCAAGATTAGCCTCGTGTTCCTTTTGTGGAGCAGAATTGTAATTGCAAGTACACTTTATTGAGATCTCATGATTATGATGATTATGTAGTTACGTGATGTTATGTACGTTACGATGATCACTTTTGTATTTTAATTATTAGTGTTAGCCTTTTAAGTTTATGGTTTTTGTTACTATTACTTAATTTTTAGATAATGTGAGTAAAAAATTTTTTTGCAAAAAAGTAGACAACCCAAATACAAAGTCGATCTGGTGGAGGTTTAGCTCTGAAAATAATCATCTCGTAAAATAACAAAGAGTTTCCACATTTTACGAACGCGCTGTGTAATTATCGGATCTATTTCCCAATTAAAAGATTTTATGCGTGCCACTGAGCTTATGGAGACGGTTGGTCAAATAAAATAAGAAAAATACTTTAATTACGTAATCTAAATGAAGTTTTATCCAAAAATAAACACCTAGTATCTCGTACCTCTGTCTGCCAATTCTCTTACACAATGCCAGCAATTGGAAAAACATGGCAACTGGCAACTACGGTCAGATTTACTAATTATGTAAAAGTAGGTTAAAATCTTGGTGATGAACCGTTTGTTTTATTAGGAAATAAACAAGGAAAACGTTAAATTGCATACTTTTTTTACAGGTTGAGACAGGTATTTTTTAAGGTATATATAGGGTGAGTTTTGGATGCGACATTAGTCAATAATTCCAGTATGGTATACTGGTATACCAGTACAGTATATATGGAATATTCAAAAAAGTTGTTTAGAAAAAATGTAGGCTTTGTAGGTTATGCAGAAAAAAATTATCCTTGGATAATAAGCCGAATTTTACAGGGTGATCAATAATTACGTCGTAAAGCAGACATACAATTTTTTAAATAGGGCACCCTATATATTCTCTCATTTTTAGAATTCTCTTATACTCCCTGTTCTTACAATATGTTTCACACCACTATACAAGATATTTAAGGAGGTATGACCATTTTTATTTCGATTTTTTTTTAATTTCTATTCCAAAACCACCAATGACTTTGAGTGGACGAAGAAAACCATGAAACTATCAAGGTTCCATCTGGTGATATAAAATTAGAAGAGGAAGTAGACAATAATCCTTATTTTAAGAACCATTATGGTCAGAACCAAGGGAAGACAAGAGAAGCGTCGGTCGACCACCTACAAGATGGACTGACGATTTAAGAAGACTCGATAAAAACTGGATGAGAGCGGCGCAAGATAGACGGGGTTGGAAACATGAGGAAGAGGCCTATGTTCAGCAGTGGACTCTTGAGGCTGGATGATGATGGTGATGGTCAGTTACGAGTTACGATTTACATGGTAATATATAAATTACAAAATAATGTAGTTAACATTTAACATAAAGAGAAAATCATAGAAACTTGTAATATAACATTTATATTTTGTTAAGTAGTTGACTTTTCTCGAGGAATTTGATAACCTTGTTGATTTGGTCTGTGTTGTTTAGGACCTCTTTGAAGTTAGTACTGATGTCGAGCTGTTGGCGTATTTTGGCATAAAACGGGCATTCGATAAGTATATGCCTGATTCGGAGAGTCGTATTGCAGTGCTAACATTTTGGTTGTGGAGATGATGTCATTAGGTAGCCATGAGTTAGACGGGTAAGTGAGCTTTTAAAATAGTTTTCTTTGCAATATCAAAACTGAGAATTACAAAGATCTTGTCACTGAATTACTTACAGCCTACAGAGAAATAGGATATAACATGTCTCTAAAAATTCACCTCCTGGATGCTCATCTGAATTTCTTTCTAGAAAATTTAGGTGCTTAAATGGAGAACATGGAGAACGGTTATGCCAAGAGGTTGTAGACATGGAAAAGTGTTACCAAGGTAAATGAAGTCCCAATTGCTAACAGATTACTACTTAACAAGATTCTGTGATGCACCAACGGATAAGTATTGTCTTCTACAATATTTTATTCCCCTACAATGCACAATTCCTCGTAGAAAATAATTTTTTTTTGTATTTTCGGCTTTCTGATGATATTGTACATAATGAACATAATGTTTTATTCATATTACAAAAAAGTTGAGTTTTGTTTATCACTAGTTATGTCAGCTCCGGGATAAGTTTTTACTGATTTTATTGCATTTTAAAAACGTTTCTGGGTAGTTAAATAATCTATTTGATTAGGGATTGATATATATTCTAAAGAGTCTGTTGGCGATTTCCAGATGTACAGTTGCCTAAGTGGTAGCTGAAATAAGGGGTTACAAATAACTAATTCTCTACGGAACTGCACCATGCAGTCTCCTCGCTCATTCCTTGTCCCAAGACCATATTTTCCTACAATGTCCTCCTCTGATTTGCTCCCAATCTTTTCAAGTCACCCTTGATAATAGTGATTTCATTATTCTTAGCTAGCTTCATTAAGTCTTAGAGCTGCTCTTAGAATTTTTCGATTAGTCCGTCATTCTTTTCTGCGGTGAGAGTGCATGCCTGTATTTAATTGATGTTGGGAATCTTTACATATAACTAAAGAAGCAGTATTCGATCTGAGCGTGCTATGAAGGATTTAACAAACATTGGGACCTCTTTTGTAACCATTAAGACTTTCCTATTTCTGTGTGTGAGTCACTATTGCCTGATGAGTATTTTTCGTGGTTCAAAGAACCATTGAGCGACCTAAAAAATACTGCTGAGGCTATTTAGAAGATACTGAAGATTAAACAATTACTTTGCCTATTAAAGATGATGAAGAAAAAGAAAAATAAGAAACTCCTTATAACTTGTATGGCTGGCAAACGTATATTTTTTATTTCTTGTAAATCTATATATATATATATATATATATATATATATATATATATATATATATAATATATAATATATAGACCAAAGTTGCAATAAAATTCCTACTTTCGTATTATTAATGGCACTATTCTACAAACGAGGAATCAATTCTCTATGATTTATATACTCTAGTTTCCGTAATAATTGTAGTTAGAAAACTCCTCCTATTCCATCCTCCTAATATGTTTCTGATAATGGACAGGGAAAGTGAGTCATTGGATATCGACGAAGTAATTAATGAAGTTGAAATGAAAAAACATCTACCACTCTCTCTAAATCCTTTTACGGCATTCACACGACACGAAAAATTGATTTTTGTCCAGGTAAAATTGCTATAAATGGATTTGTATATAAACTAATGGAGTATTAGATATACAAGGACTATATAACGACTATAGGACTTTAGTATTAAAAGCCATATGTCAATTTTTGGATTTTGATATTAAAATATATTTAAAAATTCCTTAATATAAGGTAAAATAATAAAAAACCCTATCGGGCTACAACACAGAACGTTTTCGGAATAACTATTCCATCATTAGTGCTATTTGGATGTATATGTTTAGAGCCACTAAATACATGGGTAAAAACCCTCTAAATGTTTATGATTAACTTGAGTATGAGTTACATTTTTGATAATTGAAATTTAGGATGTTTAACTTACAATAGGAATTATTACATGGCAACGTAAGGCCCCGCTGAGGTTGCTAGTCCTTAGACGAAGTGTCTATGAGAACTTGTTAATAGCAATTAGTCGTTATAACATGTATACCTATTTCCTATATAACTTATAATAATTCAACTTTGATTTTACCAGTGGGTAAAACCTTTCTTGTCTTTAGTCCATGTCTTCTTTAAACCATCAATAAATAGCTTCCCTGAACAGCATTTCCGATTAAGTATTGAACAACGTCGGTGATAAAATGCTGCCCTGACATACTCCCCGTTTTATCGTGAATTCTTGTGAGGTTTCGTTGTCTACTCGTACAGTTGCCCTTTGCTGTAAGTATAAATTTTTAACTAAATCTATGTCATCAATACTAGATTGTTTTAGTATCTGAAATAGTTTTTGATGTTGCACCTTGTCAAATGCTTTTTCAAAGTCTATAAAGCATGCGTAGACTTCACAATTTACGTCTCGAGCCCTTTGTATCAATACTTGTATGGAAAATAGGGCCTCTCGCGTTTCCAGTCCGCTTCTAAACCCAAACTGAACACTGCTAATGTTTTCCTTAAGTTTTCTATATGCGAGAGTGAATAACAGAAAAAAGGATTTTGAGTGCATGGCTCATTAAGCTTATAATTCTGTAATCAGAGCATTTGGTGGCATCTGCCTTTTTGGGGAGAGGGATGAAGGTGGAAACTAGCCAATCAGTAGGAAATTCTGCAGTTTGATAGATTTTGTTCAGTAGACTTGTTAGGAGTTTGAGTTGGTTGTTTTCAAATATTTTCAATATTTCAGCTTGTATGTTATCAGGTCCAGGTGCTTTGTTGGTTTTTAGTCTTTTTATTACATGTGTTACTTCACTGAGCGTTATTTCTGGTCCTGAACATCCAGAAACACTGACTTCTGTCTCTTGCTCTTCTTTGAATAATTCTTCCATGTATTGCATCCATCTCTCAAGTATTCTCTCATTTTCATAGAGCAGATTGTTATGCTCGTCTAGTATTAAGTTATGACTTCGTGATCCGTTTCTTCCCGTTAAGTTTTTGATCTGTTTTGATCAACGTCACTACTTTTGTTTATTGTTGCTACTTAATAAATTGAAAAACACTTTTAAATTGAATAAAAAAAAATGATGTTGATGTCACCAAGATAATAACCGAGGAGAACTTTTCATAACTCCCCTTTGAAAATTAACAAGACAGGTTAATTGAATCCAAAAACACTGTTAGTGCTACAGAATACTGAACTTAAGAATATTGTCTGCAACTATACTAACTGACATAGAAATCCGAACACCCAGTTTAAATGATTTTATTTTAATAAAATTTTGTATAAGTACTAAATGAAGCATAATAAGTAAATGATTGAAATTTCAAAATGATTGCATTGCTCTAAAGCCCTTTTACCTTTAATAATGTGTGGATGCACCCCGATGTGTTACGCATTCTCCAAAGCGCCTAGGCATGCTTCTAATCAGGTGGTCAATCAAAGACGTTGCAAATTGAGCAATCTCGTACCCATCATATCCCACATATGCTCAATTGAGGATAAGTCGGGAGATCTTGGTGGCCATGCTAACAATGTGACATCATTATGTTGAAAGAAGTCAATTGTGACTCTTGCAATATGTGGTCGGGCAATATCTTGTTGGAAAGTTGGATTTGCCAGGGTGTCAAGATAGGGTAAAAGGAGGGGTTCTAGAACTTCTTAGATATAACGCTGCGCGTTCATGTTACCTCTAATGAAGATTAAAGGTAACCTGGAACCATAAGCTATAGCACCCCAAATCATAACTCCAACAGTGTGATGAACATGTCTTTCAACAAAAAACTGTGGATTCCTCCTTTCACCACGTCGCCTTCTAACCCTCGCTCGACCATCGTGCATGCCTAAACAAAATCGAGACTCGTCACCAAAGACAATACTGTTCCATTCCTGATTCCAGAGTGACCGTTCTCTGCACCACTGAAGGCTATTACGGCGGTGTCCTGGAGTTAAAGGGAGGACCCAGTGTGGTCGCTATGAAAACAGGCCAAAACTTCTCATTCGTCGGTAAACACTTCGCATGCCAATAGGTCTTCCGTGTTCTGCAAACCATTCATTTGCAATGGAGCTGGTAGTGGAGAAACGATCTCTTAAGGCCAATAAACTTAGGTGGCGATCTTCACGGTCTGTTGTTCTACGGCGGCGTCCAGTGCCATTTGCTCTTTGCGTACGGCCTTCTTAAAGCCATGCCTGACAATACCTAACCTAACACTTCTTTGAACTCTAACTGCAACTTCCCGAAAAGAAAATTTAGCTTCCCGAAGTCCCATTATACAGCCCCTATCAAACTCACTAAGTTGACGAAATCGTACAGGTCTCCGTACTCTAGGCATCGTAACCAATCGTAAAGAATGTCAAAAACCACAATCCGCCAAATTTGGATCTTTACTGTGGCTGAAATATTCATTTTAAGATTGTTAGTGAATTTAAAAACAAAAAGTATAAAAACTGGAATCTCCAACTGATAACTTTATCACTTGTTTTTTTCAGTAAGATAAATAAATTACACCAAATTTTATTGAAATAGAATCATTTAAACTGGGTGTTCGGATTTCTATGTCACTTAGTATATTTTAGACGTAATTTATAACGTTATAAATTCTTGGAACAGGTGTTCGAAACGGATATCAAGCTTCTTGTAGGTCTAGATCTTCTGGACTAAAATTTCGATATAGGAAATACACGAAAGATGTAGAGTGGAGAAAGGTCTACGAAGCCGAACAATCCCTTTTAAATTTACAACCTGTGTTCCCAAAATTTATATTTTGAGAACGATTTCGGCATTGGAAATCGAAACATTAAAAATAAAATATTTTTGATTAGAATTGTGGTTTATTCCCAAGAAATATAGTAGTTAACATCGTTTGATAATACTTGTTAAGTCACATTTGTGATAATTAAACCTACTGTTTCAATTTAATCAGTTCGTGTGTTATACAAATGCGAAATTAGTTCCCATCTTTACTCCCTGGACCGTTCGTTCATGGCCACCTTTACAAAACATTGCTACCAGTGTTTTTCGAATATAATTACCACGACCAAGATAGAGAATAAGGGAGAACAACTCGAAAAATCAGAAGTCATCTCAAGCTGGTATTGCCAAGTCTATTTTCGTCAACCTATTTAACATTATTTGCGCGTTTTCTCTGAGACAGTATTTTTAACCATACAATCACACTCCTTAGTATCTACACACAAAGGTTACGCTAAACAAAAGTGTATTCCAGTCGTCGATTATCTCCTAAAGCGATTTTTTAAAAACGGATTTTTAGTCTTCTTATCTCTTAAGTTATTCACTTAACTTAAGAAATTAACATTTGTGTTAAGATATAGGGACTACGACACATATCCATAAAAATATTTATCTTTTCAAGTATATAATATATTTTTTTAAACGTATAAAGAAGTATCGTATAATACAGGGTGCAACAATAGTCTTTAGAATATATATATATATATATATATATATATATATATATATATATATATATATATATATATATATATATACCTAGAGCTAAGATTAATAATATTACAGGAACTAATATTAAACTCAACAGTCTTCCGGGTTGAACCGCTTCGATTATCTTTGCGCCGAGCTCTCGACATCCTCTTTGATGTCTTCTTGAGGGCTTCCGAGGTCTCAGTCTCCCGAGTCCCCAGACACTACTACAGTGATCACTAATCAATGCATTACTAGTAATCCATTGATTATTGCATGCATAATTCTCATTCCAACGTCTTGTATACTCTATACAGAAAAGCTGACCTTCATTTTTTGCCAGCATAACTTTTTGATGTTGGTCCAGTTTTAAAAGAACATATTTTAATCATTTTTCATGTTAATTGGGCCCGCACTATGAATAAAATGATTCATTTCTGAGATATTTCTAATTTCATAATAGAATAAATTTAATTTTCTGGTGTTAAAGATATCCAATGGTATTAAATCACACAATAGGGGGCCAATTCTGATTACAGAAATGAGAAAGTACACGACCAGGAAATATCTCAAGCAGTAATTGAATTGTTTCATGGGGTGTATGGCATGTGACACCGTCTTGTTGAAACCACATATAGTCCACATCAATATCATCCAAATTAGGCAGAAACAGCTCTGTGATCCTGTTATGATCACGCTATCAAAAACCAGTAACAGTCACTGTTATTCACCAGCCTTATTTTCAAAGAAGTATGGTGCAATGATGCCTCCAGCCAACATCTACACCAAACAGTAAGACAGTGTGAATGCCTTTTATGCATTTTTTTGTCAAAAGTCACATGTGGGTTCTCGGAACCCCAAATGAATTAATTTTGCCGAATAACAAAGCCATCAAGGTGAAAATGTGCTTCATCGCTTGACATGATTTTCCTCGAAAAATCAGCATCCACTTGTTGATGTTCAATAACCCATTCAATGAACTCTTTTCGCTGTGCATGATCATTAGGTTTCATTTCTTGAGTCAATTGACCTTGATAAGCATAAAGATGCAGATCTTTAGTGAAGAGACGCTGTAGAGACCTTTTGAAATTTGAAATCCTTGTCCACGACTTCGAACTGATATTCCTCGACTTTCACCAGCACTCTTACGTACTGCTTCGATATAAAGCGGCTTTTTTTGGACGGCTAGTATGTGTAGCATCAGTTTCCCTGAATTTTTCAATGACTCTCTTCACAGTTGAAAAAGTTAAATCGATATTCTAATATTTTGTGGCCGACAAACTTTAATTATTTTTAAAATATTGTTGAACAATGAAAACGCGTTGTTCTCCCGTGTAAAGCTCCATTTTTACTAAATCTGAACTGTCAGCTGTCAAACTGTTTGTTTTGTTGCCAACACTTTAGTGCACAAATGGCGGCAAATTCAAATCTTGAGTGAATTTTGAGACACATAATTTATAAGTTTCATATGGAATAATTTAAGAACATGAAAACAACAATAAGTTGGGTAATACTGCAAAGAGATAACTCTGAAATTAAGAATAAGAAGGAAATGTTAATTAATATACATTCAGGAAAGGCAATAAATAGATAGGACTTGAAGTTTTCTTTATTAGGTTTCTTGGTTATCGAACAATCTTACTTTTGGCAAAGTACGTGAATTTCAGTAATATATACTGTAATATATAAATATAAATATATATATATATATATATATATATATATATATATATATATATATATATATAATTTTGATTTAATTGGTTTGCTTGGTTTACTAATTGAGAAATTAACCAAACAAAACTAAAATACTCGATAAATTTTTAAAGTCATAAATCTGGAATTCGGATTTTTACACGACGTAAAATTTTTTTCTCGGAAAGGCATAAACCGTGCAGGAATACCTGTAATAAATATCGACCTTCTACTGTAAATACGAGGTCCGTCAAAAAATGTAGAACAGTGGCAATCGCGTAAACATGCATGGAAACAGTTCATCAATAATTTATACTAATATGGATATATACGTGAAGCAAATGAATGTTGGCAGTGGACAAAATTTATCCTTATGGACACGGCAAGTGGGGAAAACTTTGGCAAGAGGTCAGGGATGGATTTAGGATCAAGCTTACTAAAATGAATGATGGAAGTTCAAAGTTTTTTTAATCTTTTGTAATATATTTAAGCTTGTTCTATTTATGTTTGCTACAACACGTTATCGGTTTCTTGGTCATCTCATACTATTTTTATTGGTTTTTGTTGTTATATGAGGATGTGTTTACTCATCTGACTTTACTCTCAAACAAGGAGTGAGATAAGTTGATCTTCCAGAAACCAATTTCTATAATTCATTGTATACAGCAGTGCGTATTATGCACTAGAGAGCATAGCAGCCTGTCTTTTCTCGCTAGAAGTCTGTCTTCTACTGTTTGTTTGTCTTTAATGAGAACTCATTGTGGCAGAACTCATCAATGAGGCAGAACCCAAGATAGATAAAAAAAGTTGTGATGTCTAATTATTTATATTTATATCTTCTAACCATTTCTTTTTATAAATTGCAACCATCTTCTTCAGTCAACATTTTCTTGGCATGTCTATATGAATACATTCGATAGACTTGTTCCAATAAGCGCAATCTCTGGGCTTCATTAGATAGCTCCTCCACCAGCTCTCTATTAGAGATTGGAAGGTGAAAGTATACCACTAAGTAGAATAAATTTCCAAAATTTCTTATTCAGAATAAAAAAAATACGATATTTAAAAGGGAAATAAGTATTTAGAGTCATTAAAACCAAAAAGGTTCAGCCAGGTTATGGATAGAACACATTTTGGAAGGAGACACTAAAAAGTCACTTGGAGTATGATAACCAAAAATAGTAAAATGGAAGAGGAAATGTTGAAGTATTGAAAATTCCATGATTATGGATTGCACTATATTTCTAATACTATAAATTAAGTAACAATTGCCATGAATGATGGCAATAATGAAAAGTGATTTTTACAATTACATTATTGGTAAAAGAGGTGTCGCATAGGAAGGGTAAATCACAAAATTATTACAGAAGATCCTTGAACATTAGCAGCAGAAGATCTTTACAGAATACAGAGTTCTGGTATAGTAGGTGTACCACAAAAAAGGAAAGTGGGTAACGGGAAGATGACTAGATCCATTTTTCATCCCTAGATTCCTCTCAATATATTTCTCTCCCACTTCTGAGGGAAGCCAATATAAATAGAAAAGGAATTAGGTAAAAAGAAATAAAATAAGACTTACTCACAATCTATTTAATTATACCACCAAAGACCGGTTTCGCATACTACAATTTGCTATGCATCTTCAGGTCTTACGGTACCTGGTAAATTAAATGATGCCGATACAGGAATTATTAATTTATGATTTGAAAAACATAGTTCAAACTATCCTGGATTGCTGGTGATGGGTGATCATCGGTTTTATTGTGACTGTGACAATTAGAAGGGAAGCTCTTGAGGGGAGAGAGAGGAAGTTATTTTATTTGTTAGTATCTCTCCCTGAAAGAATATACAAAATGGCTATTAGGCCTATAAAAAATTATGCATCAGATACATGGACATTAAATAAAGTACTGAGGAAAATATTTGGAGGAAAATTGGAGTACGGCGTTTGGACCAGAAGGACGTGAAGATCTTAGAGAGTTATAGAAGCCCAGACTTCTAGGAGTAATAAAAACCCAAGGATGAAGATGGTTAGGGCATATACAAAGGACGGAAGGGGGTAGACTACCCAATATGCTACTCTCAATTACAATAGGAGGACGTCAGAATAAGATGGAAAATTGATGTAGAAGATGATCTAGATCGACTCAATATCACAAATTGGAGGATAAAAGCAATGGACAAGAAAGGATGGGTGAGAATTGTCAATCAAGCTACGGGCCTACTAGTCGCAAAACGTTAATTATTATTATTAAAAGTTCCATTTAACGATGCACAAGATATTTTGCTTTGTTCATCTTTTAGTTTTCTGGTTGGTGTTGTCTGTTACTGTGAATCTGTTTTTTTAAATTAGATAGAAGAGAGTCTGGTTTGAGAGCTTTCTTCCTTTATCACAGCTTAGCACTAGCATCATGTCTCTTCAATTTCATAGAACTCTTCTCGTGGGATCCCACAACAAAACAAGTTTAAAAAAGATTCAAATGCAATAACAAAAGATATCGATCTTAAAAGCTACAATATAAAGTCCAGTTTGTTAATAAATTTGTAACTTTAGATTGTTGTATTACTTCCAAGAATTTAAAATGTAAATTTTGAATATGATTTTGCTTCTGGAAATCGAAATACGTAAATAAAACGCTGTTTTACTTTGTTTCAGTTTTTCTTTCCGTTTAGAGAAAATTATAAACGCAAATATATATTTTTATAACCATTGTTTTCTCTGTTGAATCCACTCCATATTTTATCACCAATGGCAGTAATGAATATCATAGAAGTAATTGCCGGTCATGAAAAAATCAATTTCAAAACATTTCGATATCAGCGTATATACAGCGTATAAACATAGGGAGGTTTGGTTGAAGGGGTAATAATGTTTGCCTGCAATATTTATGTCGAAAAAATAACTTCAATTTATTATTTATGACTAATTATTTATTTATCAACCAACTACTATAACGATGTTCTTGTTTACGTAGAAATCGTAAATAAGATTCGCAACACTGAAGATTTAAATATAAACATTATAAAAAGCATATAGACATATATAAATGGTTAACATTTAGATCTCTATATATAAAGTTCCTTTGATTTACTGATCTTATTAATTAATATACAGGGTGGTCCACGTTGACGCGACGGTCTATTATGACTAAACTGTAAACAAATATATATAGAAAAGTTTTACTTAAATACTTTATATATGTATTAAATACTTTCACGTCACACCATCTTTTCAACAATAATATAACACAACATATTTTGTAACTTTATAAGGAATTTTTACCCAGATATTTAGTGGTTTGCCTGATGTACACCTGGTAATAATTTACTGATGATGGACTTTTTAGTCCGAAAATGTTCTGTGATGTAGCCCCAAACTGACTTTTATTTATATACCTTTTATAAAGGATTTGTAAACAAAACTTTTGTGATTCGTGTTATACAGCCAACTATAGGAACATTATTGTACTTGTGGAAATATATATATATAGGGTGGCGCAAAAAGTGTGGCAAATAAAATTCATGTTTTCTCTCACGGGACGTCTTTTATTTGGTTTTTTAAATGCCAAGAAATGTCCTAGTCGACATACTTATGACACTAATAAATCCTACCCTTGAGATAAGCGAAAATGAGCCTCCAGCTCCTTAAATCTGGACCACCTTTGCTAAGATATGACAACAGTAATAGAAGTTGATACAAGAAGTTGGGAGTTGGACTTGGGACTAACAATCCTACTCCATAAAAAAATATTGATGCGAAAATTCAAGTAGAGGTTTTCGGACTAAAATATAGACGGTGACTTGGTGCGGAAAAGACAATGATTTATACACAAGAAATTTATTTATGCAAACAAATCAATGTTTTTGGTACACACTTTTATTAACAATTTCTTTATTTAGAACAATTAAAACCAAAATAGAAAATCAAAAGTAGTACTGTTTTGTTTTGTTCAATCTATTACTTGATTAATTGCTAACATTTCCCGCGATTTATGGAAAAAACATTGAAAATTAATTAGGGTGAAAGCAGCATTATAAACTAATTTAAATAATTTATTGAATGTGGTGATATAGTACATTCGAGATTCATACATTCATACATAGGAAGAGATTCGAGGAAAGTCTCGAAAGCAAGCTGGAAGGCTGCACGGATGTTATAGTTGAAGATATTAACAACTATTGGAGGCAGTGCAGAACCATATTTGAAGAAGTGGCAACTGAAGTTATCGGAAAGCAAAATCGTAAAAAATTAAGGTCAGACTGGTACGATGAGGAATGCGCACAAGCAACGCAAAGAAAAAATCAGGCATATAGAAGACTCCAAGGGCGAAGAACGAGACAAACAGAGGAAGAGTATAGGCAGCTGAGACGAGAAGAAAAACGAACACTTAAAAAAAAAAGAAGAAAGAGCATATAGAGAGCCAACTAAAAGAACTAGAGAACTATAAGGCACAAGCAGAAACGCGAAAGTTCTACAAGAAGATTAACCAGAACAGAAAAGCATTCAAACCTAGATTATAAATTGTTAGAAATAGAACAGGGGAGATCGTTGGTGATCAGGACCAGATACTAGAAAGATGGGCAGAAAACTTCGAGGAAAGGCTAAATATAAGAGGTGAGATAGGGCTCCACGAATCAGAAATCCAACCCGAGGACATTGACGACGAAAGAGAGAAAGATAACATCCCAACAGAGGTAGAAGTCATTCAAGCTACACAAAAATTTAAAAGAAAACCATATAAATGGTAAGCGGTAAAATAAACCATAATACTCGTAATATAAACCATCTTTGTCATATAGTCAAATATCTGTATAGTCTATTAGACCATAAAAATGAGCAAATAAGCCTTTTTCGTGACATTCTTTGATACAGGTATCTAACAACTGCTTTTGATATATTTGGTGCTAACAATATGTAACAAACAAGATATGCAAAAGATTAAAGCATTATTTCCCGCTAGACCCATTTGGAGACATCAAACAAAATTTCACTGTAGCGCCTTCTATTAAGAAATATTAAGACTACACTACGACAGAGTGTTACCTACTTTATATTGTTCTTAATTTATAGCTCTGATGTTTATCAGTTTGACCAACGCAACAACAGGTGAAATTTTGTAAACAAGGTCATGCCTCTGTCTGAAAGAGCAATATAATACATGCTTTTACTACAAGACAAGTAAAATTAAAATTTCATTTGTTAGCATTGGTTATTCTACCCAAACGTGTAGTTGTGAGTGTAACTTATGGTGTTTCCAACTAATTTTGTCGAGTTTGCTGAAATTGTAGATTACATAAGTTAGGTAAAGCTAAATGTCCTCGTTTGGATACACTGGGAGGAGCCGTCTATGTAAAATACATTAGTTTGTTTTTGCAATACCTATTTTTATTTCAGTTTGTTATGGAACAAGAACATTTAGCACCAATATCTCCGAAAAGTTTTTATGGAAGGAAGTATCCTCATTTTAAATACTGCTTTACTAGATGCTGCAACAGCGACTATTGAACATGAAGTAGACATTGTTATTATACCGCCTCATACTGACCCACAGACTGATGAAGAGAACTTGGACGAAAATGATTTAGAAGGTGTCAAAAATATATTTCCTACAGATGTAGTCGGTGAAATCGAGTTGCAGCATATACACAGCAGTGATGAAAAATAAAGTGAGGACGAAGACAGCTTGCCACTCTTTGAAAAGTTAAACACCTTGAAAATAAAACGGACCAAAAAAAATAAAGATAAGTCAAAAGTGGACTAAAAATTTTGTTGACGCTAGTATGTCAGCGACTTTCGGTTGGGCTGACCTTTGGGAAATTCTAAAAAATGAACTGGAAAAGTGTACACTATAGATTTTTGACTATTGGATGCATCAAACAAATTTGTATTCATCACAAAAAAATAGAACTTCTTTGTTTCAAAATCTGATCTCAAAACTTTTTGTGGCAATTTTACTCCTAACAGGCTATCATAAACTACCAAGCGAACTTAACTATTGGAGGCTTAATGAAGAATCTATGCCAAAGAACCGATTCCAGGAAATCAAAAGGATCAAATGAAATATATTCACAGTAGATAACGATAATCTGGATACCCACGACAAAATGGCTAAATTACGGCTACTAATGTCTCTTTTGAATCAAAGATTTCAACAGTGTGGCGTTTTACATGAAAACCTGTCAATCGACGAAGTCATGTTAAAGTTTTATGGTCGGTAAACAATATATAAACTCAAAACCAGTACGCTTTGGTTATAAGAACTGAATGCTATACAGTTCCACAGAATATTGTTATGCCTGTGACACTTTTACGATTTACCCTCAGAATCTCGGGTAGTTCTTGATCTTCTCAAAATTATTGCAGTGCCCTCTGATCATGTAATTTGTTCGACAATTATTTTAGTAACCATGGTTTACTAAAAATGCTAATACATCAAGGTTGTCGTGATACTGATACGATAAAAAATGACCGAACTTAAAAATTTCCGATCACAAAAGTAGAAATATTCAAAAAAAAAGACAGAGGCTCTTTTGAATATAATTATGATAGTGATTCAGCCATTCTTTTTATCAGGTAGCAAGACAATATCAAACAGAATATTTAAAAATTGGAGGAAATACCACAGATCTGAGGCTTGAAAACGCAGTCATAAAAGGCTGCAACCAGTATAAATATCTAGGAAGGATCAAATCAGCAGATGGCAGAGTTAAGATAGATGTACAAAACCGAATAACCCAAGGGAAAAAATGCATCCGAATACTGAATTCATTACTGTGGTCTAATAAAATAAAGATGCATACCAAACTTCGCGTATACAGAGCAATTGTAGAACCAATTACCACATATGGTGCCGAATGTTGGACGATGACAAAGAATGAACGAGATAAAGTAGACGTTGTGGAAATGGATTATCTTAGAAGGTCATGTCGAGTATCGAGAATGGAAAGAATCAGGATTGAGGAAATACGAAACCGTACAGGAATTAGAGATACTCTTTCAGATAGAATACAAAGGAAGGCAATTAAAATGGTATGGTCACGTGATGAGAATGGAGGAGGAGCGGTGGCCAAAGAAAGCCTTAATGTATGTTCCGCCAGAAAGAAGGAAAAGGGGAAGACCACCAAATTCCTGGAGAAGAGAAATTACAAAAACAATGCAATCTAGAGGCTTAAAAGAGGGAGATTGGAGAGATAGGAAAAGATGGAGGCTGAAATGCGGGAAGCAGCAATCGCCGTAGGACCCCCGTTATATGATGATGGATGATGAGCAAGACAATATCACTTTCAAAATTGTTACTAACTATGACAAACTGCAACCTATTAGTAAGGTAAAGTGCTGGTCATCGATAGCCAAAGAGAAAGTAGACGTGCAGCAGCTACACATTTTCAGTATGTAAACTAAATGCATAAGTGGAGTTGATTTACACGACCAGGCAGTACGCAACTGCAGGATTTCTTTTAGAGGTAAAAATGGTGGTGGGTGCTGTTTACAAACATGATTAACATTACTGTTGTCAATGCTTGGAGACTGCTTCAATTAACAAATGATAATCCAATCTCATTGTTAGAGTTTGAATGAATTATAGTGCACTCTTATTTAGCTTGCAATGAAAAATCGACAAAATCGAAAAACCGACCTGCTGCGCAATTACCACCAACTTTATGACGTCATGAGGGTGGTCATTTCCCAAAAAAACTAGATGAACAGCGACGGTGTACCCATTTATTTGGAGTAAAGTGAAATGGAGTTCCCATTAACAACATTAGATATGAGGATAACACAGTCATTTTAGCCGAAAATATTGAAGAATATCTTCAGAGACTGGTGACCAGAATAGCGCAGTATAAAACAATAATACGGTCTAAAAATGAATATCAAGAAAACAAAATTTATAAAAATATCGAAAACTTAAACCAATAATGACAATGTTCTAATCAACGAGTGGACAAATATGCATATCTTGGAACAATGATTAACTCCACAAATTTTTACTTCCAGGAAATCAAAATCAGAATAAAATACGAGCTACGTGTTCTCAACTTTGTTTTATGGAATGAAAGCTTGGATCTTGAATGCGACATTAATATAAAAACTAGAATTAATCGAGTTGTGGGTGTAGAGAAGAATTCTGAAAATATCGTGGACAGAACACGTCACAAACAAAGAGCTTCTGAGAAGGATGAATAAAGAAAAGTTGCTCTAACTGATTATACGGAAAGATCCAAGGAAAGCGAAACATAGGGAGACGTAGAATATCGTGGCTGCGCAACCTGGAAGAATGGTACGCATGTACCTCAAAGGAACTATCAGAAAAGCCGTTTCTAAAGTCCAAATAGGTAAGATGATTGCCGACTTCTCTCACAGGGATGCCACTTATAGAAGAAGAAGACTGTAATGAGTTAATAGATCTCAGCAACATGAAAAAGGTATATCAGGCCTTCTTCTTCTTTAAGTTCCATCTTCTATCGAAAGTTGGAAATCATCATGACTAAGTGGACCCTGACGCTCTAAAAAGTTCAGGTCAAACATATCCATTATCCACAAGATAATCCAGAAGTGTATTTGTTTATATTTTAAACCTTTAATTGACCGCAATTGCAAGAGTTTGAATCACCCTATACAACTATCAATAAGCAATCAAAGTATAAAAGCGAATTACGACCGCGAACTCCCAGTCACGCAATTTGAAATATTAAAATACAAAATCCCAAATACTGCTAATGTGAATTTTCAATTATCATATTTATGCTTATTTTGTTTAAAAGATTATTGTTGACATACATAAGAGTTTTGTTGCCTAGGAATAAGTACATTAATTATAATCATGGATGACGCTTCACGCAATGTTTTATTACATTAATATAATTGTGGCAGTAGAGAGAAACAATTTAATAAAGGTACACTCACTATGTTTAAATGTATTGATTTGTTTACATACGGATCAATTGTTTTACTGAACTAGATTTTGTAAAAATGCTATAGAAATTGGTTTAAAATGCGAAAGAATATTCATTTCCTGATATTTATTTATGAATATTTTGACCTTGTTTACTTGAATTTACTCCTACTGACCTTGAGAAACATATTTTTTTGCAGCATGTTTTTCTTGTGAAACCTATTGTTCTTAGTATCTAAATCTGTTTCATATGCTGTCGAGAATGCTTCACATATAGCAAAAATATTCAATTCTTTTCTGTTAGTTTTCATCTTCATTGTTGTTTGTCTTGTATGGTGGTTAAAATATTTCATTTTGTCTGCCTTTACCAATGTGTTATGTTTTGATTTGATTTCGTTTTTGATAAGAGGGTACTAAATATAATATGTTATCATCAAACTCTAAATCTGCTTATCTAAATAGTGATTCTGCAAGTTTTCTTTTTAATCTGTACTCAATACTTGCTATGTTATCAATGTATAATGTGTTAAATAGCTTTTCCGCAGCCTATTTTTATTGTATTTTTACTGTTAAAACTCGAATTTTCTGGTTTGTATGTTGATATTGTAGGTTTTCACACTACAATATCAAATGCTATCTCTCTTTCTCTCCAATACCACTACATCCCCAATCGAGTTTTGGTCTCCTCCATACTATTCCTCCAACCTTGACGGTTCTACACCGATCTTCTCCAGGTTCTCACGTTTAGCAAATTTCGCGCTCCTGCTCATCCTCCCACGCTCTCATATAAGCCATACAATCATCAAAAATGGTAAAGCGACAGGTCTTGATGAAATTTCAAGTGAAATATACAAGCTTATTATTAATAGCAAACTTTTTAGAGGCTATAACTTCGTTTTTCGATACTAATCATACCAGCGGACACCTATCTCATGGTCGTTCCAATTTATTGTTCATAGCTCTACCTAAGAAGAAAACAGCTCAATCTGGACTGATTATAGAACCATCAGTTTGTTAAGCCATTTATTGAAAATTTTTCTAGAGGTAATACATGGTCTTCTCTACAATAAATGGAGAAATACTTAATTGAATAACGGCATTAGAGTATGCCTTTAAGATGGTCAATTGAGACCACAGAGGAGTAACAATAGATGGCGAAAAGCTTAACCAATACATTGTCCTTATCACAGATAATTTAGGAGAAGCCACAGATATGTTAAATCAATTGGACTTTGCATGTTCAAAGGTAGGCCTCAGAATGAACTTGACCAAAACTAAGTTTATGACCAATATGGTTTCCAATAACCATTTAACTATTTAAGACAAAGTGGTAGAATTGGTGGAGAAATATACCTATTTGGGTCATGAAATAATAATCATCAAGGACAACCATAAATCCAAAGACGAATTTCTTTAGCGTGGGCAACCTTTGGAAAACTGCGAGACACACTTACGGCCAACATACCAATCAGTCTCAAAGGAAAAGTATTTGACCATGGCGTATTACCGGTCATGACCTATGGGGCAGAAACTATGACTTTAACCAAGATTACGGCTTCGAACTCGAGAGTGGCAGAGAGACGAATGGAACGGACTATGCTGGGAGTGACGTTGCGGGACCGAATAAGAAACGAAGATCTGCGAAGAAGGACGAGTATTGCTGATGTTGTGGAACGCATGGAGGAACTGAAATGGAACTGGTCAGGCCATGTAGCGAGAATTCACGACTCATGATGGACGAACAAAATTACAAATTGGACGCCAAGAGCAGACAAACCAAGTAGAGGAAGACCACCTACACGTTGGGCTGATGACATCAGGCGTATCACAACAAAATTGGCAACAAAGAACACAAAATCGTGCTCTTTGTGCAAAAAAAATGGAGGAGTTTAAGGGAGGCCTATGTCCAGTAGTGGACGTAATAAATACAGTTTAACACGAGAAATCATACGATTTCCTACCTGGCGAAACCGAATTCAAATTTTTACCACTGTGCTTTCTACAACTTGCAAAGCAAACAGCTTGATGAATTTCTCGGTAAGGGAATCTAAAATATGCATTCCACCTGCTGTTCATCATGGTCAAAATTCGTAATGAATTCAGTTTCTGCTACTCCAAAAAGAGTAAAGAAATAAAACGTAATGACGGTATTAGCTTTTTGTTTCTATTTCGACCTCTTTAGAGCTTTCATCAGAGCGGTATATGCCACTGCTCCTAATCGAAACAAAATCTATCACGTCGTAGGCCAATAATTATCGAAATAACTATTTACAGACGTAACAACGCCATCTAATAACAACAAGAGAAATCATATGAGTTCCTACCTGGCGAAACCGAATTCAAATTTTTACCACTGTGCTTTCTACAACTTGCAAAGCAAACAGCTTGATGAATTGTTTGCTTTGCAAGTTGTAGAAAGCACAGTGGTAAAAATTTGAATTCGGTTTCGCCAGGTTGTTATTAGATAGCATTGTTACGTCTGTAAATAGTTATTTCAATAATTATTGGTCTACGACGGGATAGATTTTGTTTCGATTCAAAGCAGTGGCATATACCGCTTTGATGAGACCTAAAGAGGTCGAAATACGTATAAGCGGCTTGCCGCTGCCCTGTATCGAAGCAAAAATCCAAAAATCTAATACCGTCATCATGAAATACAGTTTAGTTTCCGTAACGGGTTTGGAGTACTTTGGCCATGTAATGGGAGGTCCCAAATATAGGTTGTCACAAAATATTATGCAAGGGAAAATAGCAGACAAAGGCAGTCGAGGACGAAGAAAGACTTTATAGTTGAAGAACATAGAGAGATTAGTATGGTATTGATACAAACATTCTATTTAGGGTGACAGTGAATAAAATTGAGCTAGCTATCATGGTAAATAACGTTCTGAAAGGACATGGTATATGAAGAAGAAAAATTACTTCTTACGAGACATAAAACCTTTGGAAAATGTACTTGCTAACGTCCTCAAGGATATGGAAACCTAAGAAGAAGTCAAATTTTGCATATTCAAATAAGGGTCTTTTATCGCATATAAATTCCTCATAATAATGCAGGGGAATAATTTTTCTTTGTAAATCATTTTATCAAGTACCTTCATAAATAACCGAAAGAGTTGTCGTGAGTTTGTTAAAAAATTTTGTGGCACTTAAAAACAATAATCTTTAGCGTTTTATTATTAAAAATAAAATACGAATTGTAATAAATTTCCATTGTAAACGAAATTGGCCACATTAAAAGCTCGTTAGGGTTAAAAACGCCAACGCAAACGTCACAAGAAATTAACAAAGAAGCTAATCAAATCGAATGTTGTTTCATTTGTTTAGTCCGGTAGAATCCAGAAGGCGGTTCTATCTGGCTTAAACCGCCACCATTGGATAATCTTTGCGCAAATCCAGGCTAATAACGAGTGCGCCGCAGTGCCAACCCCTATTCCGGGACACTATTGACCCATGCGGCCCATTTGGGCCGTGGCCGTAAGAGATCTTTTCTTCCAATCTCATTTACACGGGATAGAAAAGGATTATCGCGCGCACCTTTCCGACAAGAAAACTTACGCCCCCGAAGTTGGTTCGCCAATATTTCGCAAAGTCGAGGGTTTTATAGTTATACATCTCCGTCCAATAACATTGCTAGAAACATGGAAAATATGCGTGAACAACAAAAAAGGTTACTTGTTTTGTCGTTTCAAGACGTGAAAATACACTGCTCAGAAAAATTGGTCCAACAATAGAAAACAAAACTAATAAAAATGAAAAATCTATTCAAACGATAAAAATTGTTAATCCAGAGGCGTCCTTTTCTTTTTTATAAGCCTCAGTTTTATTAATTATTTGAGGCTTCTTTTTCCATCATTTTAACTATGAGATCGGGTCACCTTAATCTTAATATTAGCAAATCTCGTTATTTTTTATTTTTCATATAGGATTTAAGAAGAAAGGATTGAGAAATACATGGAATCAGTAAAACGAAGCAATCCTTACATAAAATAAAGCGGAAGGCCTGAATTTAATGAATAACTATCTTTAAAACGTTGATGAGCTGGCACGCGTGTTCGTTATTACGTTTTTTAATCCATTTCCTCTCCAATGTACTCCGAATAGTCTCATTTTTTGTCGGCTGGGAGCACGAAGATATTCAGGTTAAGCGTTTTTTTTTTATTTTCGTTGACAATCTATTTCTGATATGTCATCGTGTCGCGTAGCCCTGAAAGGGGAGCTGTAGTGACAAAATTGTATCTATATTTAAAATAAAGTGTCAAAACGACCGAAGTAGCGCGTGCTGAACCAAAAGCAACAGTAATTAATTTTGCTGGTTATTTTTGGGAGATACATAATTCACGGAATACGTTTGAGGGTGACGCATTTTGGCGATGTAAGAAGTAGACGAACGTACCGCAGATTTCCGCTTTATAAAAATTGCGGCAAATACAAGAAAATCGTTCAAATGTGCGACTATAAAAATACACTGCTAAAAATACATACCTAAATGATACTTTAACATTCGTATTGAGGAAGCCAACAAAATGTCATTGCATCATGACATTTTTATCAATAAATACCGAGTCTGAATAATTCTATATGTATATATCTCAATAAGGTAAATTAGATATAAAAGGAAACCTGCAGTACTAAAACTGAAGATTGAACACATAAACCCTCATATTAAATGATCGATATAATTTTATTTCGGGAATTTAAAAATGTCCTCCTCGCCCTCCATCAAGTCAACTGTTTCACTCTAGTCATTCCGTAAGCAGCTGTTAAGCATTCCTTGCCTTGTCAACGGTGACATTTAGATGGTTTTGAAACACCTACGCATATTTTCCGGCTGCCAACAATTTACCCGCCACTTGCTAAGTAAATAGCAGGAGCTGACTGAGAATTGGCTATGTATGTGTTATCTACAAATAATAAAACATTTTGGGAGTTTGTCTGAAACTGTTTAACTACAGCATCACAGCTTCAGCAAAAAGCTTTTAAGGGAATTCTCAAAAAAAGTTCAATGAACAGGAAACAAACGCAGTTTTATTGTGTTTGTTATTATGTCTACATACACTACAATTATCAGATAATACTTACTACCGAAAAAACCAAATACTTCAGTATTGGAACAAACACAGCAAATGTTGTACTAGAGATGAAAACAAAGGGATGTTGGGACTGTTGGTGAATGACAAGGGACATTAAAATGGCATGAAAATGACATGAAAAAACAAGGGACGGTTAATAAATACAAATATCTTGGAGCAATCTTCTTCTTAAGGTGCCCTCTCCATTACTGAAGGTAGGCTATAACTACAGCAAATTGCTCTCTATCTTGAGCTGTTCTTAGTATCGAATGTGTGTCCATGCCTGTCCAGTCTCTTACATTTTTAGCCAGGAACATTTTCTTCTTCCTGGACCTCTTCTTCCTTCCACTTTTAATTCCATTATCAGTCGTAGGAAGTTGTATTTTACTCCTCCGTAAATATGTCCTAGATTTTTTCTGGTTTTTACAATATTTAGGAGTTCTCTCTCAGTCCCCATTGTTCTCAGCACCTTGTTGGTCACGTGCTCTGTCCAAGAGATCTTCAGCATCCTTCGAAAAACCCACATCTCAACGGCTTTTACACGTCTCGTGATTCCGAGAGTCCCTGTTTCCACCTCGTATAGCAATATGGAATAAATGACTCCAGAAACGGTAAAGAAAATTCACCAAGTGGTACTAGATGATTATCGACTGAAAGTACACGAGCCAGCAGACTTGATAGGCATTTTAAAAGTGCGGTACATTGCATACTATCTGAATATTCTGAAAATTTGAACATAGAAAGGACGTGAGCAAAAACAGTGTCGTAAAAATGTTTCAATTGAGTGTTTAGTAAAGTTTCAAAGCAACAAAGCAGAATTTTTGCAGCATTTCATAACCATGGATGAAACATGGTTCTACCATTTCACACATAAGACAAAAGAATAATCAGAACAATGGACAATAACCAGAACAAAAGTAGAACCGGCACCAAAAAAGAGCAAGACCGTTTCATCTACAGACAAGGCCATGGAGTCGGTTTTTTGGGATGCGCGAGATCATTTTCATTAAGCACTTTGAAAAAGGGAAAAACCATCAACGGCGAGTATTATACGAACTTATTGCAACGTTTTAGCGAAGAAATTAAGCAAAAACCGCGGCATTTGGCTAAGAAAAATGTGTTGTTTCATTTAGACAATTCACCAGCTAACAAATCCGGTATTGCCATGGCCAAAATTCATGAAATAAAGTTTGAATTGCTAGCTCATACACTTTATTCGCCAGATTTAACACTCTTGGTTAATTTTCTGTTTGCAAACTTGAAAAAATAGCTGAGTAGCATTTGCGGGAAGAGGAGATAACGTACATGCGACGGCGACTGTCTCTAGTTTACTGACCGCTTAGTTTCTTTAGTTTATTCTGCGTGTTTATACTGGTTTTGTCCGAGTAGTCAGTGTTAAACTTCTATTTACTCAGTAAAGTTTGGGATCGATAAATTCTAAATTGAAGTGAAAAATATGGGTCGAAAGAAACTCACACAACAGGAGAAAGTTTGTGCTTTAACGTTACTTGAGAAATGGGACTGTAATTACCGTAGCACGTGTTATTGGTGTTTCAAGAGAGGCAATTTATTACATCCTGATCTCTTTCAGAATGTTTCAACAGAACCTTGCTTACAAAAGCAATGAAGAAAAAAAGATTAGGTTTTTGTAAGAGGTATCAACATTGGACATCTAAACAATGGAAAAAAGTATGTTCAGTGAAGAAAGTACGTTCAGGTTAGTAAGGGAAAGCTCCAAAAGTTAGTAAAACCGTTAAACATCTTGAAAGTCTAATGATATGGGATGCATTTAGTGGAAATTAAGGAAGAGTAGGCTTGCATTTCTTGCCAAAGAATGTTAGAATGAGGGCAAACAACTATGTGACTGTTAGCAACATGAGCAACATAAATCAGCTGAAAGAGGAGTTGAAGAGGTTGTGGGTGACCGTGGAAGACAAATATTTCTTGAACCTTGCTCAATATATGCCCAAGAGAATCCAGCTTGTCATCGACTGCAAGGGTGATATGACTAAGTATTAATTTGTAAAATTAAAATAACGATTATCCTGATTAGTATATTTTATTCACTGTGTAAAGATTTTTTTTGCCGGCACTGTATATATTTATCATCAACTTCTGTATTTTTGTTGACTTATTTTTTCAAAAACTCGATAAAAAAGTATTCAGTAACCGTTTGAGTTCGGTCCTGAAAATCAACTTGATTAATAAATCTCATCATACAGAAATATTTTTTTCGAGTAGACTGTTTTCCTAACTTATTTGTCGTAGGAACGACAAACTCATTTTTCATACAAGAAAAGTAACTTTAATTTTGTAGTTGTCGCTTTAAAAGAAAGTTATTTTTAATATTTTATTATTTACGTCACAGGCTTTCAGGAAAAATGACCGAGTTCGAGGTTTGATAGGCGGTAGTGATTTTTCATTGTGCATTACAAATAGACATAATAAATTAAATGAACGCTAATTTTATTACAATTTTACGATTGTAAAATATAAATTTTATTTCATCTTTAATAACTGTATTATTGTTTTCTGTATGTTTCGCTACAATGTCAATAAAATTTATATTACGGTATTATCTGTGTTTATGATTTGTATAATAATATACACGATGCATGAAAAGTCAAATAATACTTAGTACCAAACATTGTGCCGTTAAAAATATATAATAGGGGGTTAAAGTTTCTATATAATGCATTTCAGCAGTTGTACTTATATTGTCCGCCAAATTATGAACCTTACAAGAACGGGTTTGAAACACTTTTTAGATCATTAGAACCCAAGTTGTTAGTAGGTGGCGACTACAATTCAAAACACAAGAGCTGGGGCTCAAGATTATCTCCCCGGGAAAAGGTAGAGTCCTATATGATGTGGTGAAACAAATGCACCTAAAATATCTCTCAACCTAAAAACCAACTTACTGGCCAACCGATCGAAATAGACTACCCGATTTACTTGACTTTTTTGTTTTTTGTCTATAAAGGAATACCAAAAGAATACCTGCACCTAGTATCTAATGAAGACCTATCGCCAGATCCTTCACCAATCATTGCAGCAACAATGACAAATCCATCAGAAAAATGTCCACCTCCAAGATTAACGAATAAAACACACTGAAATATTTTCAAAGAAATCCTACAAGAAAAAATAGACCTAAAAATCCCACTAAAACAACCACAAGAAATAGAAAAATTAACAAAACAAATACACGAAGCTGCATTGGAATCTACAAAACATAACTTTGAAAATAATAAGAAAAATATTTGAGTACCGAAAACTTTGTACCAAATGGCATCAACTCGTTCACCTCAAGACAAAACCAAATTGAACAGAATGTGTAGAGAAATAAAAGAACTACTAAAACAATATAGCAACGCCAATTTTTAACATTACCTATACAATCTGACACCTAACCAAGATACTGATTACTCATTATGGAAGGCCACAAATAATCTGAAGCGGCCATAAAACCAAATTCCACCTATCAGAACAGAAGATTTATAATGGATAAAGGCAGAAAAAGGAAAGGAAAAATCAGACGCTTTCGCAAAACACTTAAAAAGGTATTTTAGCTGCTAACAAACAGGGTAAACGAAGATGACGACATCTATGAATATTTAGACAGTCTTAAATGAACCATCCACCCAAATGGGCAACTTATTACAAAGTAAAAAGTAATAAGAAATAAAAACCACAATAAAAAGATGTCGCCTGGTCATGATCAGATAACGGGCAATATATCAAATAATGATATATACTCGAATAAACTTGATACTCAGAACAGGCTACTTTCCTGCTCAACGGAAGTTAGCAGAAATCGTTACGGTTCCAAAACCAGGAAAACCGTTACATGAGATTACATCCTACCTACCTATCAGTCTATTACCAGATATGCCCAAAGTCACAGAGAAAGTCATTGCAAGTAGACTGATAATTGCAATACTGAACAACAATTTTATACCTGATTATCAGTTCGGTTTTCGCCAAAAAACACGGCACAAATAAACAAGTGCATAGGTGGTAGAAAATATACAATTAGCATTCCAGGAAAAGAGCTTTTACAATGCCATTTTCCTGGATGTTAGTCAAGCAGTTGACAAGGTTCAAACTTAAGAAAGCAATATTTTAGCCGCTATAAACGATACTCAAATCATACCTCGAAGAAAGACTATTTTATGCAAGACACGAAGAAAGTGTGTCTAACATCCACAAGATAAATGTAGGGGTCCCGCAGGGCAGTGTCTTGGGATCAATTCTCTCCACAATCTTTACAGCTGATTTCCCAACTGGAGAAAAATCCACAATGGAAACATTCGCAGATGACATTGCAATTATGGTCAAAAACCTGGATCTCATACAAGCAGCTGAAATATTACAACAAACCATACATTTAATTGAAATATGGGCTAAGAAATGGAAGATAAAGATCAACGAGGCAAATCAGTTAACGTGGGATTTACTAAATATCACAAAGAAACACCAAATGTCTAACAAGAACATTCTCAAAAATGATTCTGTAAAATATCTTGGATTGACAAGAGGCTAACATGGAGGACACACATCTGGATGAAGGGAAAGCTATTAGGATTAAAATTCAAAAACACTACTGGTTACTTGGCCGTAAATCCACCTTATCATTATCCAACAAAATATTCGTGTATAAAGCAATCATCCATTCTGTGAGGAACTGCAGCAGCTAGCAACATAGCAATACTAGATTAATTTCAATCTAAAGTTCTTCGAGCCATCACTGATGCTCCGTGATTCATTCCAAATGCAGACATTTAAAGCGACTTGAAGATCGAAACGGTGAAGCAAATGATTGTTAAAAGCAGTGATAAATATTTTAAACGACTAGAAAAATACGCCAACGAGAAAGTAGTAAATTTATGGGCCAACTCCACGCAACTAAATAGATTAAACATTCCAACTCTTCTTGTCTTACCATTTAGAAAATAGGTGTCTAGACTTAGTTTTATTTATAAATAATGAACTTACAAAAGGTAATACTCATTCGACTAAAACTCTTGCTTACCTATTATATTCGTTCAACAAAATGATACTTTCCAAAAAAATTCTGTCAATTTGAGATCCATTTATCTAGTTTAGCGCCCAATCTACATTTTCCGATCCTTTGCCAAACGTTTCATTTCTTCTAAAATTTTATTTATTTTGTTTTCAGTTCTGTTATTTTTTTAGCTTTTTTTTGGTTTGCGTTTTGTCATTTTGCATATTAATTTAGTTTTTGTAGTAGTTATTTTGATCTATTTTCATTTTTCTTATTTCTATTTTGATAATTATACTTTTTGTTCAATTATTAGTCTAATGTCTTCATTTTTCTGTCTTATTGCTCTTAGAATTTTTATCTCCATTGCGAATAATGTGCTTGCATATGTTTTTGTAGCATCTATGCATTGATAGCATATATTATAGTCTTGCTCATAGAGTTTACAGTACTTAAAAAACAATTTCAATACAAACCTGCATCATAAAACCTTGAACAAGCTCCATCAAGCAATAAGACGAAAAGGTCCAGGAAAACTCTCACGTGGTGTCAATGTTCGGTTTCATGTTGCGAAAGTAGTGAAAGAAAATCTGCAACGAAGAAAATGGAGGATATTAGAGCATCCATTCTCCTGGCCTGCTCTAAGATTCGTCGTCATTCTGTTCGGTTTGTGGCGACGAAAATCTTCTGATTTTTAATTCGATCTCAACTCTATCTAACCACCTAGTTCGCAGGCGGCCTCTACGTCAACACGTTCAAGGATATGACTTGGAAAGGCTGTTTCCCTATCCTCATTTTTTTATAGAATTCTTAGTAACCAACTTGAACTTTTGTCTTAGGTGATGAGCAGACCGACCTGCTCAACATCCCGCTTGTTTCGCCTTATATCAATCAACAGCGTATGCTAAGATTGTAAATAGTACCGCCGTCTCTAATTCGTTTGTCTCGGACTGACTTTTCCAAGTAAATATTACATAGGAGGCAAGCCAGGGTATCCTCTTGTCTGAGTCCATTCTCTATTTCAAAAGTTCTAGAATTCTCTCCCGGTATCCTAACACCTGATTTTAAGTGCAGCTGAAGTTTTCGAGATGTGGCTTTACAGAGTAATTCTGAGAGTATCTTATGTAGACAAAGTCACGAATGAAGCAGTCTTGCGAAGACTTTCAAAAGAAACAGAGCTGAATAATGAAATAAGAATACGAAAACTACAATATCTTGGCCATGCGATGAGAGGAACAAAATTCAGCTTTTGCAGAATATCATATAGAGAAAGACTTAAAGGAAAGCGTAGGGTTGGAAGACGATGGATGTCATGGCTGCGAATTCTCAGAGAGTGGTTTATTAGAGCAGCAGATAACAGAGTTCAGGTAATCACCATGATCGCTAACCTTCGAAGAAGGACAGCACCTTAAGAAAAAGCATAAGAAGGACACCAAAATATTACAAACAGTGCCGATTTTACAATGGAAATATATTTAAAGATGATCGGAATGGAAAACTTACGCATCTACAGGAATATTCGAGAAGAAAAAAGTGAAGCAGTTGATCAGGCAGGCTTGAAAAATCTATCAACAAAAATACAAACTGTAGAAACAAATTGCTAGTCAATCGTCTGATCCAAAACCACGACTATGTCTACCAATCATGAAGGAAGGCAAATAAAGAAAGCTTGGATTGAATTGTAATGTAAATGTTTTCTACTTTGTGGACGTTTTGCATACAAATTGGAATTTATAACTCTCACACAATACAAAATAATTGCGTGATTTTTGGGATACCCAATATAAAAGCTCTGCTCTAATTAAAAGGATATAATTATATATATGTATATATATATATATATATATATATATATATATATATATATATATATATATATATATATATATATATATATATATATATATATATATATATATAGTCAACTAGTGATTCAACCAAAAAAAGCTATAAATGAGTCAACACAGAGAGAGGCTGAGAAAATATCAACACAGTTGCTGACTGTACCTGACAAAATGTATTGCTTTGTTCTGTAGTCGTAAATTGCCCTTGACTGAAATTTAATGCAGTACCAACAGATAAACAATAAAGTGAATTCGTTCTAAAAAATAGTTTCGTACCAATTCACCTGAATCATTTCTATATATCGCGATTAACCAGTCAAATTATAATGATAGTTATAATACCAATGTAGAAATACGTTTTGATATATTTATATTTAGGAGCAAAGAAGGTCATATTCGTCACATTCGGTTTTTTATAACACTGTAGGTATTGGTTTTTCCACTGTTTCATACAGTTAAAGAAAATGATCACGGGCAGTAAATAATACAAATGCTTGGACCAAATTGATATAGGATGTTCATTCTGTAAAATATTATTCAAATAAATTATAATGAAAAATGAAAACTTATAATTTAAGGTATATATAGGTGTTCATTTACAAAAAGACAATATTTATGCTTCACTATATGATTTTTGTTCAGTTTATATGATAAAAACTTGCAAAAATATTGACGTTAGACCAAGTAGTATCTATATAATCCCATTTTTGCTTTACTCCCTTCGAAATATTATTAGAAATGATAATTTGACTATCCGGACACTTCAAAAGATGCGCTAAATGTTTTATTAAACAATTTGTGAAAACAATTAGAAAAATTCAATGTTTTTCGCCTTTTCGTTACTATATCTCGTTAGCTATGCATTTTAGAAAAAAATTGCAAAGTCAAAAAAGTTTTATAATTAAATTTGCTTCAAGATAGAGTTAATTGCAGATTGAAAAAGTAATTATTACTATTGCAAACTTAACAAAAACCACTAAAAAAGGGTCAAAAATCAATATTTTGTCAATAAGCATAATCTTCAAAATTTCAGAAAATCTTATAATAAAAAAACACTACACAAATTTCAGTAAAATAATTTAGCAATCTAAATTTTCTAAAAAAGTGGCAGTGGTGGCAATAGTAATTTCAGCCGTTTCACAAATAAAATCACGCCTTCAAAATAGCGACCCCCTTATTTTTCAATTCTCAATTTCAACTCTCTAATTTCAATTATCTCAAATTTTAGTGGACGAATTTTGATCATTTTTTTAACTGGAGTCCCGTGAGTTAAAACTTTCAAATATGATGTTTTCCAAAAGTGTATAATTATTTATTTTCCAAGTTTTTACCTTAAATGAATGTTCACCTGTAAAATTACGTCATTTTTTCCCTTTTTTTTTCGTTCGTTAAGGTTGCAATATCAATGTTAACTGTAATATATTTTATAAATCAATCTAAATACATTGACTTGTAAATATTAATTTTAATTAAATAATAATTTTATAAATAAACTTCCATCAAGAAACATCATTCAATAAAACATTTATAACTATTTAAATGCAAAAAATTAATATTCATATAATTTTATTTATGCTAAATACAAAAAATAAGAAAACTTGTAAAGTTGTTTAAAAATTTCATAGGCTCTTCTATTTAACGGATTTTAATGATTTGAATTTTATTTGAAAGCCTGATTGCTCAGCATAATTTTGAAAATTAATAACTTTTGTTAAAAAATTTAGATTGCAAAACTATTTTGCGAAAACTACTTGATCGGTTGTGAGATTTTCTGAGTTGAAAGATTTTCTGGGTGAATTTTAAAGG
Source organism: Diabrotica undecimpunctata (assembly GCF_040954645.1). Lineage (NCBI taxonomy): Eukaryota > Metazoa > Arthropoda > Insecta > Coleoptera > Chrysomelidae > Diabrotica > Diabrotica undecimpunctata. Next base: position 33,702,783 of record NC_092812.1, read on the forward strand.
TTATATGTGGTTTTCAAATACCTGAACAAGATTATTGAAAAAGCATTTATTTTTGACCCTTTCTATTTTTTTCATTTGCAATTAATTATAGCTTGTATTGCAATTGATTTAATTGTAAAACTTTTTTGTCGTCACAATTTTTTTTTGTGTAGCTTCCGAGATATAGTAACGAAAATAAGAAAAAATTGAATTGTTCTAATTTTTTTCACCAATTTTGTTTAATAAAAATTTAGCGCACTTTTTGAAGTGCCATCATAGTGAAATTATCATTTCTTATAATATTTCGAAGCTATTAAAGTAAAAAAATAGGATCCATATACGATCTACTCAAATAGGGATGTGTTAGAACATATACCGGCTGGACTACGTGATCTCGTAGCAATAAAGATGTTCAGTTAAGAATGAGAAGTAAGAAGCTAGCTGTAACACTTCAACTATTGACAAGAAAAATTTTTTCTACACACAGATTAGGCTCTATAGAAAATTTTGAAAAAACCTTGCCTGAAAATGGTGTGATTTATAAGCCTAGCCGAAAAAAACACTTAGATGTGATAGACATCTTAAGGGATATTACGAGGATAGATTGATTAAACTAGCCTTTGATAGATGGCGCTACTTGATACCGAATTGGTTTCGGTGTTGACATTTGCCAGTCATGACATGACGTCTGTCAAAATGTTAAGTTTTAAAAGCAATTAATTTGGTTTTTACAGCCGTCAAAAGCAAGCAAATTTTGTGTTTTCGGAGAAAAGCCGACCTGGACTAAGTTTATGGTGAGGTTGCACCTTCGTTAGCAACAGTAAAATTTTGGAAAGCTGAATTTGTTCGTGGTCGTACGAGTGTTTTTGATGATGATCGTCCCGGGAGGCCAAATAAAGTCACCACGCCGGAAATGATCAACAAAGTCCATGACATGATTATGACAGCTCGTCGAATTAAGCTCCGCGAGTTAATAGAGGTCCTAAACATTTCCTACGAATGCGTACATAACATCATTCACTATTATTTGGACATGAAAAAGCTATCCGCGCGATGGGTACCGCGTTTGCTGACAATCGATCAAATGCAAAAACGTGTGACCACCTCGGAGACGCTTTTGGATATGATACGGCGCGATCCGAAGGATTTTTTTCGCCGATTTATCACCGTTAATTAAACCTGGGTACACTATTACACACCGGAAACCAAAGAACAGTCGAAACAGTGGCGCAACCGCGGCGAAGGGCCGCCGAAGAAGGCAAAGAGTGCACATTCGGCCGGCAAAGTGATGGCGACTGTTTTCTGGGATTCGAAGACCATCATCCACATCGAGTACTTGGAAAAAGGAAAAACAATCAATGGTGAGTACTACGCAGCATTATTGGATCGATTCCCCAGTATCCGTATTCCCCAGATCTTGCCACCAGCGATTTTTTCCTGTTTCCAAACCTAAAAAAATGGCTCGGAGGACGCCGATTCTTCGAAAGTTCGAAACTTCGACTTATTTTAAAGAGCTCAAGCAAAAGTACTATTCGGATGGGATAAAAAAATTGGAACATCGTCTTACTAAGAGTATCGAGCTAAAAGGGGACTATGTTTAGAAATAAATCGTTTTAATTCCAAAAAATGTGTTTTTTCTATCAAAGGCTAGTTTTTTATCAATCCACCCTTGTATATAGTGTTCAATAGGTATACATTAAAATATACATCTGAAAACTTTCATTTCAACAGTAAGAATCTAAGTGTTTTGGTCAAATTAAGGTGTTTTCTCATGCGAGCTACTCAGAAGAATAAGTCTGGGTTGGGCTGCTTTCGGAAAAATGAGAGACGTATTTAAAACAAATATACCGATCCATTTAAAAAGAAAAGCTTTTAACCAGTGCGTTCTACCAGTCCTCACATACGGAGCAGAAACCTTAACTCTCACAAAAACATCAGCCGAAAAATTGAGAAGGACACAACGAAAGATGGAGAGATCAATGCTTGGAATAAGCTTAAGAAATAGAATAAGAAACGAGGAAGTTCGTAGACGAACCGGAGTGGAAGACATTATCGAACATATTATAAGGCAAAAATGGAGATGGGCAGGACATGTTGCAAGAATGAAAGACGACAGTTGGACAAAAAAATTGCTTGAGTGGAGACCACGGGCTGACAAGCGAAGACGAGGAAGACCCCCAACTCGATGGACCGACGACCTCAAAAGAATCGTGACCAATTGGATAGCAGAGGCGCAGAACAGAAGCAGATGGAAAAGTCTAGAGGAGGCCTATGTTCAACAATGGACAACTCAGGGCTGATTGATAATGATGATGATGAAGGTGTTTTCTCGAACATCCTTGAACATAAAACTTAAAACTGTATATCTACTTGCCAAGACAATCTTTCTATTTTTCGACTATCTTACTCTTTTTTGATAAGTGTTTCTCTTTCTATTCCATATGTAACAACGGGACTTATTAAGCTTTATTTTTTTCTTAATTTGTTTTGCTTCACAGCAGATTTTTATTCATTTTGTATACTTTCTTGTTTTTTAAAATTCTTTCGGCTGTTTTCTCTTTTACGGTTTTTTTCCCATTGTTACTCTCAGGCAACTGAAAGTGGATACTGCTTCAAATTTATAGTTCTGTATAATTAGGTACCTATTTCTTTGTTGCTTCACCGTCTTTCCCTATTGTTTTATATTATTTCTAGCCGGATTCTCTTTGCTTCTTTATCTAATTTTCTAATTGCTCTTACAAATGTCTTCATTATTTTTATTCTGATGACCAGGTCATCTGGATATGGTATTACTTGAAGCTGTTTTGTTCTATTTTTTTTTGTTCACGAAGTTTACCTTCCTTGCTATTCAAGAAACAGGTTTAATAGTGTCACATCCATGTCCCTGCAAGTTGTTCCGTTGAAACTTATCTTTGCTGGGTGTTCTTTAGACTAACTGTTAACATATTTCTCAATTTTCCAGGGATCTCGAGATGCTCTAATTCTTCCATCATTTTCGTCTGATTGATTGTATCAAATGTAGATTTGTAGAATTGTATGATCAAACAACCAAAATGTACCGATAGCAAGGGTTGATAAATACAAATACCTAGGAACCTGGATTTCAGACAATAATGATCAAACAACCGAAATAAGAGGCAGGATAGAAATAGCAAGAAATGCGTTTGTAAAAATGAAAACAATGCTCTGCAACAAAGACCTTAGATTAGAACTGAGAGTAAGAGCACTGATATTGCTACGTGTTTTCGATACTGCAATATGGACTTGAAAGCTGGACATTAAAGCAAGAACACATAAATAAGTTACAGTCCTTTGAAATGTGGTGTTACAGGAGGATGCTTAGAATAGCATGGACACGAAAGTATTGCGAGAAATGAGAATAAATAACATAAGAAAGTTACAATATCTGGAACACGTAATGAGGGGACAGCGATATGAACTGCTAAGGCTGATAATACAGGGAAAGATAAGAGGAGGAAAGAGAATAGGAAAAAGGAGAGTGTCATGGTTGACGAATTTAAGGGACTGGTTTAAATGCAGTTCTATAGAACTCTTCAGAGCAGCAGTAAATAGAGTAAAGATAGTGATGATGATATCCAACCTCCGATCGGGAGACGGCACTTAAAGAAGAAGAAATAATCAAATCATAAGTTTCACGAGCGGTATTTCGTGACATGTATACGTTTTTTGGAAATTTCGAAGATATCTGGATAAATAGAGATCATCGATGTGATTGCTATAAAATTGAATAATTCAAATAAAACAAATTTTTAAAATTATTGACTGGACTACGCGTTATTTAAAAAATTGATCTTTCTTTAGTGAGGTTACCAGTTCTGGTTTGTTCTAGTTATTATTATAGTCCAGTAAAATAGGTTATTCCCTTGACTTTTGTGGGTTTGAAAGTGGGTTCGGTGGACTTAACAATTTAAGACCAAAAATACATTATTTTTGAACGGATTTGGAGGTGACTATATAATCAAACAAGTTTTAAGCTTTAAAATGGCGATTATTGCAATTTATTGCTTATAAAACTGTAAAATCTAAGAATTCTTAATTTTCCATATATGTTAATAACTGTTGTAAAAGTGAACCTACAAGCTTGTTAGTCCCTGGAAAGTTGGGTCATAAATAGTTTTAAAAATGTGGTTAAATTTTCGAAGTGATTGATGAATTAGTTTAAAATTTATTTAATTTGTCTAACACAAACAACTTTTTTTGCAATTATATATGTCAGAAAAAAAAGGACTTCCAATGAGTCTACTGATAACATAAGCAAGAGAGTTAGTTATTCTATTAAGGATTTAAAAAAAGTCCAATTAAGCATCTAAAAATGCACATCAGATCATAGCTTCTTCTATTTGCCGAGTAGTTCGACTTTTACAAACAACAGAAAGTTATAATGCTCATGATAAATGACGATAGAAATGATTCTTTTTTAGGGGAGATTCAGAAAAAACTATAATAATAGACGAGAACAACAAAAATAATGCCGGATACAAATGCTGGTGAGCAGAATAAATAAAAATAGGAAACCACAGAAAGATAAACCTCTAAAAGTCGAAGAAAACGAAATAATCCACGACCAAACGAAAATCGTAGAAGCCATCCCACAGAAACTTTTTATTAAATGGATGAAATAGAAATCTGAAAAATGCCGATATGGATATCAAGCCTCGCACATCAACTTCTCCAAACCAACCATCTACATTATTATCAGTGTTTTACACACTATAAAATTACAACACTATATTGTGCTCACGAACAAACCAATGGGACATACTAGACCAGATTATAAGCGATTGACAAGCTGGCAAAGACAATGGAAAATTGAAAGTACCTAGCTAACGTCTATTATCGTCTCTATTACTGGTACCATTCCGAATAAACCTCCTAGAGAACATAAAACAAGTGAGTTTTAGTGATCATCTCTATAAGACCACGCAGAAAGCAGTACTACTATTGTCGTCCAGGTGTATAAAAAAGTGTCCGCTCAAAGCTCAATCCTTTTGATAACCTAAATATCTGTGATGACTGAACTTTCCTCCTTAATACTCAATAATAACAATCATAACTACAGGAATGTAGTGTTGGTAATACAAATAAATTAATTGTAATCTAATCAAAATCTTCATTAAAACAATAAATATTTGTTTAAACATTTTAGAGAACTACAACATGCATATCGCGAAAAAATGATCGTTTATTAAATTTCAACGTATGTAAGGAACATTTTCTTTAAAATACATTTGAGGTCCGTTGAACATAAAATATACTCGCTGTGTAAAAAATCAAATCCAAAATAAAAACTAGTGAAAATTTATTCAATTCCACACTAAAATTCTCCTAAGCAAATTGTTGTCAAAAAATCAACAAACATTTCATTTGTTTTGCAGTAAGTTAGTAATAAAATAAAGAATAAGAGTGTAATAATGTGCTATTAGAGAAATTCAACAATACTAGTGTGTCAGAAAAATCTACGCAGCTACCTCAAAATCGATCAGCAAATAGAGACGACGCTAGAACCTCTCCACAAATAACTAAGATACAAACAAATAACTTTATGACAAAATTAATAACATAAATCTGTAAAAAATATTTAAAAAAAAGGAACTGTACAAATCAGCATATATGTATGTTTTTTGGTTTGTTCTTGGTAGGCGTTCGTCATTGTTTCTTCTATTTTCCATATTTTTTCTTCCACAATTCTCATTGCACTTTCGACCACTATTTTAGATTGCTTGTACAACACTCGTGAAGTTTGTACCATGCAGTTTTTCGTCTTTGTTAGTCCATCTGGTTGTTGATCATCTATTTTTTTTCCCTTCAGTTTTCCTTGTACCATTATACTCGCCCATACTGTTGGTAATAACAAACTAGAGACATTGTGGGTTATTAACGTCCTCAAGAACTTCTGTATTCTCATTCTGACTGTATAAATCATGTTTCTTCAGCACCAGTGTTCATTCAGCATCATGTCTTTGTCTATTTTTTCTCTGACATTTTTACCAAGTATTTTAACTGGTTGTCTAAACAATTGTCTTGATGACAACTTTACATTTCTGTGTTTTTACCATTTACTAATGGTTTTATACGTATTCCTCCTTGAGTAGTTCCTCGATACAACGTTGATCTAACTTTGTGTTGGTATTTTCTATGAGAGTATAGTTTACTCTTGTTAAACATTTGTAGTATGGTGTATACTGTTTCTTGATTCTAATTTTGTCTCTATATCGCTCTCTTCGTTGTTTATTGTTTCGTCCTGGTAAAAGCTCGATCCTTATCTTTTCATTTCTATATCACTTATTTTTATTTGGTTCACTTGGAACTTCATCTATACCTATCCTAGGTGATTCTGAATTACTACTTTCACCTATATTTCGATACTTTTCATTCTCTTTCTATATTCTTTGAGATATGTCTATAAAAATTACATTTATACAATGTTTTATTATCAGTGTATAATAGAATGCTATAATCAGTTAAAGAAATTCGCGTGTTTACGTTTTATCAAATGTGGCTGATTCTGAAAGCGTGTTATTCCTTGTGTGTATATCAATATCGTTTTGTGAATTGTTTTTCGATTAAATTATTGTATATGATTTTCATGAGCAAATCTATCAACAAATTACAATTTTCTTTTCTATTCTTCTGCCAATCAATAATATGATTTGATTTTAATACTATCAAACCTTGTACCCTTAAATGTCCCTCTCTACTCCTCTTCCCTTTTCCCTCTTGGTAGAAGCTTCTTATCGTATTTCTCTAGTGCTTCGAAATTTCTTCTTCTTCTACTTTCCCTTTAAAGTAATTCGCCTTATTCATTGGCGGATTGATACATTTATGCAACGTTATCACTCAATTTTTAGAGTGTTAGATTAGCGTAGGCCTAATAGTCTATTTACTTTTTGGACTTTGTTCTCTAACTTCTCTCTCCAGCTCTTACCTCATACCTGGACATTGTAACTCCAAGATATTGTACTTATATCAATGCTGATACTATCGATTTCTAATTAATAGTTGATTTGTTCTTTACGGATTGTTATTGTTTTAGTTTTCGAGTTGAGAAATCATCATCATTTTTAACCATTTTTGTCTATTCTTTATCTCCATCCCTACTCTTTGTCTTATTCCGTTGCCTGTGTATAGGTTTCGTCAGCTTTGGTAGACGTTTTCAATGAATTGGAAAATAAACTCTTTATTATTACTGTTCTAATAATAAACATTTTATTTTTAAATATCTATGTTCACCTAAGATGTTCAATATTTATGTTCACCTAACAAAGTTCTGGTATTACATTTATACATACATCAATTAAATTTTAAATTAAGGAATCCCTGTACAGGACTGTATTTTCTTGTATTCAAAGTTATATTTGTGAGAGTTGCCAGGGTCTCTATATGTCTCTTAAAAACCGCGTCCCGCGTTTGAAAAGTACACTCCTCTCAAGCACACAAAATCTCTTTCACAACTTAGTAGTGATGGTAAATTAACAAAAACAAAAGTAAAACGTTTGGACAGATCTTGAAAACATTTTAAAATATGTTGGGCAAGTGTCACTGCCTTTAAATTTATTTTAATCCAGCTAAAATTAGAGTGTATTTTTTTCGAAAAATTAACTGTGCGATGGCTTAGTTTAAACAAAGATTTGAGGTAGAAAAGTCGTAAATTTTGGTTGACAACTCTTTAATCTAATTATAGAAGGACATTGAATCAGGGTTGAACTTTTCATGAAAACGCAGCAAGTGGAGAACAAACACAAAGTGCGTTTTAAATGACACGCAATAAGTGATTTTGATAATAAAGAGAAATTTTTTGATTGAATTATAAATAGTAATATGAATAGCATATAGGAAATCTTTTATTAAAATCTTTCTTAATCGTTGCATAAACTTGTCTGATTTTGGGTGACAGAATACTCAACTATCCTATTAAGGTATTGCTTATGGGCTCAACAACGTTAACTAAAGACTTTTCCTTGTTACACCAACTGAAACAGTTCGTTTTTTATAACACAACCCAAAAAATCCATCTTGCGTTAGTTAACTACGTTCAAATTCTTTCACTTTTCCCATTCTTTAAAATACTCCCTTAATGGTCTTAAAAAGACATTTTAAAGTTAAAAACTCTAATGAAAAATTATATATAATGATTTTTCAAAAATCTTTGCACAGTCATTGCATTTTAACTCTAATTTTAGTTGCTGCATTAAAAATACACACTCAAGATCATAATTATTGTTTAAACTTGTAAAAATATTAAAATAAATATGTATTTTACTTTATTTGGTTATAATTGTACCAAGAGTTTTAACAATTTGGATTCCTCAGATTTTTTGGTTTTTAAAGTTATAATTTTAAATAGAAAATCTCCAACGGGCAAAACTGTCGCTACAGCATCATTAAATTATTGTGAGGCATCATTTTATTTCGATAATGCACCAGCCGAAAAGATTCTGTGCTTATTTCACAGATAATAACATCCTGGTACTCCAACTACACATATAGTAGCAGACTGGACTAGATTCCATGACTTATGGTACTAGGGAAAACTGGTGTGTGGCAAAAGAAGTGATGAACCAGAACAAAATCAAATGGGCAATAAACTCATTTAAACCATATAAATCACCGGGCCAGGACTTACACCATACTTCTACAGAAGGGAAATGACTTGTACAAAAATTACCTATGGTAATATAGGCTACTTAGGACTGGGGTACATACTAAAATCATTGGGGCTAATTCTCGAAAAACCAGGCGTGAAAAAACTAAGTCCCTGAGGCCGATAAGTCTGATGTCATTCCTCTAGAACAACTGTTTCACAGAACTGCATCATCTCGTACAGAGGATGAAGTACGTCCTTGTGAAGCTACTGTGAAACGACGTGTGATATACACAAAGTTACTGGGGGATACAGTATCAGCACAATTAGCCAGAGGTTGTCCGGCAGCTACGTTAAATGATTTGTCTGTTAAGTAAACTCCGGGAATCAGGCACCACCCAGGTTTCAGTAGCCTTTTTTCAGTATGGTGGGATCTGCCGGAAGTCATCGGTCATTCCCTAGATTCATTTTGGACAAGAATGGACCAGCCCCAACACAACCTCTCACAAGATCAAAAGGAACTACTAAATAATTGTCGTAGATCTCACCGATATCACCTGTTTTCTAGCTATAGCTTTATGTGTAAAAGGTGGTTGATGAAATCGCGGTGAAGCTTAGCAAGTCCAGCGAGTGAGTAAGGGAGAGTAGAAAGAAAAAAGCTTTAAGTATCTATAGAATCAAGGGCTGGATCCAAAAGAGGCTCGAGACTAGGCACAAAGAACCTATCTAAATTTACAAACACATATTTAGGTTATTCACAGTATATCTTTCAGTCTGGAAAGGACAAAGCCAAACACCGATAGAAGAATCTATATAGTGCCAATCGATATGTACACTTTATTTTCTACATGATTTTTTCTACTATTATAAAGTAGGATATTGTTATATCATTATGGTTAATTATATACATGTATATATTGTTAGTAGTAATTGTTAATTTGGCATTTCTTTTTTTATTCATAAGTTTAGTCCAATTTTTGTATTTATACCTGCAGTCTACGTCCTCACTTTTCAGTTGTTTTCTTGTTTTGTTTTTGCAGATATGCGTTAAGGATATGGAACATATGACCTGGTGCATCATAAGCATTAAAGGGATTAAATAAACGACACATTTATCATGATATTTTTACAACTATTATTGCAATAATTAAGAAATCGTATTTTCGTATAAGGACTAACTTTACCATCACTTACTGTACCTCCACCACCGGCTGCACTGTAACACAACCCCAGGTTAATGAAACCAAGCACATCGACATTAATCAGTTAGTGTCGCATTAGTGTTACACTGCAGTCGTGAGTTACTGTCAAAAAATAACGAACATCAAATATATCAGCTTAAAATAAAAAAAAAGAAAAACCTCACAGCAAACATTAAGACTTTTGTCCGCCATCCGTTGTAAATCTTAAATTAAATTAAATTAGAGAAAAAATAAGTTAGAAATTTGCATATGGTTAAAACAAATTTCAAAGTATGACATTTAAAATATTACTACCATTACCTTTTGTATTTTGCAAAATAAATATGCATGAACTGTTGCCATGGTAACACTAAGTAATTTTGAAAAGTCAGCATCAAAGAAGTACTTGGGAATGACCAGGAAAAACCTACGCTTGACAGTTTTTACCTGGTCATTGTCAACTAAGCACACACCTCCACACAGGGGCTAATAGATACACCTCTATGCAGGAAATGTGAACGAGAGGACTTAACTGTAGAGCATGTCCTATGTGAATGCCCGGAGTTATCGTTAATCCGAGAGTATGCGTTCGGTAAGCCCTAGCGCACACAGATGTCCTCTGGTGACTTGTCCACCTTCCTCTAAATGGCAGGATGGACAATGAGCTAAGGACGACAGCTCTCTGGGAGGATGCACAATGGGCCAATTGTGGCCTAAGTGCTGTGGGAATTAACTCACCCTCCCTACTCTACAGATACAGATAGTCTGGACACTTCAGTGAAAGTGCTACCAAAAATTAATCAAACTTTGTAATGCCATACATGAAAGGGACCTTTACCATACTATTAACTAATTACCTCTTACAAAAAAAAACCAAAACAAGGAGATGTGAAAACCACCTGGAGATATATTTGATAATAAAAAGATCTTGATAAGAAGGATCCTTAATCGGATTCAGAACAGGAGTAAAGAATATTTAATTAGATCCCAGTTTAAAAAGAAAAAAAAGAGAGGCAGAGAAAAATTTGCCATATTAGTCTCCAACTTGATTTGAGATGGCAGTTAGTAGAACGATGATTGTGTACAATGATGGCATACTTTCTTACAAAATACAATTCGTAATTTTCCATAAAATAATTAAAACATTATCAACAAAAAAGTAAAAATAAAATTTACAATTTTAATTATTATGAACAAAACGTAATGATTATCATTTAGTAGATATTTATACCTGTATATTTCGCATACACAGATTTCATTAGCCAGATACTTAATAAAATGTTAAATAAAGACAAAATTTGGTAAAAAAAAAATAATAAAAATGCGGGTGGCGGACATCGTGCAGTTGGCGTTCGTTTTATCGTTAGAATGAATACTGGCGTACCCCTTTTCAAACTAATTTGTATAACATATGTACAAATTTACCCTAAACAATATTAGAAAATAAAATGAGTGTGGTAAAACAATAATTAATGATAATAAAAACATAAATTTAACACGAAATAAAAATATGATGTATAGTCTAATTTATGGCATGAAAAAAACATAAAATTTTTGATTTATACTTTTTTTAAATGCAGTTATTTATTGAAAAATCTTTCGAATTTATGTGTGAAATTTACAGGTACAGATATTGTTTCTTTAAGGGCAAGAAATGAACGGGGCAAGAGTTTGATTCAATGCTGCTAAGAAATACACATTTTTACACAAGATATACTTTTCCAGTGGAAGTTATATTCAGATCTAGTTTTTTTTTTTGATCGCTGCAGTGTTTTTTGGTACTCGTAACTTAAACTTTTAACGTAATATGTTTTAGCTGATTCTGGTCTGGCAAGCTAATTAACTGTTTCGTAGTCGGACATTTCCTGATAATCTGGAACTCAAAGCTGACTTCCTTATGTTCCGCTATTCTATCGTGTTATTTTCGGCATCTACACACTGCTCTAGAGCCTACTTTAGGGATCCTGGAATCCTCCATAATCGCTTTACTATCTGTGTAGAAATTGATCCGTTTAAGTTCACAAGCTCTCATTTTCACGTGCACAATACCTATATTTCTGTTTGGAATTGCAAATATATCCTAGTGGAACGGAAATTTTCACTACTGTAAACTCTTGTATACAGCGCTTCTGAAGTTATTACGTTACTTAAATTTTCTGTTATATATAATATTTCATTCTTGCCTCTTCCTTATACGATCTACATAATGAAGGCCCAAAGGCGGCTTTAAAGCTGCCCCTCAGAACTCCCCTAAGCGTCAAGCAAAACTACTTCATGTATGTGTCAAGCAAAACTTTGCACATGTTTTAATTTTTACACTTTTTTGTAGCAAATACAACTGATGCATATTTTATTGTTGGTTTTACCGCCATGTTATAAACCAATGTAACATGTCTCCTTTTAAACACATTTTTTCATGAGTACGTGTGGCTACCATTAAAGTAGTAATCGTTCTCTTGTCATCATCATTTGGTTCTAAAACTATATATGAGTCTCGGCCGCGTTTACTATTTGCCCCCATTGTTGTCGGTTCTGAGCAGCTATTTCCTATTGCTGTATTCCCTTTTTGCGTAGATCACTGGCTACTGCGTCCTTCCATCTCTTTCTTGGGCGACTAACTGACCTTCTGCGATCGGGCCTTTCCCAGAATGTGGCGTTCTGGAGTCTTTCGTCACTCGATCTTAGTACGTGGCCCGCCCATTTTATTCGGTTTGCTTTAATGTAGCGTACTATGTTTTCATCTCCATATACTTTCTGGAGTTCATCATTGTGTCTTCTTCTCCATTCTCCTGTCGTATCTTCTCTGCAAGGCCCATAGATAATCCGCAGTATCTTTCTTTAAAGTACCAGTAATTTTCTCATTTCCTGCTGGTTCAGAGTCCAGAATTATTGTCTTGTACACTCTTATTTTTGCTGATATTGAAAGTATTTTTGATTTAAGTACGGTAATTAATGAGTAATATGCCCTGTTTCCTGCAATGATCCTGGCTACCACGTCCTTTCGTTCTCTTGGTTGGAGATAGTTTAAAGAAATGCAGGATTACTTAGGAATCAAATTATTTAATGTAAACTAGCTCCAAAGAGTAGAAAAATAATTTCTTTCTTTTTGATGTGGCCTTTACGAATGTTGGCGATCATCATGGCAATCTTTATCTTATCTGCAGCAGTGCGGAAAAGCTGCACAGATGTATTGAACCAGATTCTGAGGTTCTTTAACAAAGATGTTCTTCTTCTTCTTGAACCTCGTTTTCCATATATTTTTCCTTGCAGCATGGCTTGAAGGAGAGCATATCTGGATTCATTTCGCATAATATGTCCAAAAAACTGTAACTTTCGAGATTTTATGGTTGTCAGTACCTCTCGGTTCTTATTCATTCTTCTGAGGACCTCCTCATTTGTAACTCGATCAGTCCACGGGATCCTTAAGCATTTTCCGATATAGCCACATCTCAAATGCTTCCAATTTTCTGCACATATCTTCAAAGTCCACGATTCAACACCATAAAAAAGGACAGAGAAGACGTATCATCACAGCATTCTTAGTTTTATATCAAGAGCGAGGTTGTGACTCTTGAAGAAGGCCCCCAACCGATTGAAGGCGGATCTAGCTTTTCTGATGCGTGTTCTAATCTCCTGGTTGTTGGCACATTCTTCATTTATTATGGTGCCGAGGTAGTTGTAGTGCGTCACTCTTTCTACAGGGGATTGGTTGACGTAGAGTTGACCTTCTGTTATCCTTTTCTTGCTAATTATTGATGATGCATGATTTTCACATAGTCAGTGTGTTCACCTTGAACTCTGAGATTTGCTGTCTGATTCCAGTAAAGATTTCTAATTATTTTCAGATCTTGGTTGTTAATTCCTGTTTCTTTTAGTATTTGCATCATCTTGGCGTGCTGTACTCGATCAAACGCTTTCTCGTAATCAACCAAACATGCGTATACGTCGCAGTTGACGTCTCTGTATCTCTAGAATGAGACTTGTACTGAGAACAAAGCGACTCTAGTACCAACAGCATTTGTGAACCCGAGAAAAATAATATACGTGGTGACAAATCTTCCCAAACTGCAAAGTTGGACCGTACTGAAACCGCACAAGTTTAAAGATAAAGTGTATAAGCAAAAAAAATGAAAAGTTTGTAGTCAAAGGTTAGGTATTAAAGAAACTAGAGAAACAAATACTTAAGAACAAATGGTAAAACTTAAATGGATGGGACAAGGAATAAGCAAATAATATATCATTCATCGTGTCCATGCCCAATCTATTGATCAATCAATGATAATAATAATATTATAATTATTTTAATATAATATATTACAATATTATAATCATTAATAGTTATAATTAATCATCCAATTAAGTGGATGGCATAACTACTGCATACACAAGTGATAGAGATATAAATACTTGGTGCAAAAAGATAGGACTAAGATAAACCCTCCTTAAATCACTATAACAGGCGTTTAAAAGAAAAAGAAATTCCAAGTACAAGTGAAAAATCCCAGTTGGCTTTATACCATAGTTGAAAGAAACAAAAAGAATTCAATCTTAAAAATAACAATAAATGTAACCAAATTTGAATGCAAAACAGGTAAATATCTCTAGACCTCATTCTAGATAATATACTCATCTGTGACAAGTATGAAAAACAGATAATCGAGAAAGGCACAAAAGATCTAATGCTGTGAAAAATTGTGCACCAAAAAATTTAGAATGTTACCCAAAAATCTTGTGGTGGGTCTAAGCGCAATAGAAAGACCAATTATTATTTATAAGGCAGTAAGAGATGTGCGAAAACACCTTTTACTGGACCAAAAAACACACACAAACATTAGGAACATTTACAAGAAAGAAGACAAAACTTCTAGTGCACTATAAACATAAGTTTAACAAATTGTAATAAATAAAAAAATGAGACATTTGAGTATTTATGAGTATTTTATCAGGAATAATTGGGATTATTATTGACCTAAGCTTTTGCTGAGCCCCAAGAAACTCCAGAATACCTTATCTGGAAGCTTTTGAGATAGCAAAAGAGAATTTAGCAAACATAAAACCTCTATATATAATAACCTTCCTGAGAGGAATAATCCCACGTAATTTGCTCAAATGATTCAAAAACCATGAGAGAAGGCAACACATCTTATAGGTCACAATGTGACTTTTCCTCTCAAAGCAGTTACAGTAGTCATCATATGTTAAAGACGAGGGGGAAAAAGTCTTAAATAAGCTGAGAAGAACTGCAGAGATAAAGCAAGTGGATAGACTGGATAGACGTAGACAAAGTCCCTACTTTCAAACAACTTTTCTCTAGAAAACACTCAGCTTTTATTTACACTCATTGTACCGTATTATTGTAACAGCATCGACCTGCAACTCTAAATGATGAATGATGGTGATGAAATTAGTGATGAACAACAGAAATTAACAACTAAAATGATTTCGAGTATGAGAATCAACAAGCTTAAGGACATAATTATATCACAGCATCAAGAAATTGACCCTAAATGCAGCGAAACTATTGATTGGTCAACTACATATAACCGAAATCGCTATGAGAAAGCTAGTAAATAATTAAAAATTGGTACGTAAAATGTAAAAGTGTTTAGAGACTAGAGAAAATAAAAAAATAATGTCATCTAGGTACTTCAAGCCCGGGAAAGCTCGACATTATAAAAATTATCAGCCTACAGTCGAAAATTATAGGTATCTCAGTCTCAACTGAAGAAAAGTCCTAACAGACGCTAGAAACATATACGACAGACAAAAATATATTTTTCTTAACTATTTTGTTTCTTTCGAATGTGTTTTCTAGTTGTCTACATAGTGTTTATATATTTTGAACCACCTTATTCCTTTTCTTTAACCTCCGTGGTTTATTTTGTAATTGAAATATAAATCAAATATTATTGTTTGTTTTACATTAAGAATGGTTTTAGAGTTATCACTATTTTCATTCTCATAATTTAGAGGATACATCATAAAAAACAAAAATTGCGAATTGCAGTGTTGCACTATAAAAAGATCAGTGAGAGTGTACACTGTGAGAGAACTGATAAAGGTTTTCTATTAGGGTACAGTTTGTAGTTTGAAGAAGAAGTGCGTGGTAGTATCCTTTTGGCAATACCTGGGGCTTTTCCCAACGATTTCGAACGCCTGCTAATGTTTTAATAGTGTAACTCAATAACTAAGAAAAATTTAACACGCACACTCACAAACACTCATCGAAATAACTAACTGTTTACATTTTAATGTTTGAGAAGTCGGGATCGCATTGTCTGCCAAATTTCAATACAATCAATGGATTTACGTATCACCAACTGTCTTCATGACTAAAGTAGCTAGAAAATATGAAATATCATTACGATCGGTGGTGACGGAATCATAATGCACGTTTAGTGTGCACAAAAACAGAAAAAGTACGTTAAAATCACTTACCCATACTGGCTGGGGAGGAGGGTCTGGTACGCCCCTGCACGTACGCTGGAGAATGGAAACCCTGCAACAAGATTGGTAAAATCTTATACAATAAATTAGTCTGACAGTTTTTGCTACAAACTATATTGTATCAATAATAGTGCTTTAGTAATGCGTTTAAAACATATTGATCATATTTATACAAAGGGGCCACTAGAAACGGTTTATCTTGATATTAATATTTACGAAAATTTGTAAAAATGTCGAAATGGTCGAATTTTATCACAAATTCGTTTTTTATTTTATTTTTATTTCATTTATTTATTTATGGGATCACTCCAATATTATAAAACAAGAACTATAAAGTAAAATGTTTGGCAGTAGGTAGTTAAATATATAAAAGTAAATAACAATAAAACACTGAAAACTTTGTTTTCAAAACTTCCACAAAATTTATTTTAAATTCTTATCACTACAGCTGTTTCGGCTGATTGCCTTTCTCAAGTGATCTGTTTTTGGCATGGGTTTACACTGGGAATACTTCAGAACAAATAACAACCTAGGCAAATATATTAAAAACAATAAGAGCCAACATAAAAAACACTTACACAGTGGTGTGTACAAACTTAAATGTGGCGACTGCCCAAAAACTTACATTGGTCAAACAGGTAGAAATTTTAATAAACGAATAGCAGAACATAAAAGGGCTTTCAATAATAGAAAAACAGATTCTACATACACACTTCACCTTCTAGATCATAATCATTCTTTTAATGACGAATTTAAAATTCTCCACATTCAAAATAAAGGCCTTAAGCTATCTTTGTTAGAATCTATGGAAATCAATAAATTAAAAAACACAGATATAATTCTGAATGGCCAGCTTGAGACAAACAGTTCTCCCCTCCTCAACTTATTCGATTAGAGACTATAAAGTGTAAACCCATGCCAAAAACAGATCACTTGAGAAAGGCAATCAGCCGAAACAGCTGTAGTGATAAGAATTTAAAATAAATTTTGTGGAAGTTTTGAAAACAAAGTTTTCAGTGTTTTATTGTTACATAAAATGAATTTCCATCAAGTAACGGTCGAATCCATCAATTATTTAAAAGTAAATAAGATTATAATTGGCTTTAATATATATAAAACAAAACGCAGTAAATAGAATTATAAAAAAATATAGTCAGGCAATAAAACTTCTAATCCATTATTTAAAATAATATGCAACTCTTGGCTTGAGTCATTAAAAGTACTCTCAAGAGTGGCCGTGGATTCATCGCCATAAACGGCCTTAGTCGACAAAGCTTCAGATTGGTCTAAAAGTTTGGGAGTAAAAGGAGCAGCATTAGGGCCAAAGTGAAATTCATCGTTTTGGAAAAATCTTTTTCGGTGTGGTGACTGGTTGGAACTCAGGGATTTCGTCGATATTTTTACCATTTAAGATGTTCTCCATATTTTCATGGCCATTGGTATCGATTTCACTAGGTCTGTATTTCACTTCATTTGTGAAATCTATATTGATATCTACATCTTTTGCTTTGCAAGGCGATTGTGATACGATTTGGTCGTTCATTAGCATGCGACAAGTGGGAGATGGAACACTCCTCGTCGGTGATACTGGAACAAATTCTGCAGCATTCGGGTTTAGCTGAGACATTGTATCGTCCTCTTCGGGGATGTCAGCAACCTCTTTCTTTTGCTGCGGCGAAACGTTTTTTTTATTCGCTTCGTCTCCTTTGAAGTAATTCGCTATCAGCTTGGTTTTCCACTAGCCCACAAACATCGTGAACGGCATCTGCAGGTGGAGTAGGCGTTTCTTCCCTTACCAATATTTCTTCTTCTTCGAATTCATCTCTGCTTTCTCGTTTCCGCATGCTCTTCTCCATTTCGAGTATAGCTTTTTCTTGGTGTTCCATGAATGGGTTAAACACACCTTCATCTCCTAAGAGATTGTTGTTTGGAGATGGCGAAAACGCGTCCGAGAAGTTCTTTGCAATAGATTCTTTAGGTCCTGGTGAAAGAAGGTCATCTAAAGCATCAACATCTGTTTCAGGTCCGAAATCCTCGTCATCGAAATCTGAAGCAGATCGTTTTCCATTCGACTTTTCGGTTGAAAAGAAGTCGGAAGTTTGTAAGTCGGTACCGTTTTGTTTATAGTTATCCGTAAGGTTCAATAATAGGCCGTCTGATTTTTGCGTAATGATATTGTCAGTGTTCGAAGCTCTAAGAGGATTGAAGTTGAAGTGGGTAAAACATGATAAAGACAACTCTTAGTGATACTGAGGAAATTGTTTGTTGGAAACGGAGGTACCTCAGAACTATTTTTAAATTATGTGCAGAAGGTTTACGATACTTGGGGTTACACAGTGAGTAAAATGTGGAAGGAAATAAACGTTCAATCTTCATGGCACAGGCATTTTTGGACGGAATATTATTTTTGTACTTGCCAATCCCAATGGGTTAGTATGCGATATGACAGATATGACAGTATATCAGGATGATTCAACATTCCCAGAGCTTGCAGCACAGAAATATGGCTTGGGTGAATCAGTAATTCTTAGTTTGTGTGAGAGTCTTTTTCCTGGTCATCACATTTACTTCGATCGCTATTTTTCGACAATAAAACTTGCTGATATATTACTAGAAAGAGGTTTTCTCGCAACAGACACGATTGTAAACAAGAAACTTACTCGGAATTGTATCTTTTCCCCAGAAAAACAGTTCATGAAAAATCCAAGAGGTACATCTGAACGAAGGTTCGAGGTGATGAAAGCATTGCTATAACTAGCTGGTTAGACAACAAACCTTTCTGTCCAAACGATTTCTGTCTTCTGTCCTTTGTCAAAACGATTATGTCAACATACCATGCTATTAATAATCCAGATTAACGCAGAAGTTGGTCAAAACGTAAAAAAAATACTGACCTTGTTGACAGAATGTTTTCAGTTTGTCCGGCACGAACAGGTACAAAAACAGAGGACAATTCGTTTTAACAGCCACATGCTAGATTTACCAGTTTCCAACTTTTGGTGTCAATACAGAGCAGTACAAACATTCCTCACCTGAGATTATTCAAATTAGCAATGGGAGAACAAATGATTTTGATCAACACTCAGTCTTCCGATTCTGAGACCGGTAGCGATTACGAAGAACTGGAACCAGAATATAAAAAATCGAAGAGTCGAAATTCAAGCCATACCTGCTGAAGTTAAATGTCTTTATAAGGCTGAACATTTTCAAAACAGACGAAGAAAAATCAAATTATAAAAATACTCGAACTGCATTTTGTATAAAATGTAAGATATTTTAATGAAGTACACGGAAACGATATTGTTTTTTACAGTTTTATACCAAAGACTGAGTTTTAATACATTTTTCTGTGTTCTGTATATAAAAATATTTAATTACTTACAAAAAAATAATTAATAAGCACATTCAGAGTTTTCCCAAAAGTACACCTGTGAGAGTCTTAAAATGGATTTAAAAAGAATCAGCTATTTTGTTATATTTCCTCAATACATGAGGGCACAGATAAAAGTATTAAATTGACAATATTTTTAGCGACAGACTCTATTTAAAATAAATATTTTGTTAACCCGTTTTGTACCGCCCGTTTTGTAAATTTCCTTAAAATTTTGATTCGTTTGCTATTCTGGACAGTCGCGAAAGCGATCAGATGTATATTTTTGACAATTCACAGTAATTCCACTTAAAAAGACTGATTTGACTAAAGTGTTAAATTTAATATATTTCTTGACCTGATGAATAAAATTTAACAACTTAGCGAAAGTAGTCGTTGCATTTAATTTTTAAGTCCAATAAAATTTCGGGCCAATGCTTTTTAAATGCATTCATTTTTTTCGAATCCTGAGAAATCTAATAAATATTTTTGAAAAATTTAAACGCAGAATGAAAGAATACGTTATTACTGAGGGCCGAAAGTCCCTGAAAACATCTATAATGTTTATTTTAAGTTACAGGGGTGAAAAAGAAGAGAGAATTTAGTGTGATTTTTAATTTCAAATATCTCGTTCAAAAAAACTTTTTGTTTATTCTAAGGGACTTTCGGCCCTCGGTAATAATGTAATCTTTCATTCTGCGTTTAAATTTTTCAAAAATATTTGTTAGTTTTCTCAGGATTCGAAAAAAATGAATGCATTTAAAAAGCATTGGCCCGAAATTTTGCGCCTACGCTTTTAAGTGGGTATCATTTTAGAAGAATTAATATATTTTTTATGAAATTAAGTTAATATATAAGAAGGAATCATGTATGCCTAAATACTATAGTGAAATACCTCTCTAATGGTTTATCACACATTGTATATTCCTCTTCTTCTGTACGAGCCTTATCAAGTACCCTTGACGTTGGCGATTACCATGACAACCGTCTCTGTCTTGAACATTTTTAAACAGTTGTTTTGATCTCCTTATTCCGGTCAATTCTTAGCTATTTTTTAAGTAAGAGGCTTGCTTTTTACCAATTACCTTCTCCTTCGATTTTTTCCATCATAATAAGTTGGACTAGCGACTTCCCCATAGCACGTATCCAAAATCACCTTCACAATCCACGTTTGCTCTGTGAAGAGCTGCTTATCTGATCGTTTTTAAGAGTTTTCCGTTAATTTTTACATCATTTTCTAAGTTATGTAGAGCTTGTTTAAAGAGTCGATGAGAATATAGATTAAACAAAAGTGGGGATAGCATACAACCTTGTCTGAGTCCTTTTAGGATCAAACACCCATCTTTCAATTTTCCACTAATGCGAATGGATGCTGCTTGATGCCAATATAATTTTTCTTTGATCCTCACGTCACGATTATTAATTCTTTTATCTCTTTTAACTTGTCTTGTACTCTATCGATTTTTTTTTTAAATCAGTAAAAGCAGCAAAGACACATTTACGATGATCTCAACATTTCTGTAGTAATACACATTGTATTTTCCCTATTTAAAATTAAGGAATTGTAAAAATAGAAAGTAGGGTGTTGATAAATGACGTATGTATCATTAAATTGGAATAAAAATCGACTCATTTTCATCATCTTCACAAATATTAATGAATATTGCAAAATATAAGGGACTGTTTTAAATAAACCATTTTGTGTGTGTGGTCCTTAATTTCTGTAGTGGAAGTTAAATGCTTTATAAAGATGTATGAAAGTAACGCCGAATTTCATTTATTTTATTTATTTTTCTAAGACATATTTTAGAGTGGATACATCTTCTAGATAGGTTGGGCGTTAAAATGAGCGAAGGAGTTGATGATGCTTTGAATGGAAATTTGAACACCTTAAGCACCTTTCTGGTGCTTAATATGGGGCCTTATAAACCGGAAATTACTGACAATAACTCTCCTATAATGTGTTACAACAGTAATACATATCTATGTTTCTTTCAAATTGTGTTAGAGTACCTGAGCAATGGAGAACTCGTGTTACGATCCCTCTGTTTAAGAAAGGCGAAACTTCTAACAACAATACTAATGCGTAAGTTATAAAAATAGTCTTTGTAATTAGGTAAATAGTGAAAAATCTACACAGTAAATCCGCTGACATTTCATCATCACCATCATCATCATCAGCATAGAAAATATATATCTAAGAAACATAAAACTATTCTAATATAAAAAATATGTTTTTTATTTTCATATTCTAATTTGATAATGATTGCCGACTAAAAACACGAGATGTGTTGAAAATAAAAAGTTTTATAATAGAAACTGTGCTCCATGTTTAATAATTTTCAGACTGTTCTCATACGACCTTATTTGTTTTGGCGCTAAATTTGCGTGGTCATTGAAGCGGGTCGCTTTTCCCATCTGTCAGACAACAGAAATGAGACAGTCGAGCACGGGAGCACCGAGTTAAAGACCTCCAGGTGTTCGAATGCGAGTACTGTTCATGAACACCGGGTGCGTACCATTAGGCACGGGCCAAAGACCGCCAGTGGATTGCACCAACATGGATTCCTAGTCACCCCTCTTCCTGTGTGGTACGGCACACCCGGACATCCGCATGTGTCGCGCTCTCTACCTACACTAGAGGTATTGGGTATCGTTTCGTTACATTATTTGGTATTTAAACTCTGTATAACTTGTGAAACCTTACGAAGGAGCAAAACTATGTTAGAGATACGAGATGTGGTATCAGTAATACAAAAACATATTGATTTATATTTGAAAACATCGTTAATAGATTTGTTTTAAAACTCAGGAAGTAACCAATATAATTAAAATCGAAGTATAATTACAAATATACCATATTCATCAACTAATATTCAATCGGTAGGATATAATAAAAAACAATAGAAAATAGTAATCACGAGGAAACAAAAACAACATTTCAGGTAGTCATTCAAACACAAAGTAACATTTATATATATCTATGGTGTAGCCATAATCTCCATGTTTGAGATATATTGAACATCCCCTTTGTTTTGGAGACATTTTATTCATATGAGACCGTTTGCACGAAACTGAAAAAGGTATTCTACTAAATGGTTGCCGGCTAAACAACATCAGATATGCAGATGACACCATAGTATTTGCGGAAAACTTAGAAGACCTACAAGTTCTTATGAACAAAATCACGTATTACAGTCAACAATATGGACTCAATATAAACGTTAAGAAGACAAAGCTTATGATAATTAGCAAGAAAAGAATAACAGAAGGTCAACAGGACAAATATTTTCTTGGAGGATAAAATTTTTTTCTGGATATAACTGTTCTACACTGGGAAACATGATGTTTTCTACAATATTCAGATAAATCTGCCCAACAAACCTACCATGAATACGCCGTACCATTCCCATTCCTCTAGATAAAATCCATCCTCATACATTCGCGCTAAAATGACCAGCTGCTCGATATCTATCAACGATTGAAAAATTTTCTCATCTGTAAATATTACCCTGTCCCACAAATCTTGATTTTGTAGCTGATGATTTAAAGCAAATATAAGTCTTCATTGCTTCTGTTGTGGTGTAAGAGCTTGTTTTTTTTTGCTGCAGTTCGGTACCCAACACGCGATGCTTTAATTCTGCGCCAAGTTGTTGTCTTTCTTCCCGGAAACTGTGACATAATTCTTGCAGTTTTCGCATCTTCAGAAGGATTCTCTTCTAATCTCTTCAAAAGCGTGCGATCTTCATGTGCGGTAGATATTTTTGGTCTTCCAGAACCTTGCTTTCTTTCGAGAGTTTCTTGTTCTCTCCACCCGTAATATTATTAATATTAAAAACTGTTGATCCACTTACGTTAAAATGGTTCGACACGGCAGATAGTGACCAACCGTCTTCTAAATTATAATTCTTGCTTTTAGTTCTTTGTTAGCATGTGGAACTATTTTTTGTGGTTGAACAGAATAAGTTATCTGGCAAATTTTAAGATTTGGCAGTGATAGTGACAGTATGTAAATAATAAGTATTTATCCTTCAACATAACCAGCTGTACATAAACAAGTCACTAGTACTGTTCTAGTATAATATGTACCAACAGCAAAAAGCCATGACGACGAGTTAAAAAAGGTTTACTTGGATATTAAAAAATGTAACTGACAATACTAATGGGAGATCTTAATGCTAAGATTGGTTAAGAGAAAGAAGAAAATGTTGTAGGAGAGTTAGGTCTTGGAGAATGCAACTACAGTGGAAACCGATTTGTAGAATTCCCTAAAGAAGTAAATCTGTGTTATGAATAACTTTTTTAAAATGTCGAAAAGAAGACTTTACACTTGGAAAGTTTCAGCAGATGGTCCTAAAAATCAGATAGATTACATCATTATTAAACAGTGTTTTCAAAAATCGGTAAAAGTAGACAAACCATATTCTGGAGCTAGTTCCTCGGATCATATCCGCTTAGTCAGTGATTTAGAACTAAGACTCAAGAAACTTATAAAGCATCAACCCAATAGCAGATTCGATCTTGATTCTTTAAGTTACCTTCATCAACCACTCGCAACTAGTTTGGAGAATAAATTTGAGGATTTCAAAATATTAAACATCTTACCCTAAATCAAATGTAATAAACAATAGTTGATGAACCATGATATATAAAACAAACAACAGCAAAAGAAGCGTGGCTTAAAAAAAACAGACGTAGAAATGAAAACTATATGGGACCAAGAATTGTTAGAAGGACTGTTAGAAGTTGATGGAAAGAAAGGTAAAGGAAAACCGAGGAGAGTTGGAAGGACTGTGTGGCAGAAAACTTGAGAGACAAAGTTGTAGATGAAAAGACTCTATGGACAGAAATGAGTGGCGACGAAGAGTAAGGAATAGAGACTCCTGAAAAGAGAAAAGATGAGGAAGAGGAAGAGGGGATGGTTAATAGACCTTTTAAGTTGAAAAGAAATCTTCCATTACATATTATCACTTGGAATTAAGAAGAATTAAGATAAATTGCGAATAAAATTAACGATCTTTCTAAAATTTTAAAATATCTAATCAAATGATTTACATAGTGATACTAAACCAATATTACGACTTAACCACGCCATTTTATGTTTTTTATTTTTTTACCTAAAATTACTCTTAACAGGGTCCCTTTAAAAGTCTTTCAGCTCATATTACAGTAATATCGGTTCCATTTCTGCCACCTCTAACTGCGAGTAATCCTTCTGTTGTTTACAATACGACCAAGCCTTATACAGAAGGGGTAAAATTTGTGTGTAAATATAACGGCAGACTTTAAAAAAGTAGGTATATCGGCCAGTTGGTACTTGATTATTACAGCTTGTATTTTTGTTTAAAAAGAAAGTGGTTAAATATTTTTTAAAAATAGGGGTAAAAATGGAAGTATGTAAATAACGGTAATATTTTAGAATGTTTAAATGTTGTTTTATTTTTAAGGTGTATTTAGATAGTCGTATTAAAAATGAACCAAGGAAATTAAACATTTTAATTTTTAATATTTTTAATGCGTTAACCTACGTTAATGCGTTAAAGAATCTACAAAACAGTAATTAGACCAGTGGTCACATATGGATGTGAAACGTGGACCCTCTCAACCACTGATGAAAATCAACTGAGAATATTTGAGCGAAAATACTAAGGAAGATATTTGGACCAACCCAATGCAGCGATAGTTCGTGGAGAATTAAAATGAACCACGAGCTGGATGAACTAATGCAGAGCGCAGATATTGTCAGATTTGTAAAATCACAACGACTAAACTGGCTTGGTCACCTAGAAAGAATGCCAGATAATCGAGCTGTAAAAGTAGTCCAGAGATGGAAGCCCCAAGGAAACAGAACAAGAGGAAGGCCCCGTAAAAGATGGATAGACGACGTAGAGAGGGATCTTAAAACCATGAACATCAGGCAGTGGCGAAGGAAAGTATCCGACAGGGCAGAATGGAAGAACATTGTTAAGCAGGCCAAGACTCACAAAGGGTTGTAGCGCCATTAGAAGAAGAAGAAAGAAGAATGCGTTAACCGGCGACATAGACACCATTGTATATACGTATATATTTTCTTTAAAAATTCTTAAATACTTCGATTTTCACTTTGAAGATCGTTCTCACAATACAAATTAAACAAATCATTTTGTTTTGTTCCATGGTAATTGTTAAAATATCAACAATTTTGTTTCTAATTTAATTGCCTCACGTAATGAGTCAAAATTTTGCTGACAAAGGCGCCGCTATCGGGCGATATAGAACTGTTTAAAAATTAGACGCCATTGTGCTAAATATGCGAATAGTAAGCTGTCGAGATATTGGGACTTTGCGATAATTATAAAGACAGACCCTCTTTGTTTATTATTTGAAAGAAATACACATTGATATTAATTCATTCTCGGACCGCCGCGTCGTTTAGATAAGACACTCAAAATCACATTTAAGCACATTTCGGATTGTTAGAGATAAATAGTCCCTATTGGTCATATATCTTTTGTCTGATGTATGATACATGAGTATCTAATATTGTCATCTATCTACCAATGATGGTAGATTACTGCTGGTCACTTGGAAAAATGACGCTTCAGTTGGACATACACGTAAGACACTCAAACGATCGTTTGAATTAAAGAGAGTTTAAAAAAAATAAATTCATGCCCATTCTTATTATAAAAAGAGCCATATCTGATAAACAAACAAAAAATAAACCAAAACACTCAAAAAATGTAGTCAACACCGACACGTCCTTGTTTGGTGACTCTAGGTTCGGCTCAAATTCAACCGCATTTCAAAGAGAAAGACTTTATGATGTTATGAGTATTATTTTAGGATAGAAAAAAATAACGGGTATACATAACCTCAAAAATCGCCAAAAACCTTAAATGGAAAAAGTGCTATTTTTGCGCTTTTAGGTTAAGATATCTCAGAAATATGAAAAATAATAGAGCTCCGGGGTAAGATGGTGTAGTCATTGAGACAATTAAACTAGGAGGTCCACTTTTGATGTCCCGAATCCAAACACTTTTTAATCTATGTCTGCATAGTGAAAACATTCCAAGTAAATGGAAGAATTCGGTTACAATCCTAGTCCACAAAAAAGGGGATAAATCAGATCTCGAAAACTATAGGCCAATTAGTTTGCTTAACCACCTATACAAGCTCTTTACTCGAATACTGACAAACAGATTAGAAGCAAAACTCGATTTCTATCAATTAGAAGAACAGACAGGAACAAAAAAATTGCTTGAGTGGAGACCACGGGCTGACAAACGAAGCCGAGGAAGACCCCCAACGCGATGGACCGAGGACCTCAAAAGAATCGTGACCAATTGGATAGCAGAGGCGCAGAACAGAAGCAGATGGAAAAGTCTAGAGGAGGCCTATGTTCAACAATGGACAACTCAGGGCTGATTGATGATGATGATGATCTCAGAAACCAGAGCCAATTTGTAGCTCAGATTTGTATTCAGCACACCAAAATTCTTCGGAAAAGTATACTCTGTTTTCCTGGTCTCAGGCTTGTGTGCCTGTGAATTGGAATAGTCCACTTATTCTAGTGGGTGATCGTGAATAACTTTTTAATCGTTTGTTTTTGTTAAGGAAAGCGGGAGACACCTTAAGATAACTTTCAATTATTATGTAATGGACAAAATCATAGAAGACATTACAAGGCAGAAGACAAGGATACAATTTGTTTTACAATAAAAACATTGTCATTAGTAGACCTGTCTGTTTGAAAACCTATTTTAAAAAAGAAATGGTAATTAAATATCCTTTCACGTAAAAAAATAATCAGTTTTACGATTCTCGTGTAAAAAGTTAACATATGTGAACTATGTGGTTTGTTAATTAGGCCGCCGATAAGGTACAACTCTGCTTTTGCCTATGCTAAAAAAATTTAAAACTTCATGTTGAAAACGCGATAAGATTTACATTTTAAATTTGGCACACATATTCTAATACATACATGTAGAGATGTCACAAAGTTTCTCTACAAATACATTTAGTTGTTACTAATAACTTCAAAAACAAATTTAAAAACTCAAAAATTACAGCTATGCCTTAAGAAGGTTAAGAAGGTTTAAACAAATTGAATATAATAACTTCCACGCCGAAAACATCTTTTAGATTTTTTGAAGAATGAAGAATGGAAAGAAAATTTTATATAGGCTAGCCAAACTATTATATTATAAATTAGCAAACGCTGACCTACCAGTTTCTACCGGAGACCCTGAGGAAATGTGGAAACAACACAAATTCCAAGAAAAAAATAGATAGGAAGAAACATTGGATGACTGAACAGACTCTCAACCTTGTACAATAAAGACGAAAACTTAAAAGCAGCACACCAAAATCAAGTCAAAAAGAAATAGAGGTATACCATATCAAGAATACAACTAAAACACTTGAGCAAGGGACTAAAATAATTATATTAAAAGCATATGTGCATAACTAGAAGAACATGCTGATCGCCAAGAATATAGAGAAGTTTTCTCAAAAGTCAAAAATCACACCATATCTTGACAAACAAAGAAGGTATCACAGCGGTGTGGAAACACTGTTCTCTAACAACGACCAAGAGGAAAGAAGTTATGAAAAATAATTACAAATATTCTTCTTCTTCTTTGTATGTAGACATGACTGTCTGTTTTTCAATGTGCCTTCAGTAAGTTGCCGTTCCATCGTTTTCGAGGTCTTCCTACTGATCGTCTTCGTATCAGGGTCTTTATAACCTATTTCTTGTCATTCGGCTTATACGATCGTTCTATTCTACTCGTCTATTTCTTACTCAGTCTTTGAAAGTTCCTCACTTTGCATCTACGTCGTATATCTGTACTTCTAGCTCTGTCGTTAGTGTTTTACCATCTTAGTGTCCTCTCATATTTTTGTCCTCTCTGTCTCAGGTCGTGTTCCTGCCGCGTATGTCCTTATTGGTCTGATGACTGTTTTGTAAATTGTGCCTTTCATTTCTTTCCCGATATTTTTATTTCTCCATATTGTTTCATTTAGGCAGTCTGCGGCTCTGTTTGCTCTATTCACTTGATCTTCCACTTTTGTTTCGAGCTTTCCGTAGCTAGATAATGTGATGCCTAGATATTTCAACTCCATTCCTTGTTTGATTATCTGACCTTCCAGCTCCAATTTACATCTTAGTAAATTTGCTGTTGTAACCATGCATTTTGCCTTTTTTTGGTGAAATTAACAAAAAAGCTAAAAGTCAGAAAATTACAAGGGGAAGATGGAATAATAGCTACGAATATTAAACAAATTGGAGAGGTAGAGATTGAAGTAATGGTTAGAATCTGGAATGAAATCTAGAACACCAGAAAGTGACCAAATGACTGAGGCATGCTCACTTTTATTCCCTTACGTTTTATACCTCTAGGAAAAATCGGAAAATCCCTGAAAATGAATTATTATTTTTCAAAAATAGTTTTATTGAATTTTACTATTATTTCGTAAGAAATATTTAAATTTTAATAATTAATGTATCTTGTTTATACACATATATAATTTTAATTATAAATTAATAGTCCAAATGTGTTTATTTAAATTAAAACGACTTTTTAAACGAATCTTTTTGTAATTTACAAGAAAAATTAATAATTATTTTTTATTTATTTTAATTTAAAAGTAAAATCAGTTATCTTCATGGATTTGTTATTAGCTACCCCTCATATACCTTTAAGAAGCTTCAAAACCATGTATAAGATTTTTTCAGTTTTTTTTTCTTTTACTGGCCTATGTGACATCTCGTTATTTGCTGTATACACGTGGCATTCTGTATACTCATTTTATTAACAATTAAAAAACAATTTTCTAACATAAAATAAGCTCAAAATTTTGCTTATGTTTAATCACAGTTAGCATAAACTTCGTTTGAATTCAACGTAACAAAAAAAGGTGTTTTTTTTTTAAATCGTCATTGATAAGGGTTACTGGATTTGAAGTACAAATGATATTAAACAATTTTATTTATGCATTATAAGAAATATTTTATACAAAAATATAGTTAATCAAGATATTTCTATTTCGTGATTAGTTTTTCATAGTACGTGACGAAGTAATTTTTTGCGATTGCTATTAAGCTGTTATTATTTCTAAGAAGTGTATCTAGGCACATAAATAATGTGCTTTTTTGCGATTAAAAGTTTTGTAAAGATAATTTTAATTACTTATTGTTGAATTTTATCTATACAAAAATTATCTAAAATGTTAAAAGAAAAACTCAAAAAGACAATTGGTAAGAGAGTGATTCAACTTTAAAATAGCAATTACACTCATATGAAATAAACATTTCACATAAAGTTTATAATAATCATCATAGCTGCTTTTTAGTCATGTATGATTATAGCAGAGATGTTGTATGTACAGATGCATCTCTTTGATCCGTTCTATAACATGACAAGTCTTTTTTTCTTTATTTTTTATAGTTATTTCCTAAAACCTTTTGGAGTATTTTCTTTCTCTTAGCTTAGTCTTAATCAGATGAGATAATCAAATAAATCTCTGTACTGATTAATTTTTTATAATACCCATTAGCTATATATATTTTTATATAATTTTTTTGGAGCATTTGAATATAGTAAGGGTACATTTTTTTATATAGAATTTTTTGAACAGAATAATAACGAAGTTCTTGTTCTTTGGAAATACTGAGTGTGGGTTTTCGGTAACTGCCATCAACATTTATATTCATTTCATTTTCCTCTGTCAGAATAGCTTTTGTTCGTTTATGTTTTTCAGTATTACTAAACCATTGCGGATAAACTTATCTATCAACTTTTCAAAGGTATCTTGTCTAGGTGGCCGCTTATCAGGAAACGATTCTTGAGAAATCCTAACTAATAATAATGCATTTTTATTGCATTCCCCCAATATCCAGATCGTACTTTCTCACCTGTATCAAAATATATAATTGCTAATTTAAGGTGAATTGATTACTGAATTAATAAACAATAATGGTTGCTAATTTAGGATGTACCAGTGTATTAAAGTAATAAAGAATAATACAAAACTTTCAATCAATCATGGCTAATTGAAGTATAGTAATAGTACTTTTAGATAGTGATATAAAATATAGGGTGATCTATTTAAAATTACCAAGAAAATAATGTACTTAGTTGCGTTTTGACTTATCCTGTATTCGATTTAATGAATGTTATCAAAATTATTCATTTTATTCATACTCTATCATACTCCTTTGTAATTATACAGGGCGTTGAACTTGATACGATTTTCATGTAATATTGGTTACAACTTTTTAAATACCAAGTATAACAGGTTACAACATTATATTGTTGTTATGGGGAAGTGAAACAAATTTCAAATGAAGAATAAAGTACAGGGTGTTTTTTTTTAACAAAAAAAAATTATGCGATGAATACGATGTTTTAAAATAGTTGTTCTTTCTTTTTCAATGTTACAAAAAGCACTCAAATCGTTATTTGTTACTCATTTTTTGAAATGGACGTCTACTAAAAATATAATTATTTGGAAACAAACCACAACTGAAACCAGCTGAAAAATTTAAGCATGAAATACGAAATAAAAGAAAATGTTAAATGACACATGAAATTTTAGACCTTATGGAACAAAGAAAACTTCCAAAAAACAAAAAGCAATGGATGCTTCTCAACTGCAAAGGCAAATTAGATACAAGATCAGTCAAGAAAAAGAGGGGTGGTTGGTTATTTAGTTTAGCAATCTAAAATCTAGAAGTCAAACAGATTCGTTCAATCATCATCATCTGCGTCTCTGCTCTGTCCCTTGCTTGGAGTTTCCAGTTGGCAGCACGCATCACAACAAATTTTACAAACAATTCTTTGTGTAACAGTGGCGATCTTATGTCCACCGTGTTTAAAAAACTCTGCTGGGATACCATTGCTGCCTGGGAATTTGTGGTTTATTAGTTTTTTTTTATAGATGATTTAACTTCCTTTACAGAGAGGGTTCCACAAAGTGCTCATTTCGGTATTCCATTTCTATGTAGTTAGTAGGTTCCCCTTCCAGCCAACTCTCCAAAGTATCCTACCCATTGTAACAGGATATCCTCTGACAAGAGGAGCAAGTCATCCTTATCATTTCATATGTTGGCTCCCGGTTTGAATTCTCTCAAACGGACCAAAAAGGAAAACCGGATCAAAATACTAAGAAAATAAAATCTCTATGAGCCACACAGAATATTAACAGTATATCAGAA
Source organism: Diabrotica undecimpunctata (assembly GCF_040954645.1). Taxonomy (NCBI): domain Eukaryota; kingdom Metazoa; phylum Arthropoda; class Insecta; order Coleoptera; family Chrysomelidae; genus Diabrotica; species Diabrotica undecimpunctata. The sequence goes on from NC_092812.1 coordinate 33,734,561, forward strand.
AATATACTAATAGTGCAGTTTGACAAGGCTGCATGCTGGCACCTCTCTTGTTCAATTTGTAGTCTACAGAAATATTCAGCAATGTATTACTTTTCATTGAACAGCTACAAATAATATTCTCTATGCAAATGATACGATATTTACGATACAAAATACCAAAAGTGCCAAGGCTTATTAGGCAGTGTAAGGCTGATAGTAAAAGTGGACTAGACCGTCGCAGAAATCATTAGTTGAAAAGATATAAAATTAGTAAAGGATCATTGTTTAGAAAGGAGGTGAACAGAGACCAACTAGTGCTGATGATTGCCAAAAATTGCTAGAATTAATGCTGCATAGTAAAATAAAATTACAAGGCACTCGATTGGAATAGCATCCGCCGAACTGTTCCGAACAGCACTTGCTAAAATTAGTTGTACCAAAATGATCGCAAATATCGAAAGATTAAAAAAATTTGAATAAAAAAGAGTGACTCTAGATCAGTTTTAAATAATATTTTTACAGCTACATTAGAAACATCGAAGATACTTACCAGCTGGGACATTTCCTCTTGGTTTGGCTCCTAATATTGCTAAATTTACATTTGCTTTTCTTCCGTCTATGATGGGGTTAGGTTCTTTACATGCCCTTTCTGCTGAAGCCCTGTCGCCCATTATCACCTGTAAATAATGGTAAAATTAGTATTAAAAACAGTTACCTCAAAAATTGTCCTTAGAAATAAATCAGGACATTAATTAATGTACTTGCAAGGTTTTTTTGATGGAGCTGTGACAAAAACTTCTTGTCTTAGCGGGTAATTATCTTTGCGCAATTTGATTCAAGTTTTAAGGGACTTGAGTTTTGACATTTTTAAGTGCTGATTTTACAGTTTGAGTATATTTTTTCGTGATATCTTTAAGATAAGAACGGTTTGAAGAGTTTGAGTGTCATAATTAATTTGATTTGGCGCAATGCTGTATAATTAGTCATTTTCTGGGGAATCTGTTCTATACTACTATTTAAAAAAGGGGACTTTTTTAAATAGTACAAATTATTAACAATAAATTAAAAAATATTATAAAGCCATTACAGGACTACAACAGCTTGGTTCTTATATTATCTTATGTTAGAAAACAGATGATCAGGAAACGAAGAGAACCTATTGTTGCTATCAACAAGTCCTCACAGACACTTCGTCTAAGGAATAGCAACCACAGTGGAGTCAGTCCTACGTTGTCATGTGATCAATAACATCATAGTTTTTATATATCAAAGATGTAATCCAAAGTTAATCAAACAACGTTTAAAGGGTTCTTACCCACGTATTTAGTGGGTTCAAACGTACATCCAGATAGCACTGATGATGGAATAGTTATTCCGAAAACGTTCTGTAATATAGCCGGATAGAATTTTTTTATTAATATACATTTTATAAATTTTTTAAATAAAAATTTATATATATATATATATATATATATATATATATATATATATATATATATATATATATATATATATACAATATGTCCCACTAAGTTTGAACCATATGGAATACTTTTTTATTATTAATTTTACGAAAAAAATTATTTTTCATAAAAAGAAGAATAAAGTTTCTAAATTTTTTCTAACAATTTTCTAATGCATGTGCATTTATTTTGCAAATAAGAACATACATACTGGAAATAAATAGATATTTATTTTTCCCTTATTCTACTAATGCTGTAGTTCGTGAAATCTAGGATGCACTGATAAACCTATGATTTGTTTATAGCAAGATATGTTTGACATTTACTTTCAAAATATTAGTTGTATTTAGACAAGTTTATTGAAAAGTAGAATGAGGGAAAAATAAATATCTATTTATTTCCAGTAATAATGTTATGTTAGTTATGTATGTTCCTATTTGCAAAATAAATGTACATGCATTAATTACGTGTACAGATTCTAAGGGTTAGAAGATGGAGGGAAGTTGCAAGGAATCGACAGGAGTGGCGACTTCTTTGTGAGCAGGACAAGATCCACAACCGATTGTCGAGCCACTTATGATGATAATTAATTACGTGTTTAAATTGCAGAATTGTTAGAAAACGTTTAGAAACGATAAGGTTATCATGTGTTTCTTGATCACAAGAGGAAAAAATGTTCATTCAAAATATAAAGAGTAGTAAAATATAACAAAACTTATTTTTTCAATCTAAATGTATGTATTTGTGATACTTCTAAAATACAATCAGGAATTTTTCCATTATTTTTCACGACTCTTTTCCACTTTTGAATCCACAGTAAAAACTCTTGTTCTACTGTGGAATATGCAGTAAGTAGTTGGTCCAATAATATCCTGGAAAGCGTCAACAATTTTTTTTAATGCAACTTTATCTTCTGATGTGTTATCAGTTTTAGGTAAAACAACTCGAAGATTAAATAGATTCATAACTTTCGGCGAAAGCCGTTATTCTAAATCAGTTAAGATATTGTCTAAAAGTGGTAAATAAATAGAAATCTTCGGAAATTTTCTTCACAAGAGTTAGCAGATTAGTTTTCACGAGAAACAATACGAGGCATCTTCAATTCAATGACTAGTTGTTCAGCTATTTTGTTTACTTCATAGTAAAGTTTGCTAAAAACAGATTCAGCATTTGATCTTTTATTTTGAAGAATGCATTTAGTGTCCTCTTTGGTCTCAGTAGGCTACTTCAAATCTAATTTTGGTAACTAAAGAAGACGACTAAATGATACAGTTGTACCTAAAACATCACTAAGACAAACTACTGAAATGAGAAATTCTGGGCTCCCAATAGTTTCCATTAATGAAAATGCATCAGCTGACATTTCACTGTCCGTCCACGTAGAAATTGTTTCAAGAGCGTTGTATATTTTGATGATTGATTCACCCTGGAACTGAAGATGACCTTCATGCCTTTCAACCCTTTACAAATACCTTGGACAGCAGCCCCCAGTTTCTTTATTTGTATTCACTAACATATCAGACAGAGCTAATGCAACAACAATATTCACTTTGATATTTATTATAGATAAATTATAAAATATAGCACACAGTCTCAACAATTATAATACATATTCAAATTACAAACAACCAATTCGTAGAAAATACCGAAGATAACAAATACCTAATACAAAATAAAAATGTGCTGATTTCGTGCGAAAAGTCATATCGTGTACATTGAATGAGCAATAATGTGTGGGCGGTAATTCTATCTCATCGATAATCGAACGATTCTCTGGCACTCAAATGATGAATTGACAAAAGTCTTAGTCGAGGTATTACTGTATTTAGAATTGTTGATTTTTTTTAAAGATAAGTTTAAAAAGACTTTCGTGTAATTCTACACTTACCCCTAGAATAAGTGAGTTTAAATCAATTCAACTCTTAACTTCCTGCGTATAAGGTTGATGGGTTTTAAATTATTTTTTTAGGATTATTTGATTGATATTTAATTTTGTTTTGATCCAAGTGGCGGATCCAAGGGGGTGGTCATGACCCCCGCGACCCCCCCTCCCTTTGATCCGTCACTGAATTGGTCGAAAAATAGGCAGGACTATCTCCCCGAACAGTTATTACAAGAATCTACTCTTACTGCTCAAAGTAATAGAAGAATTATTAAAAACCTATAAAAAACATAAAATATGAAAGATTTCATAAAGAATATCAAAGTAGGAAGAGGAAAAAGCGGAGTCCTGATTGAAAATCACGTAATTGGATAGCATGATGAAAGAAGAGAAATACTTATTGAATTAAGACAAGAAAAAAAATGTTTTCGTGTGGCATTTCATGTGTTAATTTAGATATAATTTTATATGGGATTAAAGCACAATTAATTATAATGATAATTACATTTTACATTTGCTTTAAGGTTCTGATTTCCAATCCGAAAAATGATTTCCGGATTCCATAGATCGGGAGGAGAAAAGTGTATTTGTTTTTTGATTGTTGATTGAAATATGTGATACTCATTTTTTGCGCAGAAATTTATCAGAATTCTTCTATTTTTTTACTTATATATTCATCATCAAAAATTTATCAGAATTCTTCTATTTTTTTACTTATATATTCATCAAATTTTTGTTTTATAGCTGATATTACGTCGTCAATAATTTTTGTATTCATATTTCCCAAAACGAAAATGAAAATAATACATAGTAGTTCTTCGAGATAAAAAACAACTAGCGGTTGCAATCTTTCACTACGAGAATCAACAGAGTTAACAGGTTTAGGCAATAAAATTTGCGAGAATACCACCTGTTTTAAGTACACGTGTCTTCTTTACGCGAAATTTATGAGCGGAATTTCATTTGGAGCATCTCTATATCCTGATTTTCCACAACCACGTCTCCGATTCAACTAATATTCTTTAACTAAACATATCCATATTTCATAATATTTGACGTAACCTAAATAAAATGAAAGCTTCATTTTTGTTAACTACTTGGGTAAAAATAGAAGCTCTAGCACGCGTCTACGTACTTCGTTTGGACTATTTATTCAACTGAAAATGACCAACATAAGGAGATTACCGGTAGTTTCAAATTATACGTCAATAAATTTTCTATATACATATGTTGAGGTTCAGATCGATAAATGGCAGCTATTTTTTTTAATTCGGTGCAGTAAACTGTTATTATTCAGCACTTTGAAGGTTAATAAAATACCTTTAAAATGTATATAAGAATAAAACATTATAACAAAAATATAATTTAAAATTTAGCCTAGAAAGTGTGTGCAAACTAATAGGCTATCGATTATGTACTACAACGTTAAAGGAGTTTTATTGTTTCATGTGGTCAATGGACCCCCAAATATGAAAAACCGTGGAGAGATATTTCTTTCTAAAGTACATAATCAATAGCCCATAAATAGTTAAGTACGTTATTTCTGCAAAATTCAGCTTTACAAATAAAAAATAACTTTTTTGCTTTTTAATACTCAAACCACATAACGACAAAGATTTCTGATTTCACTGGAAACAAACTACCATTTACTTTGATCCATTAGTTCTACAAGATTCTACTTAATTTTTTTGAGCAATAATTTGACCAGTTAGTAACAGCAACATAGGTATCTCTTCTTAGTGAAAAGAACTTTTAATTTTCTTAATCACGTTGGATTTTATTGAGGTTAACTTTGGCTTTGAGGTTGATAGATCATTGGTCCGTACACGCTACCTTAGGGTATTACTGATTTACTTAGATATAACATTCTAGGATTGCAGAAGTTCATAGAACTGATCAGACAGTAAGAGTATACCTTTATGTCAGATTTATCGAAACCTGAGTTATATCAAGAAATCGTGCTGATCAATGTCATTTATTTTCGAGGTCATTCCTGTTATGTTTGACTAATCTAAAGTTTCATGTATATATATACAAGGATTTCCACAGTTTTCACTGTATTCCTTCACTCAACCGTTTTCTTTAATTTTTCCCGTTTAGCCAGTCCCCTTCCTGTAGGTTTCTTCTACTCACTGCTTCGTCCACTTCATCTCTGAAAGATCTTCGGGGTCTGCCTCTCTTTCTTCTTCCTATCGGGCTCCACTCTGTTATTCTATTTATCCACCGATTTTGGTCTGCTCTTCTGACATGTCCGTACCAGGTTAAACTCTTCTGTTCGATGTAGTCTATTATGTCGGAGTTCATTCCCATTCTCCTCTTAATCTCCATGTTATTTATTCTATCTCTTCTTGTTACTCTGCAGCTTCTCCTTAGGAATTCCATCTCTGTTGCTCTTATTTTGTTTTTGGTTTTCTTATTTATTGTCCAATTTTCACATCCATAAGTGAGGATACTTCTTGTCATGGTATTATATATTTTTTTCTTTGTTTTCATGCTAATGTTCTTATCCCATAGTACCGGGTTCAATTTTCGTATGCAGTCTCTTGTTTGTCCTAGTCTATTTTTTATATCTTCCTCCGTTGTTCCTTTGTTTGATATTATGAAACCTAAATACTTATACTTGTCTGTTCCTTTGATTTGTTTACCTTCGTCTATTTCCAGCTGTTTTATTTCTGTATTCTCCGTTGTTAGGTATTCAGTTTTCTTTAGGTTTATTTCCATCCCATTCTTTGTATATTCCTGCTTCAGTTTTCTCATCATAAAACTGAGGTCTTCCTTGTCTTGTGCGATCACTATTTAGTCGTCGGCAAAACTTAGCGTATATAGATATTCGTTCCTTACTGGTATACCCATTCCTTCGCACTTTCTTTTCCATGGTTTCAGGGTTTTTTCCAGGAATATTTTGAACAGGGTGGGGGATGTGGAGCAACCCTGTAGTAGTCCCTTTGTCGTCTTAAATGGACTGCATATTCTATTGCCCGTTTCATGTTCTTTTCCATATCCAAATTGATGTTCTGGGGAGCGGGGTTGCATTATTAATTTCTCCAAGACTTTGGAGAGCATTGGTAGTAAACTTATTGGTTTATATAATGTTAATTCCTCTAGTTTTTTTTTCTGGTTTTGGTATTATAATTCTAATTGTTATTTTCAATTAATGTTGAAAATAGTATAGTGTTATTATTGCATTAAATTTGTAATATTGCAGTTGCATTGTTTTCTTCGTGGTGAATTTTTGCAATATCCTGCCTATTATCAGAGGGGATTTTTTTAGGATTAACCTCTTTCATTATAACTTTCTTAACTTCCCTTGTATTTAAATTTTCATATGGGTAACTCCATTTGGAAAGGTTCATTTACTACCTTATCTATTTCCTCCAATCTTTAGATGTCGATTCCAGGCTGTTTAATTGAAAGATTGGTGAGAGATAGTCATCGAATTTAAACAGGTTATGAAAAATCAAAAAAATTGACAGGACAGTTTTAGACTGACAATATTGTTTACAATTCAATAACTTGTTTGCTGTTTTGTGTATATTATTTACTTGACATGTTTCAAGAAATCTGAGCCGAGATGAATATGTTCAAGCAATTACTTTAGTTAATGTAGGGTTAAGTTATCGTGAAATAGGCTTAAGATTAAGAGCATCTTATACTACAATATCACGAGTCATTCAACGTTTTCAAGAAAAAACAGTCTGAAGCCTGATCAGTTTATCAGGCTTCTTGCTACCAGAGAACCTTTTTTCATAATGAGATACTTAAAAATGGAGGTGGTAGATTTTCATAATATTTAAATTAGTAGGAACACTATACAAAAAGCGTCTCGCTGAACTAGATTAGAGGTATATTACAGACTTTTGTCTAACCATGTAGTTCCCTTTGCTTCTTTTTGATCCTTACATAGGAAATAATTGTCTTTTAACACTGATAATGCACGACCACATGTTGCACGTCTGGTCCGTGACTATTTGGACGAGGTTGGCATACACACCATGAAGTGGCCACCCTGTAGCCCTGATCTAAATCCCATAGAAAATTTTTGGGATATTATTGATAGTCAACTCAGAAGCCGATAACATGTCTCTCTAGATGACATAGACGTTATGATGATGAAAGTTTGGAATGCAATTGATCAGGACCAAATACGACGCTTAATTTTAAGTTTGTCTAATCGCTGTAAAGAAGTAATTAGAAATAAAGGCGAAGATACTGACTATTAAGAGTTTTTGAGTGGGGGAACTTGTTAAAGATTATATAGGTTACGTTTTCTTAGGCTTATATCCTAAGATATAAGATGAAAAAACACAACTCTATTTTTACCCCCAATATATGGGTAAAACATTTCTCAGAAAAAATTGGTACAGTAATTCCTTAGAAATAGATCCGTAATGTAAAAAAAGAAATCGAATTAACGATTCAGAAGCAAGATAGCTTTAAACTTATGGTACATTTAATTGGAGAATCATTCCAAACGAATGGTTCAAATTATTATTTTTTGTCTCTCAAAATAGACTAATCCCAGAAACTGAATTCATGGCGATATGTCTCATGAGTCCCATCTTGAAACTATTCCTAAGAATAATCCACCAATGTATATATAAAAAAACGTAAATGCGAATATAAGTTAAACCACTTGAATTTAGGAGATAACTTAAGAACAAGAAAAGCACTATTTGTCATCAGTGTACTAATCCAAAGGTGTATGGACATGAACGTCCATATTTACATATGTTTTGCTGACTACTACAGTCGGTCTTAAGCCTGGACAAGAACCATTATCAAAACAACCGATACACAGCCGCAAATTGGGACTTAAACCGAAGTCGTAAGACTGAAAACCGAAAACGACCCATTCAAAGGAACCGGATAATGAATATAAGTAAAGATAGTGCAAACACTCATGACCACGGCACAGTAGACGAAATTTGGTTTACAATAGAATCTTTCTACCTTTACGTGAATTTTGACTCCGCCTTCACGCAGCTCCATGGTCAGGAGTGTTTGCACTATCTTTATATGAAACATACAGGAGATATTTAAAAAGATAAATAAGACCATCCATGCAGTTAAACAACAATAAATGGATCTGCTAGGCTCATAAAACTTAGAACAATACAACCATTTTTCTCATGTATTAAAAAGAGAGTATTATAATTAATAAAAAATGACAAAAAATATAATTTCATGGCAAGTAATATCTTAAAGAATAATTAAATTGGACTTTTGAAAAAGAGATGTAGGCAAGTTAAGGATGGAGAGGGTGACAAATGTAAGGATTAGACAGATCATGAAAGTAAGACACAGTAACCGATGAAATAAAAGACAGAGTTGCTCTGATTTGGCAATGTACAAAGAATGTTCAATAAAAGACTTTTCAAACAAATAATCGAATGGAAACCAAGTGGAAGGAACACGCGTAGGACCTCTACGAAGTTGGAGAAGCGGATTAGACCAAAATTTTAGAGATCGAGGCACAGAAGAAGATACCTGGAGTGTTAGAGATGGCTGGAGGTCGAAAAACATAAAAGGTTTTATTTAAACCGATGTGTATACATAATTGAAGACTTTTTCACACTTAAAAAAATCGATCAAAAATGCTTAATAAATTGTTCTATGGTCACTATTTTAGTTTAATATGTAAATTTTAAAACACCCTATACGGAAAATAAAATAATTTTGAGGTTGCTTTAGCATTATCAGTCACTGTCTATTTTGTTCATATAATATATACATCGGTCATGTTTAAACAAATTCCTTATCTCTATTTCAGTAATTTTCTATTTATTTACGTATCTTATCGGGTTGGAATAGCTTTTTTACCTATACGAAGCATAGTACCTCATTCCGGTACAGCTATTGCAATTATTTAGGTTCCGTCAAGGGAACTATTTATAAACGTGTGTACGTTGATTGTTCAGTCAGTGACATATACTAACCATTTGTTTGTGATCATCTTTTATGCAAAATTAATCTGCGAACATTTTTATACAAGTGTTTAAAAATGTAATATATATAATCTGTCGTCCAAAGATATCTGACTGGAAAAAATATTTAACAACCAAACACGATAAAATATGAGTCTCAACAATTATTTATGAAGAAATTGAACGTGGGCAACTGTTTGGATTTGGTTATGTACAAAGAAGTAATGACAGACGCCTTCCTAAGCAAATGTTAAATTGGTATCATTCGAAAGAACAACAAAGATCAACAAAGACATAGTCAAAAGGCGTTCAAAATTCAATATTGGAGAAGAATCTTCAGGTTGGAGATTGGAATGACGGTAGAGAATGGACTCTAGGAACCGGAAGGCGTAAGACGCTATGAAAACCGAATAAAAACATTAAAATATAACCGTTTATAAGTGTGATTTTCATTATTTATGGAACTAGATTGATATTCAACTTCACACGTTTTGCTGAAATATCAACATCTTAAGAATAATAATACTTTTAAACTTTGTTCTTAAATCTTTTTTGAGACTGAAGTCCCCGGTTCTTTCCCTAATCAAATCGTTTCTGATCGTGTCTCTTCTAGTCTTACTCAACATCCATTGTAACATTTTCATTTCAACTACTACCATCTTCTTTTACTGAATCTTCTTTACTGGCCACACTTCATCACCGTACACCAACGCAGGTCTCATCACACTCTTATATATATTTTCTTTCAGCCTTTCCCCGACTTTTTGATCACAAAGTACCCCACTGATTTGCTTTCAGTTACAAAAACCAGCCTGTATAATGTGGCAATTTCTCGATCTTTTTCCGGTATGTAATAGCCAAGGTATTTAAATCATCGTACTCGTCCTAGTTTTTCTCCAAGCAATTCTATGTTTCCGACCATTCCTCTTCCTCCCAACCACATCGCTTTGCTTTTCTCTTTGCTACCTTGTATATCCATATGTAATCCATATATTTCCCTCTTTTAGATCTGTCATACTTCATTCTAGCCTCTTTCTACCCTCTAACCTTCTGTTGCACTTGATAGGTCCACCACCAAGTATCTCTTTAACAAATGTTTTTCCACTTCTTCATTCACTTCTTTTTCCACTCTTACCACAACTGTTGGTACTATTGGCGCCCCACCAGTTATTTCCTTATCTTTTCCCTCAAGCTCTTCCATCACTCTACCCTAAAGACTATTGCCAAATCCTGATCCATTAACTTCTACCACTTTACTTTCTGGTGTCCTACTTGCTTTTCTTTCCACCTCACCTTTATCTCCGTATCCACTATCACCGGTTAGTGTTAACTAGCTACAGACTTATCCTTTATAATTTACAGTTGGTCCTTCTACACATCACAAAATCGATCTAACTCACCCTTCCCCCTCTACTATAGGTAACATACGGGCCATTAGTCTTTATAAAGAACGTATTAACGACATCTAAATCACATGCCACTGCAAAGTCAATCACACTATTTCCTTTATCATTTTTTATTCTCATCCCCAAACTTCCGTGAACTCTTTCTATTCCTGCTCTTTCTGTACCAATATGTCCATTCAAATCACCTCAAATAAAACAGTTTTCGTCTACAGGAATCTCGAGCATATCGCAATAATGCTCGAGATTCCTGTATGTACCTATTCCCAATTTTTCATTATGTACCTCCAAATTATTCTCGAATTTCAAACAAAAAGATTTCTTGGCAACATAAAGAAGAAAGTAGTCTGGGACTTACAATGAATATAAAAGAATCAACAGAAGAAACGGTTAAACAACGTCTAAATTTTCTTCAACATTGCCTCTTCATTCATGACAGTTATTTTGATGGGTTCTGTTGTTTTTGCGTGAACTTTAATTCCGTTTTGTTTCTTAGGATATTTTTTTATCGTATATATTTCTTATGTATATACATCTATGGAATGAAGCCTAGTAGGCAGAAGAAAGAGGATCAACCAGTAGATGATAAAGTAGAAACTGAAAATAATATTAACTTATAAAAAAAACAAAGATTATTTTCAAAAATGTTAGCTGCGAATTTTGACATATTTTGCTTAAATTAATGTCACCTTTGTCTTTTAAAGTTTCAGTCATGAATAGGTTTATTTTTTTATTCAAAGCACATGGAATCTATTTATACATGTTCAATCAGTTCATATAACTTCCTATGTTCAAACAGAAAATAAAAGTGATTGAAATATGCCGGAATTTTCTCCTTATTCCATTGTAGCACGTCACAAAAATAACACGTTTTAAGAGGCACTCAATTCGATTAAATGCAAACATTACCGTGAAATTTTTGATAAATAATTAATGATGTTTTCATTGCTCAAGTCAAACTGACAGAATTACCAACCGATCGAAATAATTACTTACATAATAAGAGAACTTGGTGGTATAAACAGAGTAGATTTAACAAATTGAAAGGGAGGGACATTTTGATGTACGTACGTTTTTGAAAGAGATATTTGTTTCAAAATACAAGTTCACTTATTCTATTTCTTAATGGATTTTCTTTTCTTAATGGCCTTTCCCATCTGTCTGAAACCAAACAGTTTGCCTAATTGTTCTATTTTTTTTTAATTCTTGAGTGTAAGATTTTTAGTCAAATTTTCAATACATTAAACCGATGACGTGATGATTACTCCATTGTTTAGCTTTGATGGCTTTCGGTATCTCTAGAAATGTTGAAAGTAGCTAGTCTCTTGGTATATGGGCTATTTGTATATTTTATTGTAAAACTAAATATTTACCTTTATCGTCAAGTAATTTGATTGTCATACTGGGTTTTTGATTTGATCAAGTTACTTTTATGGTTTTTCCTACTTTTGTAGCTCATCTAATTTGAGCTTCTGTTTTTTCGTCTTAAACATCTTCCAGCTGTCTAGTTTGTGTTCGTTTATAATAATGCTTTTTTGTTTACCAAATAGTTGATTGTTGATAACAGTTGTCCATAAAATTTTCCTACACATGGCAAAATGGTTAAAAATATATAGTCCAGATCTCTGCCGCAGATTTGGGGTTTTTCCGAGGTCCATAAGCTGATAGTACTTATGTGGTAGAACCAATTGATACCAGAGGACTGACTAAAGGGAATAATATTCCCGTTGCATAAAAGAGTGATCAAGTTTTTCTGCAAAGCGTTATAGATATGGTGCTGTTATTTCTGTTACTAAATAAAAAACGATAATATTTTTTACTAAAATATAAAAAAATAAATATCTTCCAATAAAATCGTCCCAGGATTGCACCACAAAAATATTGACCATACCACTTTAAAAATCTATTTATCTTGTCTTAATTTACAATTCACCTATTTTTATAGATTTCAATTTACCTATAATTTTTTAATAACCTGTATTTTAAAATCCATATTTTAAATATTATTATTTATACAAAATAAAACTAGTAAAAACCGGACAACCAGAGCCCAGGACAAATTAATTTAACAACTCACAATTTGGTTGCATACCAGATCTGGCATTTGTTGAATAGGGGAGAATGCACAGCAGCTGTCTGCTTTCCTTTGTATGCGACAAGGCTAGCGCAAGAGGGATTCTACTGTTTTTTTAATTCTTTTTTCTACCCGGTGGCACTAGCTGAACCCTATTGCATATGATTATTTTAAATATAGTCACAAGCAGCAGTGGCTTTTAAAAGCTAGCTCAATAAAAGAAAATACATTTATAGGAATACTTGAAAGGGGTCAGAGGTCACGAATACACAGTAATTCACCTAAACTTTATTTGGTATTAAGGGAAAGTTACCGTATCTGTTTAAACATAAAATTTAAGAAAGCTATATGAAACTATTAAATTAAAACACGTAAGGAATGTTTATTTTGATGTTACGATTTCCATTTCGGAAGTCATGGAAATTCGACAAGAAAACAGCTTTAGAACAATATAACTATTACTATTTAAATGGGAATAAGCCACAATTAAAGGTTAAAGTACGTTTATTGACGTTTCAATTTCCACTTCGGAAATTGTTCTCAAAATAAACGTACTTTAACCTTTAATTTTGGCTTATTCCCATTTAAATAGTAATTACTTTAAAATGTCACAAGAAAATAGCTTCAGAACAATATCAAAAAGGATACCAACAATAAATGATGATATACTCCAAAAACATAAATGAAAATGATAAAAAACAAGAAGTGAGTGGCACTACTTTTAGATCGAGAAGGAAAAAAGCTTTATTGACATAGGAAGTACAATAGAGAAGAATTATTTAGGCTAGACCTAAAACTAGAGATTGACATATAATATTCTTGCACGTTTATATTCGTAAAGATGAAAAAAAAGCCTCTTTACAATAACGTTTGAATTTCTCTTGTATAAAAGATATCAAAACCGCTGTTATGAAACCCCTTACGCCATTGTTTTCTATCATTCTACGCCATATTTCTCCTTCTGATGAACTCTCCTTCTTCTTCTTTGTGAGCCAAATATTAGAAATTTGGTTAAGTAATCTTTCGTGCGGTATTCCACTCATATGGCCGTACCAGTACAGTTTTTTCGGTTCGCTTCTGTTTACTAACTTATTTTCTATACCCATTCTATTCCAAATTTCTTTATTTGTGACACTATATAACAATGTAACTTGGAAACATCTCCTATAACCTCTTTCTACCGCATTAATGTTTCTTTTATGCTCTTCTAATTAGATTAGATTAAGAGAGGTGGTCTTTCAGCATATTCCACTGCGACCTTTTCAGATCTATTGTGTTCCTTTTAGTCCTAGATAACATTCTCTAGCCTGACCCTTTTTATAAATTCTATTTTGACAAACTTCTATACTAGGGACTGTAACTTTCTTGTTCTAGCTTTACATCTACCTACTTTATTTTGTATATCTGCATTATCCTTTCCATTTATTCATTTAACCTTCATTTAACTGAAATCCTAGGTATCGATAACATTGTGTTCTTTTAATGTTCCCTGCTTCAGTTTTTATATCATTTACGTCATGTTTTCCTATTGTGAGATACTCAGTTTTCTTAGCATTAATTTCCTGACTAAATTCGTTAAGTAATTTTCCTTTCACCGAGTGATTACCGAGTGATACCCTGATGAAGGGCAGCAGCGATCATCAGTACCAGCTCAAGGCGCAAAGGAAATGATCCTGGATCGGCTTAAAACTGGACTACCACAAGCATGACTGGAGCAGTTTGAATGGTTGTGGTACTGCGATGGGGAAGGCAACGGAAAACCACCCCATAAGAATTTCCTAGAATAGTTATCATGGCAATACACTACGATAACAAAAACATTACTGATCATGGTGATCGGATCCCAAGACCCGGCAGGGGAGGATGCACACAAACAAATAGTAGGGCCTCCCTGGTCGTCAGCCAGCGAAATCCCTACGGCCTAAAAAAGGAAGCAAGTCCTCAACACCTAAGGATTGGAACTTGGAATGTACGAAGTATGTACGAGAGCGGCAAAACTCATAACATTGTAAAAGAGATGAAAAGATTAAAAATTGATATATTGGGAATTAGTGAAACACACTGGCAAAACTCTGGACAATGCGATATACTTGGATATAAAGTTTACTATGCTGGAAACGACACAACACATCACAGAAACGGCACCGCAATAATAGTTGCCCCACGTATTAATTCGGCAGTAAAATCTTTCACTCCCCATTCAGATAGAATAATGCTTTTACAAATTCAAGCAACACCGGTGAATATTAACATATTACAGGTATACGCGCCAACGGCAGATAAAGATGAGGTAACCAGCGAAGAATTCTATGAACAACTGGGAAGCCTGATGAAAATGACAAAAAAACATGAAGTAACAATAGTGATGGGAGATTTTAACGCAAAGGTTGGCAGAGGCAAGGTAAATGAGATCGTGGGTAACTTCGGCCTAGGAGAGAGAAACGATAGAGGTGATAGACTTATATGCTTCTGCCAGGAATATAACCTGCTATTAAGTAATACACTCTTCAAGCTCCCCAAACGTCGACTTTACACATGGAAATCCCCCGCTGACTCACCTGACAACATCATAAGGAATCAGATAGATTATATAGCAGTACCAACAAGATATAAAAACATGATAAAATCATCAAAAACGTACCCAGGTGCCGATGTTCCTACGGACCACAATCTGTTGGTATGCAGAATGGTCATGAGAGTAAAACGGCTCGAGAAAAGATCTAATTTAAACACAATTGATATTAAAAAACTCACTAACCCAAAAACCGAAATAAAAGTACGAGAACAACTAGGAAAGAAAATAAACGACATTAACGAGAACACGTCGGACATAATAGAGAGATGGGATAAATCGAGGGAAGCAATCCAAACAACATGCGCGACTCTATTAAAGCGTGACAGACGAAAGAAGAACGAATGGATGTCTGATGAGATAATGGATATGATGGATGAAAGACGTAAATTCAAGAATAAAAATGAAGAAAAATACCAGCAGATTCACAAAATCATAAGAACGAAAATTCGAGAAGCCAAAGAAAAATGGTTTTCCAACGAATGCAGGGAAATAGAACAATACGAACGAAAATACGACAGTTACAATATGCACAAAAAAATAAAATCAATGACAAACAAGAGGAAATTCAATAAGTCACCCAACAGCATAAAAGATGGCGATGGAAATCTTATCTCGGAGCCATCAGCGATCTTAGAAACATGGAAATCATACATAGAAAAATTATTTGCATCTGACAGGACTGATGATCACCTATATGGAGAAGGAGAAACAGGACCTTCAATCCTTAAATCGGAGATAGAAGATGCCATTGCAGCACTAAAAAACAATAAGTCAGCAGGTCCGGACAATGTACCCTGCGAAATATTAAAGATCCTATGTAAATCAGACAAACAGTTCCTTGATAATCTAGTTGAACTTTTTAACAACATATATAATAGCGGTAAAATCCCGGAGAACTGGCTGCAGTCAACATTTATTACAATCCCGAAGAAACCAAAGGCCCAGATCTGTGATGACTACCGGCTTATAAGCTTGATTAATCATGTCACTAAAGCGTTCACTAAGATCATTCATAGAAGAATATATGATAAATGTGAGTCAAATATTGATAGATCGCAGTTTGGCTTTCGGAAAGCACTTGGAACTAGAGAAGCAATTTTCGCTCTCCAGGTGCTTATACAGCGGTGTAGAGACGTTGATAAGGACGTGTATTTGTGCTTTGTGGATTTTAGAAAAGCATTTGACAATGTCAATCATGAACAATTGATAGATATTCTGCGAAAGACAGGTATTGACGACAAGGACATTCGAATTGTGGCAAACCTATACTGGGGTCAAACAGCAAGAGCAAAAATTGGCAACGAACTCACTAAAAGTGTGCAGATCAAAAGAGGTGTCCGTCAGGGTTGTATATTATCCCCACTCCTATTCAATATTTATTCCGAAGAAATATTTAATAAATGTATGGAAAATGCAAATGAGGGCATAAAAATAAACGGCGAGTTAACAAACAATATAAGATATGCCGACGACACGGTGATCCTTGCCAGTACCATAGACGAATTACAGCAGGTAATGGAAAAAGTTTATTCAGTTAGTGAGGAATACGGCCTGAGCCTCAACTTCAAGAAGACAAAGTGGATGCTGATAAGCAGGAAGCAACAGCCTGCTCGACAGTTACGGATAAGTAACATGCTAATTGACCATGTAGAATCTTATGTGTACCTTGGCACCAACGTAAATGCAAAATGGGAACAGGCCACAGAAATTAAGGCGAGAATAGAACGAGCTAGAGCAGCATTTAGCAATATGAAAAAGCTCCTCATAAGCAGGGATTTGTCTCTTCCCCTAAAACTACGTCTAGTTAAATGCTACATTTTTCCGATCTTACTGTATGGTGTGGAGGCCTGGACGCTGACGGAGACGCTCACGAGAAAACTAGAAGCATTCGAAATGTGGGTGTACCGACGCATTCTTCGTATATCCTGGACCGAACATGTCACCAACACAGAGGTAATCCAAAGAATCGGAAAGGAGAAAGAAATCGTGAATACAATTAAACAAAGAAAGCTTGAATATCTAGGCCACATATTGAGACACGATAAGTACCGTCTACTGCAATTGATTGTCCAGGGAAAAATAGACAGTAAGCGAGGGCCAGGCAGGAGAAGACACTCGTGGCTCCAAAATCTGAGGAAGTGGTTCGGGCTCACATCGGTCGAACTATTCAGAAGCGCCGCAAATAAGATCAGAATTGCCATGTTAATAGCCAACGTTCGCAACGGACAGGGCACTTGAAGAAGAAGAAGAATTTTCCTTTCACGTAGTTTGCATCGTCGTCATCTTCAGCAATGACAACCTGGTCGTCCGCCAATAAAAGTATGTAGGTTTGTGTGATCCCAATTCAAAAATCCCATTTCATTGTACACTGTTCAGTGCGGCATTGACATATATTTTGAAAAGAGTTGGTGACAAGCAGCAACCCTGTTTTAGCTCTTTATTTCTGATAACCTTTTTTGTGTTCTTATATAGCTAAAGTTGTCGTCAAGAATTTTGTAACAGCGTTTACATAAGTTAGTAAGATATTTTGCTGTTTTATGGCAAAGGCCACGCAATTATAGCGTGGTATAAGTGATTTAAAAGCTTACTTAAAATGGTAACTTAAAAACACATCAGCCATCATGAGAATAGTTTATGAAAGTTAAGTCAAATTAAAAATGATTTATATGCAGAAAAACTTTTAATTACAAAAACAAAACAGGAAAATATTTTAAAAACCTCACTTAACGAGCAACAATGGATGTAACACTATAAGAATAATTGGTATAATTTCTGGTAGCACAATAATTCCTTAAACTTTTATGAGATATATCACTAATCAATCATCTGAGCTGAATGAATGAACGTCTCTATTAACCACTAACAATAAATGTAGAATCCCATTTCTATTGTATTCAGACCTTTTACATTGCAGCTTTGGATTCCTCATAAAAAAATAAGCAACTTTGATTTAAAACATTCCATTTCGAATTTTTGATAAATGGCGGTATAATCGAAAAAAAGATTTATCCATGGGAATTGGAAACACCATTTTAGTTTCAGATTCTACGTGAAAAAGTAAACAAGTTTCAGTATCATCACTTAATATTTTCTGAATTTTTTTCGGTTCGCGATAGATGACGTTGTAATTGCAGACAAAATGTATAGATCAGAAGTTTGCAGAAAGTTTTTGCAGAATCCAAATATGCAAAAAAATTTGGGGTTCCCATTTAAGATTTCAAAGTTATTCCCAAACCTATCCCCAGGAGGTAGATTATTGAAAATTTGAAACTCGTGCTGTTCAGTTTCTTTATCCGATGTAAATTTCGCGAAATATTCGAATTTCCCGTTTCTTTTGGCACACCCGGTACTATATGTGAATTATCAATATAAATGAAGCAGATAAAATAAATTAGAAGAATTTTTTGTATTGCTAAGGAACAACAGAAAACAATTCGTTTAATTTGTATTTTGAGACCGATTTTTGAAGTACAACCTTAAATATATTTTAAACTGAAATTGTGGTTCTTTCTCGTTAAAGATAGTAAATAATATTAAAATTCCACAAGAAAATCCTGCCGTTTCAGAACAATATTTAGTACATTTAGGGAATATAAGTATGAAGGCAAATTTTTTGTATCAGTCCCATCACTTAATATTGCTTGTAAGATATCTTGCAATTGCGTCCAGTAATTTATCCATTTTGCAAGTGCATTATATACATAATTAGATTAATAACCCTATCTCTTTCAATATCATATAAAATCTAATGATCTCTGTTTATTTAATGTTTCTCATTACTCGAACACTGATGCTTTAATGCAACCAAAATCTTTTGGAAGGAGACCAAAAATAATAAAATACGATTCGGATTATCTCTTGGCCTAATCAAACATAAAATAAAACATAACATTGGTAAGAAAAAAAAAATGGAACACACGTTTTTAAAAAATGAGAAAAAGTACAGTATCAACTGAAAATTAACCTGATACTAAATAAAAGAGGTGAACCAACTACAAACGTACCATCAGAGATTAATGGAATATAACTCTAACCACAATTACTAGTACGACAAAGGAAACACTAGTATAAATATCAGAAAAGGAAACGAGACGTGGTTTGAGAATACTAGCTTAATAATAAATAGTAAAAATGTAGCTAGACAGAAATTTTCATATGAAAATATATTATATTTTCGTCATTACTCAAAATTATATGAAAAACATATATGAAAAAACTTTGTTCTATAAGTAAAGACGTAATTTATTTTGCCGTAAGGACTCTATTATAAAATAATGCCTCAGGTATATTATCATCTATTAGTTTTGGTTTGGTGGAAATTTCAAGTTACCTTTGTAACTGGATTATCAATCGAATAAATGCCAATCGGCTTATCGTATGTAAATCATACAAAACTGGCTAATTATTTGTACTCTAAAATTGAGGGATTGCAGTTAAATACGGTCATTAAAAATGTATACCCCAATATTATATCAATAGGCTAGAAGCTTATGGAAATCTGAATATTTACATTAGGTACTAAAACGACCTCACTTTTATGTAATTAACTTTTGAAATAAACTTTTTACTATGAACTGTACAATTTGTATAATATGTATTGTAGAGAGGAAAAGCACATTGCCATAAAACTAGCACCTATCAGTACGTAGATCTACTTAATAGCTTACCAAAATATGAAATAAAAATGTGACTGAAAAACAAAATAAACATGTAAGCTATCTTGGTTTCATAAGCTATCCATGACAATTCATTTGCATAGATAGCTTATAACAGGCTCTCATTTCATTAAATATATCGACCAAAATGTTAGAACAAAAGTAGATCATAGATTTACTATTGTACTAAACAAAATAAAATTGAAAAACAACGAAATCACATAATGCTAACGCTGGTCTTTTAGGTCCACAACTTGCCAACTTGTTCACGGCAGGAAGATCATGCATAGAGCACATATACACACTGGAACAACTGTTGGAAAAGAAAAAAGCTAAAAATAGAGATATACACTTGGCATTTGTGGACCTGAGAAAGGTGTATGGCTCTGTACCAAGGTCAGAACTATGGGAGGCAATGTACAAATTAGAAATACAGACGGAACTCATAGAAGCTACAAAAGCTCTGTATAAAGAAAATAAAGTGTCCATTAAAATGGGAACAAGAATCATAGGAGACTTCACCACAACAAAAGGGCTCCTGCAGGGTTGTTCCACATTCCAACCCTATTCAAAATATACTTAGAGAAAGCCTTGACTACATGGAAAAGAAAATGCGAAGGCATGGGAGTACCGGTACGGAACGAATACCTATATACGTTAAGTTTTGCAGACGATCAAGTAGTGATTGCACAAGACCAAGACGACCTCAGCTACATGATGAAGAAACTACAAGAAGAATATACCAAGGCTGGCCTAGATATTAACCTCGCGAAAACAGAGTACCTATCTACAAGTGAAGAAGACATAGAAGATCTACAGATTTATGACAACGTAACAATCAAAGGAAAGGATAAATTTAAATACCTGGGGTTTATAATCACGAAAAAGGCAACAACAGAGGAAGAAATTACACAAAGATTAGGACAAACAAGAACAGCAATCCGACAACTTAACTCAGTATGGTGGGATAGACACCTTAATATGAAGACAAAAACGCAGATTTATAAAATATTAGTGCGAAGTATTATGACATATGGGGCTGAAAATTGGATCATAAACAAGAAAAATAGCAGTAAGATAGTAGCAACAGAGATGAAATGCCTGCGAAGATGCTGCAGAGTAACAAGAATGGATAGGAGAAGTAATGACGAAATAAAGCAAAGAACATCAATAGAAACAGACATACTAACATATATAGAACAAAAAAGACTAAAGTGGTATGGACATGTAAGAAGAACTAGCGACAGCAGATGAATAAATGGAGCCCCATAGGAAGGAGGAAAAGAGGACGACCCCGAAAATCCTGGAGGAACGAAGTAGACGACGCCATGAGTAAGAGAGGACTAAACGATGGAGAATGGAACAACAGAGAGAGATGGAAACGGTTGAGCGAGGGAAGGCAGTGAATACTGTAGAATCCCTAAATATATATATATATAACTTGCCAATACCTTTCCATTCTCTTCGGCCTGTGGCCTTTACTCACCAGCGTTTCTATTTTAGGTTTTTCTCCAACAAATTGAGCCATCTTTTTTTATGATATCCTACTTTTCTTCACCTTTCAAATGTGTTTGCCTCAAATTCTTGTTCGTTTTTCTTTTCGAGCACCTCTTCTATTAAGTCAACCTTTTCTCATTATCAATTCCAGAGTTGAAGACAACAGATCCCCTTGTGTGTCCTTGTTCTGTTTCAAGAGCTGTAATATATATATATATATATATATATATATATATATATATATATATATATATATATATATGTATAGGTAGCAATCAGGTAGATTGTTCATTCTGCATTCGGCCAATATTCCTTTATATATTATGTATATAGATACTAAAGTAGGCAAAAAATGGCTAAAGCATGCAATGAAGAAAAAAAGGATGTTTGATAAAATGTTAATACTTTTTTTCTTCTTTTCTTTTTTGTGTATTTACACATTATCACTAAAATTATTTTACCATATCTCTCGTTTTCTATGAATTATTTACTCATCTTTTAAAAGGTTACTTGACAGCTGCCAAAAATATTGTATTCTATTTTTTTTTAGTTTTTTTCTATTTGTGTTTTAGATGACGCCATGACCCCATACTCTGTAGATTTATGGTGAACATTAGCTTGAGAGTTAGACATAATGTAAAATTATTGTGATATTTGCAACACGTGGATTGTAACTAAAGGACACAGTAAATGGGACTACTTCCGTGATTATTGTGTTCTTCGAACGAGAATCAGTCATATGTTAATAATGGCCAGGCCAGTGGCGGTGTAAATTTTTATTTTTATTATTATACTTAATTGTTAAACGTTAAAGGCCAGATTTATTAAAAAACTTACAAGTTTCTGAAATGTGGTGCCTGTGCCGAATGCTTCGAATAACATGGAAGGACAGAGTCAGAAATGAGGAAGTATTAAGAAGAGTGGGCCTCTTCACAACAAAACAGAAGTTTTAGAATTTGTATAATAAGTTCCAGTATGCTTCAGAAGATCCCAATGTTTTTATCAGATAAACTATTTTATATATTTTTCATTGAATATATTTATAGCGAATTTGTTGTCTATTTTTAGAAAATATCGGTAAGACAATATTAAAAGAATTAAACCTAGTTTTATGTAGCAGTAATTGCCATGTTTATGGTCTGGAGTTTGCAATCAAACAAATAAATCGAACCGACAGGGCTGAGAAAAACCATACAAAAAAGGCGACTGAAAGAAATAGTGAAGCTTCCATTTATTTACATATCTAGAAATCTGTATTTATATTATCAGGGTTATAGTAAATAAATAAACTCATGTTGACATTTACGTTTCTGTAATCGATTTGTGAGTGTTTTGAAAAAGCTAACAAAATTATCTCGCTGAAATATCCAAATTATATTGAAATAAATTAAAAAATCGATTTTAAAATTTTTAAACCATCGGCAAATTCACGTTATATATTTATATTATACTACATTCCAATGTTTTTGTATACAAAACACATTCAGATTAAAATGTTTCTCAAATATACAGAGTAGGAGAGCGAAGAACCGAACATACAAGATTAAGATTTCATGAAAAGATATACAGGCATACAGAGAGAATCTTTTATATCGACAACACCGCTACGGTATTGAATAAAGTGGGGAGGAACCAAGAATCGTTATTTATCAAATTCAAATAAGGTTATGTGCAAAAAATTACCGAGAAATGCAGTTTTTTCGAATTCAGGGTACCTATGTTTAGTGCGGAAATATAAATATGACCCTACTATTAGAAAAAAACGGAAAAAATAGGCGAAAAAGCGTTCTTTATTTACATGCAGTTTTGCTTAAAACACGGAAAAACATATTAAACAAATAGGGTTTTCGTATTTAGAGCATGTTCTGGTCTGAAAATGGTAAACTTGATCGCTTTATTAGAAATACGATAATCCCCAATTTACCACATTCTCATTCAATAGAGGATTTTTGAGTTTTGCTGTCTAGGAAAATCATGGAGGATGGGAAGCCCAAGATACATAACAATTAAGATGGCGAATTTACGAAAAACAGAGGAATTGATCTGAATTCCATCTAGGACCTCATGACAGACAATTGAAGAAATCTACGTCTGGTAAAGTAGAATGGCCACTCTACATAATTCCATAAAGTACTGAGTTATAATTTTATAATAACTAGTTAGTGTTTAAATAAATTTCTTGATTAAAAACACTCCGATAAATATTTTGTGCCATAACTTTTCATTTAAATTGTAAATCGTTGTTTCGGAGACACAGATAGGACAGCCCATTGTTGTAGCCCTTTGACTGTATTGATAGATTTTGTTTGATGTGAAACATGGGTCATTACACAGAAATCTGCCAATGCATTAGACGTGTAGTGAAATAGATGAGGATGCCAAAAACCTCCTAAAAACATGTTCATGAAACAGAACAGCAATTGATCGAGATCATCAAAGAAGCTTACTGAAGAAGCTCAAGGCCAGACATGGGATGTAATAAGTACTGTTAGATGAATGGATAGCCGAATAATACGATAATTTCCACCTTGTACTAACATAAACCATTTATTGAATTGTACTACATAAATAAATCTTATTAAAAGCAGAAAAACCTAGCAACAATAACCCAAACCAAACAATTAGGTGCCAAACAATTAAGATAAGATGTTTCCAATGGCTAAACCATTTAGAGTATGTTGCACAATTCAGATTAATATACAACAGAGAAGTAATAGCAATATTCAAGAAAAAAGAGTAGATCAAGAAGAAAGTGGCGAAAAAGAGTATTTTATGGAAAATGAAACAACACAAATAACTACAAACCAACAGTCAAAAGAAGGAAAAGATGAAAAAAAAAACATATAAACAAAAACAGAAACAGAAATAGAAATTCGTAGATAAATCTACATATTAGCTATTCTTATGAATAAATAGAATAAATAGAATGTAGAGGTAAACGAAAGCAAAGCAAAAAACATACAGATCCATCGAAAAAACTCAATTATAATAGTCCGTGCAACAAAAATAACGCAGGTTGGGATTTTAGCCTCTTGTGCAGACTAAAGTTTAAATACAATCTGTTGACAAATAAACTTTATATTGACAAAGATAATGACATAAGTGTAACGCACCGACGTTTATGGTTCACAAAATGACTGAAATGTCAACCATCGTTATTTAAGTGTAAAATCCTTAATCGACTTTAATCACGACTTTTCTCGATGGCTCTCTTATATTATATTTACGATATAAAATACATAAACTATGAAGAAGAGCCTTAAAACTTAAGAATCTATATACTTATCGAGTTATTGTCTGGGCAATAAAATAAACCTGTTTATATTACTCGAATATAAATTCCCTGCAGAAAAATTGTGGATTATTAAAAAAGATTAGTGCATATATATTTATGTATTACAGGGCAGTAAAACGATGAAAATATGGAAGAAGATAAAAATATAGTAATAAAGAACCAAACGTCGGTATTCATTGATCTTGAGAATGCGTGTGATAGGATAATAGAAATATGACAAATTTTATGTCAAAATCAAAATGCATCGAGACTAAGTGCTTGTCCTAACCTAACTTCTTTTGAGGTGATCAAATACCATCATGGTGTTTTTTTTGTGGTTAAATATGTTAGTAATGTTAATAGGAAACACTAAAATGGAATTATAGCAAAGACAAATATACGGAACAACAAAATATAGCATATAACAAAAGAAAAAATCGGTGTGAAGGTTTTTATGCTAGTTAGATAATACATAAACCATATACTGTGAACTCTCCCTTGAACGGACAGTAGTCGTTCCGCGTTAAAGTGTCCGTTTAAGGCAGGTGCCAGTTGAAGGGAAAAATAAATATGTAAACTTAAAATTTTTAAACCCACTCTAATTGACTTTTTGAATTCTTATTGAATAAAATTCTTAGTCCAGTCAAAACACAATCTAAAAACGTTTTTATCAGAGTAATGTTCCTGGTGTCAGCATTTTTTTCATTGACCAATACACGACATTAATTAAAGCTATCATTTTGCTTGCTTTGCTAAACAGTTCAAAATGAGAATTACATCGAACTTATAACCGATTTTTATCACTTAGTGCTAATAACGTAATCAGTTATATCAAATATCACTCGTTTTACCGCCATTGAAAAGTGGTGTATCTTCATTAAATGCAATTATAATAAAATGAATTAATTTGTCTACAAAAAAACTATAAAATAAACTAAAAGAAATAAATGAATTTTAATAATTTTTAATTATTATTGTATCTTTATATAAATAATAAACACTTATCAATAAAATTTAAATATTTCTTAAAAAATAATAATAAAATTCAATAACTTTTTTATAAACAAATTTAATTAACTTATTTTTAAGGTCTTTTCCAAGAGGTGAAAATAGCACAATTATTATCGTTTTGTTGAGCTACCCCAGTTTTAAAAAAATATAGGTTCTACTGGGATAGAAGTCAAGATATTGCAAATTTTGCCAGCCCAGAAAAAGACAGAAAAGAAAAAACCATGGTTGACCAACGGTATATTACAGATGATGGGCAGAAGAAGGGAATCCAAGCAAAAAGACTACGTTGCATATCAATTTCTAGACAAAGAGATAAAAAAGCTGTCAGAGAAGCTAAAAGTAGAAATCTGGAAGAACAGTGTGAAGAAATCGAGATATTGGAACGTAAACACGATTCCTTCAACTTCCACAAAAAGATAAAAGAAGCAGCAGCCATCTATAAATCAAAAAGACCGCGGACACTTAACAGACGCTCAAGGAAATCCAATAGTCGATATTGAAGAAACAAAAACAACATGGATTGGATGAACTATGTGACAACAACATTTGAAGACGATAGGAATGTCACCATCACACAAAATAAAAATGACGATACAGGACCACCTATCCTGGAAGCGGAAGTAGAAGCTGCTATAAACAACATTAAGGAGGAAAAAGCCGCAGGAGCAGACGAGTTCTACTCAGAATTTTTGAAAATTATGGATAAAGACGAAGTAAAAAGACTTACCTTGATCTTCAACAATTTATACCAAAGTGGAAAAATACCCCAACTTTTATAACAATCCCTAAAAAACCCAATGCCAAAAAATGAGAAAATTATCGAATAATAAGCCATCTCCTAAAAACTTTTTTAAAAATTATACATAAAAGAATATATAAAAAGTGTGAAGAACACATGACAAACACAAAATTCGGTTTCAGGGATGCACTGGGTACTCGAGAGACACTTTTTGCAATACAAGTTCTCTTTCAAAGATGTAGAGACGTGAATTGTGATATATATATGTGTTTTGTTGATTACCAGAAAGCGTTCGATAGAATAAAACATGACGAACTGATGAACATTTTAAATTCAATTGGTCTAGACAGCAGAGATCGCTGTATAATAAAAAATATCTATTACGAACAAACTGCAGAGTTGGGGATCAGTTAACAGACGACATAAAGATAAAAAGAGGTGTGCGACAGGGATGTATATTGTCCCCATTATTGTTCAATACATATTCAGAGCACATTATAAACCTAACGCTAACGGACATAGACGAGGGAATACTTATAAACGGAGAACGATTGAACAATATAAGATACGCTGATGATACTGTCATTTTTGCAGACAGTCTTGAAGGTCTGCAGACATTTGTCTTCAGGGTGGCAGAAGCAAGTAGCAGGGTTGGGCTTGATTTTAACATAAAAAAAACCAAATACATGGTTATAAGCAATAATAGGATACCACCTGGTCAATTACTAGTTAACCAACAACCTATAACACAATCTGGGTGCAAACTTAAATGAACAGTGCAACCAATCGACGGAAATTAAGATAAGGATCGAGAAGGCAAGATCAGCTTTCGTCAAAATGAAAAAAATCTTTAACAGCCACGATATAAAATTGGAAATAAAAGTTCGTTTACTAAAATGCTACGAATTCTCCGTTTTATATGGCGTGGAGTCATGGACCTTAACTGAAGCATCACTAAAGAGACTCGAAGCATTTGAGATGTGGTGCTATAGACGCATGTTGAGGAATTCCTGGATAGACAGAGTTACCAACGAAGAAGTACTAAATAGAATGGGTAAAGAGCGCGAACTAGTCGTAACCATAAAACGTCGCAAACTAGAATACCTGGCCATATAATGCGCAATGAACAATGATATGACCTACTTCGGACCATACTTCAAGGTAAAGTGCATGGGAAAAGAGGTCCAGGACGAAGAAGAATATCCTGGCTGCATAACCTGCGAAAATGGTTTAACTTAACCACTACCGGACTTTTCAGGGCAGCAGTCAACAAAGTCAGAATAGCCTTTTTACTTTTTCACTGTATATGCCACCTATAAGTTGGATCAGAACCATAT
The DNA here is from genome assembly GCF_040954645.1 of Diabrotica undecimpunctata. Classification (NCBI taxonomy): domain Eukaryota; kingdom Metazoa; phylum Arthropoda; class Insecta; order Coleoptera; family Chrysomelidae; genus Diabrotica; species Diabrotica undecimpunctata. The sequence goes on from NC_092812.1 coordinate 33,762,374, forward strand.
CTTTTCAATTTTTAGCTCTTAATGTTAATAAACAATGAAAGTATGATTTTAAGAATTAAAAGCTATCATTTTAAGAATAAAATGCTGTCTTGGTTCCTATTGGTGATAGAAGGTTCTGTTTTTTTTGGAAAGATTGTTTGTTCACCAGCTTTTCATTGAACCTATACATAAGCCTGTAACATCAACAATAATAAAGTTATTATAAATGTTTATAAGCTAAAAAGTCAGCCCTTTTTCAAACTGTTTTTAATAAAAAATTTTCTTAAATGTTTTTTTTAATATACCCTAAAACTGAAATATTAGAAGAATTGTTTGCAAGTTACAAAATACCTATAGAGTCACTGTTTGAAGTAGCGTTGTTTAAATAATCGCTCTTAAGGATAAACAAATTGAATTATTTATAAACTATTTGCTCTATCTGGGTGATATTTAGCACACTTTAAAAATTCATTAATTGCCATAATTATAGCTATATTACATGTCGTTATGGAAAAAGTTATTAACATTTATAAATGACTGCAAAAATAATGGGTTTTAGCAATTATCTCGGTCAATTGTTTATGTATTTTACTTTGGATACTCTTAACTTTTTATGGTCTACAACTTTGATTTAAACCATTTTATTCTAAAATGTATCAGAAACGTTTTATTGGCAAAAAATATTTTTTTCACTTTTTAAGTTAAAACAAAAACAAAGCAAAACCAGCTGTAAGTCTTCACAGATTTCTTATCACGTACCCTATGGACTGTAGAACCTTTAAATATCTGTATAAGATTGTTACGTGAAATCAGTGATTTTTCACAGTTTTTCACATTAGAATTTTTTTTGAAAGCGTGCTTTTTAACCAGCTTATCATTGAGCCTACTTACAACCGTATGACATAAAAAATATCAAAGTTATTATAAATGTTTAGAAGTTAATAAGTAACCAAAAAAATTTTGTTGTATTTGTTATATCCTCTAAAAACCCTGCGCGGTTGATGTGGTTTTGTGTTTAAATAAAAAAAACCTTTTTTCAAACTGTTTTTTAATAACAAATAAAATATTGCAGTTTTTTAAATAAACCTCATAAATGATTCGATTGCGATTTATAAAGTGCCTCTACAGCGACTGTTTGGGCAAGCACAGTTGTATAAATAATAATCGCTCTGCGGGATAAACAAATTGAATAACTTTGAAATGTGGATACTTTAATAATTCATTTACTGCCACAATTTTAAATAGTTATTAAATGTGATTATGCAAAAAACAAAGTTATTAACATTTATAAATTACATAAAGTGTTTTTTATAATTATCTCGGTCAATTGTTTACGTATTTTATTTTAGCAACTCTTAACTTTTTATGATCTACAACTTTTATTTGAAACATTTTTCTCTAGAATGTATAATAAATTTTTTATTGGAAAAAACTGTGTTCCTCACTTTTTAAGATTGTTAAAAAAACAAAACAAAATCAGCTGTATGTCTTATGTACCTTTTAGAACCTTCAAATATCTGTATAAGATTTTTTCAGTTTTTTTTCTTTATTGACTGGGTATAATAAGAAATTGGATAGAAGAATTCGCATCAAAAATGCAGCAGACGGACTTTTGTGTCACAGATTCATATAGGGCAGTATATTACTCGGAAACAGATCTCTGGATATTCTCAGTTTTAAAACGACTGTCTTTGAGACAATTTTTTCGCTTTAACAGTTGTATAAGGCTTATAGAGAATATAAAGACATTCAAAATCGCAGTCAGGTTTATGTGAGTAGTAGGGTTTAATTTGATTTAATTTTATATACAATTAAATGCTATGTCTAATCAATAAATGCAACTCGCACCTATTGATTGATGCAACTGAATAAGTAATAATGTCAAAGTATTTTTAATAAAATGATCAAATGCCAAAACTACTTTCATAGGAGCCATTTCTGTGCCCAAAATATTTATATACGGTAGGCTTTTCAAGACGAACTACAATATTTTTATATCGACATGAAATGTGATCTTTTTCGTAAGACAAACCTTATCAAAGAATTATCCTACAGAACAAATATTTTATAAAAATAGAAAACATGTGTTTGTTTTAAATAAACAATCTTGTCCGAAGGTCACGCCTCAAAAAAATCTAAGGAAACTCAGTTGTATTCAGAAGAATTCAGAATAAATTTAAACCACAATGAAAACGGAATAGTTATGATTTTTTCGCGAAAAAGTATGTTTTTTTTTCAATAAAAGCCGAACAAAAGAAATTTTAACCAAAGCATTCTCATGTAGACTTCAACTACAAAATTAATATGTTTCTAGTTGGAAGAGAGAATGATAATTAAAATTTCTGGTAACAAATTTAAAAAATATGAAGGTACAACATAATTATACTTCGTTTGAAAATTAATGATAGCATAGTTTTTATGACACATAGTTTCAAAATTGTTTGAAATTTTCTTGGCTCAAATGTTAGAGTAATTTTTATAAACCAATAATCTGAGAACCTACAAAATGTGTTCAAGTAGGAAATATTATCATTAAGGAGCACGTCAGTTTCTTAGAAAGGATTCAAATTTCCAATCGACATAAAATTTCTTATTGTCAACTATTTCTGTTAGTTTAGGCCTTTAAACATAAGATGTACGCTTTCAATCAAAATAGCAAAACGTCAAATTTTACTATGTACGTGCTATTTGAAATTACTAATTTTTTCCTCGCACGATTACTTATTTTTTAAATAAAAAATCCATACAGATTTAAAAAATGTTACTTTTCTTGCAAAAGTTACATTTTTTTGAAAATCTGTTTATAAGTATTAATACTATCACAGTTCGTGCTTCAAAATTTAAATAATACAACCCATTGCTATTTCCAGAATTTCAAAAGTTGTTTTGAATAATATTAAATCAATAATTCTTCGTTAGTGTCGTTTTATTTAGTCTCAGAATTCTAATTAACTTTTTATAAAAAGAAAAGGCTACAGTAATAATCAGCTTTATTAAGTTAATAAACAATAAAATTAACATTTAAAATAACCTGCTTTCAATCTGTGGTTCACTTTGCTAAACTTTTGATTCATAGTCAAATTTGATTTTTTTTATTAAGCATTAAGTAATCGTTTGGGGAGAAAATAAATAAGGCATTGTAATTTTCTATTTGTCTAATTTATAAAATTCTTATTAAACTTTTTTAAAAACCGTATACAGGGCGAAATTTTTGCTATGAACAAAATGAACTAATTTTTTAAAGCTGGACCTGATTTTTTTCTAGTTTTAATAATTTAAAAGTATTATTTGACTATTTTAGTCAAAAATTCACAACTCACTCTGTATATTAATAAAAAATGGGAGATATCTATAATAATAAAAGTCCTATATAAAAGCTCTGAAACAGAAGGTTCATTACTTGCCATTCAGGATCAGGTTATACCAACCAAAAATTACCTGAAATATATTGTCAAAGACCCTCAGGTCCAAAGCGACAGATGCTGATATGGATGTCAAGTCCAAGAAACCATCCAACAGCTTACCGGAGGCTGCCAGGCATTTGCTGCAACTGAATATAAAGAACGGCATGACTCAGTAGGAAAGATCCTTCATCAAGAGATAAATTTTAAACTGGGACTTCTACAAACAAACCATCTCCCATATTATCAATACGTTCCTGAGAGTATGCTTGAGGAATGAAAACTATAAGCTATACTGGGATGGCAATGTACTCACAGACCAAACTGTAGCACAAAATAGACCAGATCTCGTGCTAATTAATAAACTAACGAGGCAAACAACACTAATCGATGTGGCAATACCTAACAACAATAATCTGCGTGTTAAGTACAAGGAAAAGATCGCCAAGTACAGAGATCTAAAAATACAAATAAGAAGACAATCCAGAGGATACCTATTATCCTTACCACTGAAGTCATTCCGAAGAACCTCCTAGAAAACATAAAAAAGCTGGGTCTAAATGAACATCTATATAAGATCATACAAAAAGCTGTGCTACTTTCGACGTCCAGTTGCGTGCGAACATTTTTGGGAGATACACCGACGTACCAAGTCACCTAAGTCTCGATAACATGAAAAGACTCCCACCAGAGCTAAATCCTTTTGATACCGTAGGTATCTGGGATGAGTGAACATTCCCCTTAGAGGAAGTGTGGCAAAATCTAAAAGTCCTATAAAGAGAAAACTGCCAGTAGTTGGCTGTATACAATGTTTAAAAAAACTTACAATGAAGTAAACACTTATAATGCTCGACTTGTCGATTTCAACTCCGAAAATCGTTTTCAAAAAAAAGAATTATTTTAAAAAATTCTGCACAAATGTATAACCCAATAAAATTGTTCAAAAAGTCATCGCTGCAACAGAGATAAAATGACTTTGAAGATGTTATCACATGGTAAGAATGGACAGAATAAGTAACTAGAAAATAAGACACAGCAAGAGAAAAACAATGTTAATATATATCTTTAAATCTTCTGATTGCGCTACAAAACCCTTTGGAGGCCTTAGCCTGCTTAACAACGTTCTTCCTTCTGTCCTGTCGGATACTTTCCTTCGCCACTGCCTAATGGTCACCAGTATCTTGCTCTGTAGAAATACAAGAACCGTCAAACGGTACTGAGGTCTCAATCTGCATACTCCTCAGTATATATATATAAAGGACAAGGAAAGGTAGGAATTTGTAACGATGAACCAACGACAATAGATGGATAAAAAATAAAAAGATGTAGCCCCACAGACAGAATGAAGGCAGATGGGCTTAGAAGAAGCTAGAAAAACGAAGTCATGTTAAATTAGGGTTGATAGTCGGAAAACAAACAGCAAAGAAACCCTAGATAACCAAAGAGATTCTAAAGTTAATGGATGGAAGAAGACAGTACATCTAGATTTATTGTATTTATAAGTTTTATTGACTACGAGAATAAAGATACCGCATCGTATATGGTATGGGCATGGACGTTAAAAATTGGTACAATACGAAAACTGGAAAGTTTTAAGATGTAGGTATTGCTCAACATGCTGAAGATTCCTTGGACGTACCACTTCACAAACGAACTATTTGTAAGGCAATGATCGAGAACTTTTAGGAATACTAAAAAGCAAGAACCTGCTTATCTCAAACTTGTTCTTTGGCAGGAGAGATATCACTAATTTCCTGCAGCTTCCAGATAATGAAACAAAATACCCACTAATAAGAAAGGCCCAAGACAGAAGGGGTTACTCGAAGAGGAAAAAGATAGATGGAAAAGCTTAAGTGAAGAAGTTATATCCTAGAATATTTATATAATTTTACATTAACAAGATCAAAAATGTTGTCTACTTGTGTATATAAATCGAAGATAAATACAAAGTCCTTAAATTACCTAGGATTTCATGGCCCAATAAGGAAAAAAAATTACTTCAACGACCTAATACTATAAATTAAAGCACAACATTGCTTAACAGAAAAGTAGAAAACTAGAATAATACTAATATTTTAATCAAAGTCATGTTTTTTTAAAATTTGTATCACTTTTTTTTAATAGAAAAAAATAAGGAATAGAAAAACCGAGAATGTAAAACATAATCGGTAAAAATAGATCAATTAATAAGAATAATAATAGGAATGAATCTTACAATGACAAACAAAATCGCAAAAATGTTGCCAAAATATTATGTAGATTGAAAACACAGTGAGGACGGTAAATGTTAAATAGTATTGGAAGTGCTAATAAGCTAATTAGCAAAAGTTGAAGAAGAGGAAGACAAAAGAACACGTTAAAAAAAAGTGGGTTTCTAAAAATTTGAAAAAAGAGTCACCTAAAAATTATAAACAGAAATGCCTCCTTCGGAGACAAGTAAAATAGAAAATATAGACTGAAAATGATGCGTACGAACGAAAGTTAACCAAGCAAGTAAATAATTTATTGGAAAATATATAATATAAATCAAAATTGGAAATACTTTATGGAGCTTTTTAAACTTATATTTTTAAAACGATTTCCGAGCTGGTTCGGTAACAAGTTAAGCGAAAAACATCTTTCGACATCGACAATATAGGCCATATAGCGCGAGAATACAAAAAGAAAGGTCCGTTTTGAAATTATCATGGGATAAATACCGCTATGACAGATGTAAGCTAACAAAGGACAAAAGCCATCACCAAATTTTATGTACCATTTGCTGTACAATTTATAATATTTACTTATAACTGACAAGAAATTCTAACCTACAATAATATAAGAAATCATTTTAATATTAAATTTCATCTGAAAAACTTGTCAATACGGTATATAATTCGGAAAATTAACAAATTAGTTACTAAAAATTATATAAAACTGAAAAAAAAAGATCTAAAAAATTCAAAACTAATAAAGTAAGGTTAAAAACTTACAAATCCATATCCTCTACTTTTTCCAGTTTGTCTATCAGTAATAACCACAGCCTCTTCGATGTCCCCATAAACAGCAAAATGATCTCTAAGTGATTTATCGCTGGTGTGATAGGGTAGTCCTCCAACGAAAAGTTTGGTCCACGTCGTGTCTTTATTTTGAACACCGTTGCCGTTAAGGGTGCCAGTGGCTCCTAGTACCCCAAGGCCTCCTAGGCCCCCGACCAGGCCGTCAGTCTCCGTGGAGGCTGTTATTCCTGTACTTGGCATTAACATCTTGGGAGTTTGTTCTTCAGAGGGATCTGACAGAGTAACGCGCGGCTCCTCGGCAACACGCGCGGAGTTGTGGATATCAGGCCTCGACGTCGGTCTGGTGGGTCTTGTCAAGGGGTTGAAAATGTTGTTTATGTATTCCTTGGTGAAGGTGCTCTTACGATCTCGCATATGTAAGCCGGTGTGGACATAAAAAATCGCCGACACGTGGTGTTTCCTGCACACGAACTAAAACCACTCTACTACTAATTTTAGATTTGCTGTTGCGGCGACAGAATAGAACCGAAGTAAAGCACAAGGGATAGGGATAGAACATCAAACTTCGCGCGCGCTAGCCGAATGAACTACCGTATGTGGACTGTGACTGTAGCGTTCAACGCCTCGCTACTGTATGCGACTGTCACTAAAGCTTGGCTTAGTACGTAATGCGCCCCCTGGATTGAGTTATTCGGGGGATTTTTTTCATTCGGACGTTTTCGTTGTACTTGGGGTCTATCATTTCTAATTCGCCGCGATTGCAAAAAATCATATACGAGGCGGCACAAAAATACAATTAGGATAATAATTTTTTTTCCATCAAAATTAAATATTTATACCGTGATGGACACGATATCAGACAGATATTTATATCAGACCGATATAAATTAGCCATATTAGTGTGCAAAATCCTTAAAATAAACGTCCACTACTATACATAGGCGTCCTTATTTTATTTCCAACCTCCTCCAATTGACCGAATTTAAAAAGTAGGTAGTTTAATTTTTTCAAGTAAATGTGATTTTTAATTTTGTTATATCAGACACAAAAGCTGATTAAATTTTTTTTCTTAAAAATTTGGTTTCTCTATTCTCCTTTATTACTTCAATAGAATATTTTGTAGTTTAACCTAATGTTTCAGCTTTATACCAATATTTATTGGTTTTATTCATCTCTGCAGGTGTTTTTTTTTTAATATATCTTGTCAACCGATATTATCATATCGACTCTTACTAATCTGTGGCTACTATTGGTAATAAAATGGTTGAATGGCTAGTTCTTTAAAAAGTCCTTTTTTTATGAAAAATCAATTTCGTTTTTTGCTCTTTGCCTGGGCTTTCCAACGTACCTACATATTTTGTTCTTTGTCTTTTAAAAGAAGCTGTTCATTTGATAGCTATTATTTTTCACATTGGAAGATCAAGAGTTTTTTTCTGCTCTTCTAAAGTTACATTCTGCTGGGACTTCCTTGATTCCTATTTTGTATACGAGTATTGATTGCCGATACCATTTATTCGTAAAACCTTTTTACTTCCTTTTCTTTGTCTTCTTTGCGTTCTTCTTCTACTTTTTACTCAGCTTTTCTCTTTTCAGAGATTGCTCTTTCTTACTCTTCTTCGTCAATTGTTTCTGTTTATGGTGTCTTCTTCATTTAAATATTTCTCTCTTAAGTCCTTTGCAACACAGTCCTTCTATATTCTCCTCTATTTTTTCTTTCCATCAACTTCTAACAGCTCTATCCTTCGTCTCATATAATTCTCATGTCTACGTCTGACTTGACCAAAAAATTGCAACCTTTTTTGAGGCTCTAGTAACCCGTGCTCTTTCTCGAATCACCTCGTTCGTGATCTTGTCCCTTTTAGTCCTATCTAAAATCCACCATAACATTTTCGTTTCAGCTACCTTCATCTCCTTTTCCTGCATCTTTTTTACCGGCCACACAACTCCCGTACACCAACGCAGGTCTCACTACACTCTTGTATATATGTACGAGCCAAAGTATTTAGATTCTCCTGCTTGGCCTAGTTTTCCCCTAAGCAATTCGATGTCCACAATGATTCCTGTTCCTGCTATCCACATATATTCTGTTTTCGTCATGCTACACTTAAGTCTTCCCTCTTCAACAACCCTTCTCTAACCCTCTAAGCGTATTGACCAAGAAGCCCTTTCCCATTCTTGTTTCCTTCTCTGTCAGTACATCTACAAGATTAAACAGGTAGAATCTCAGTGAAGAACCTTGATGCAAATCAACTGTCATTGGAAAACTTCCGGTCAATCCAACACTTTTAGTCCTCACCACCAAGTCCTCACTTTGGTGTATACATATACTTTACGAACCTTAGGTACTTTTCAGCAACCCATTTCTCTCTCATACATATCCATAGCTTTTGTCTAGGAACTGTGTCGTACGCCGTCTTAAGATCTATAAATATCAAATGTAGCTCTCCTTTATTCTCACCGTATTTCTCTACTAACAGTTCCCTCCCAAATTGTCATTGTGAGCGACATTAAGTTTATTCTCTATAGTTCTTACAATCATAAATGTCCCCTTTATCTTTATACAGTGATACCATCACATATTTCTTTATATTGTATCGTGGACATTTACAACAGGCTATAGAAAAAAGCTCCAGTTATATTTAAAAGATAATAAATCTTTATTATTTTTAAAATGTAACTGCAGTTTGTCGCACTGTAGCCAATTGACTTACTGTACCTCTTTCATTTATTCATGATATCCATTCTAGGTTTCTGGAACATTCTACCAGCTTGTATTTGTCTATAGATGTATTTCATAGTTATCATCTGTTTTTGAAATCACTTTATAGTCCAGAAAAATTGTTTGCTGTTTGCAAAATATGGTTGGCTGTTATAGATTATCTGCCTTGAGTCTTCATGAAACATCCTTACTGTAAGCAGTTGTCTTTTGACGTATGTCCAGTAAGAAAGTCTTTTATCCGTTTAATTTACATTTTAATACATGCTTAAAAGGATATACTTTCTCAAGTTCATCAGCTCTTTTGGTGCCATGTATTTCCCGGTGACCTTAGGGTTTCTGAAAGCCCCCACAGCTGGTTCACTATGTGTACATGTTTAAAAGCCCATATGTTAATTCCTCTTTCACAGTGTAGCGTTGCATTAATCTCTACGTGCAACACAGAGAATCAAAATGTTAACATTTCTCCTCTTCTGTAAATTCCTGAATTCAACCCTTCTGCAGTTTTAGATCTGTCTGTGTACCAGGTATAAACATCCAGCCTGAGTTCTGCGTTTCCTCTATCTCACCCCGTTCTTGGGCAGCCATGTTTCCCCATCGTAGAAAGGTACTTTAGACCTGTATCTAGATACCGTATGGTCAGAAATAATCATGTGTATGGTATCCTATTTAGAGTTTAATCTTATATTTAAGTACAATGCTCTGCTCTGATGGAGATTTGGTTTTCCGATATGTTGCTAGTAACTCTTTTTTATAAACAACCCGATATTCCAATATCCGATAGATAGCTTATCTGCTCTGTAAGTGTCTGATTGAATAATGAGACATTAAAACCGTAACTTCTTCAATTGATTTAGGGAAAATAGGTAAATAACAAAAAGTGATTGGGAAGAAGACGCATTTCCTGGCTACGAAAATTGGCATGAATGGTATAACAAGACTAGCACTGAGCTTTTCCATACTTCGACAAATAGAGTGTAGATAGATAGATGAGACCATCCTATTTTACCAAGAGACCAACCAACTTTCGAACAGAGATCCCTACTGCCAATGATGAACCTTGAGTGGGACCTACCACCAAGAGCAAATAAATAAAAATCAGAAAGAAACATGTTAAACACCCCGAGGAATAATCTACTGAAGAATCTGATTATTCACTTCAGGACAGTGATGTAGATGTAGAGAGGGCTTCTTTGAGGAAGATTCAGTCTTTCACACAACATTAATAGAAAAATATTGGATAAATGGTCACTTTACGACTACTCTGTTATAAAAGTAATGGAAATGTCCATTAATTCATATCGCTTGTATTTGATTAAAGGTGTTTATTGAATTTGACGAACAGAAATAAATTGGGAAGTTTTCCCAAGAAAGAAACCCACAATCGAAGCTTCGAAGAATGTTCTTCGCGTTCTTTAAAAACCAAAACTGTACACATACGCAAACTTTCAGGCACATATTAAAGACGATCTAGATGGATCTACTAAACAACTAATACTATGTACTAAATTCATTTAAAATCAGAGGTTTATAGTGGAACATCTTTAAAATTATATTTTTAAATGTATTTGTCAAAAAAAAATTAATTTAACTTAATTTATGGCAAATACAATATTGAACTAATACTCTGTGTTGCTATTCATCCTCTGTTATTTTAAATATTAGAAACTGTGACTTCTAATGAGTATACTAATTTTCGGTGTGAATTGCAACTGATACATTACATTTTTTTTTTAAGTGAATGAGACAATTCTGTTTTAAGTTTTGACAAGTAGCTGTACCAGTGAGGAACGTAAAAACTGTAGTCACTTCAAATTTGCGGTACCGCAAAATCAAACAGTTAATCAATATTACCATTTAGAGTTTTCATGAAGACATCGAGAAAATCTTCGAGCCAAAGAATCCCAAAATGTAGAAGAAAACTGGATTCTCCATCACAACGCGCCAGCTCACAACGCGTATTTTTTCGAAGACTATTTGGCTAAAAACCAGGTGAGAGTCAGAGAGCATCCACCCTATTCATCAGATTTAGCACCCTGTGATTTTACCTGTTCCTAAAAATCCAATCCTGCTTAAACAGTGGAAGACTTCCATGAAGTAGTGTAAGTATGCCAAAAGAGGGTTTATTGAAGAACAAAAATTAAAAAATTATAAAAATTTCTAAAATAAGAATATTATATTAACAGTATTGGAACTTAATTGCTAGTTCTACTAACTTTAGAGTTTAAGTTAACGAAATGAAATATCTTAGAAAAGGGAAAGGCATTATAAGATGTTGATAAATATATATAGAAATGAAGCGAGAGCAAAATGGAAACAAACTAAATAAATAATAAATCACAACCAGAAACGATGAAAAAGTGTAGGACGCCCTTGAAAAGATGGAGATGGAGGTAAATTTGATGATGAAACAAAGTATACAGACAAGGAGAAGAAAATGCACATAAATGTTTTTTTTTGCATTTTTTCAATACACCAAAACTATTTACAGAAATGTGAATGAACTATTTCTAGTTTACGTTTACCACAATTTTTATTTTTCTTTATTTAAATTATAAACCCGGAACCTATTCGTATGTTACTTAAATACTCTATTATTAAAAAAAATACAATCGGAACAGTGGAACAGCTGATAGGAGTATATGCCCCTGCCATCTCCGGTTTAGAGTAAATTTATTCGTTCATTCAACTTCGCGAGTGCGACAATAAATAGGCAATGGTTTGCCCTGCACACCTGGCCATGTGGAAGGAGGGCACCCTCCCTAGAAAATCGCACCCCTATTATCTAAAATTTGATTAGGCAACATGCCACCGTCGTACCTCGTTGTCTGGATGGGTATGAAACGGGGACCAATGCCGATTTATTTCTTCATTTACTTGAACTGTTTCCTACTTTTTGTTACTTGATTTTAGATTCTAGATAAACAGCAATTAACAGTTTTTTTATCATAATTTGATTAAAAAAGAAAAGAAAAAAATGTAATAATAATATTGAATATTTCTTTCAAATATGCTGGTGAACAATGCCTTAATACACTTAATTGAAGCATATATAGATAACATGTTTAATGTGGTTGAGGAGGCCACAGAGAGAAGAATATGTTTTGTTAATTTTCGAGGTGTTCATCCGTTGGTTGTTTATTTGATTGTAGTTTGGAAGATGCTTGCACACACCTAAATCACATTTGATGTTCTCGATACTTCTTGTTTCATGAAGAAAGTCATGCCCTCTCACACCACCACTTCTAACAAATACAACCAGCTGCCAGCATCCTCATAACAAGATTCATACGGCGATAACGTTACTTATTGATGATAAAATCAAGCGAATGGTTATAATTAAGAAACTATCAGAAAAGCCACTTAATATCACGAAAATAGGCCAAAATTACAAAAATCATGAATCAAAAGCAATTCTTTTTGCGCAGACTTCTCAGCAGCATACAAGCGTCTTAAAGCAAATGTATCAACTCTAAAAAACCCCTTTAGAAAATCACGAACATCTTCTAGAAAATCAAAAAGTCTATTGCATTTTCTGCAATATCCGCTCAGCTAGAATAAAATGTAATTATACGAAACATGAAAACCACCTAAGCTGTTTCAATATTAACACATCATAGGGTCTACAATCCTGTCAACAAATTGCAGCCATCTAACATTACAACTCAAAAATAATTAGGGGGCAATAGAAATTGAAGTCCAAGGTGGATTAAATAAAAAGGATTTAATTCTAAACTAATATCTTACATAGAAATCACCGCTTCGTAGATCCCGATGTCAGCGCCGATTTTTTTATCCTAATATGAGTCTGCAATCATTTTCCGCTTTTGCATCGCTTGAGTTATTTCGGTATTCCACTTTCAACCCTTAAAAAGAAAAGCGGAAGATGTTTATTCCCAGAAAATATAACACTCTATAAAGAAAACATTAACACTAGTTTGTCTAGACATTACTTAAAAAATATCAGCATCAATGAACTGATCAATATAATTCAAACGTTGAAAGAAGCTGAAAATGCTTATTTATATTATGAAAATGAAAATACTTAAATGAAAGTTTATAAGTTGATAACATCCTATGTGTATATTACAAGAGTAACAAGAATGGATTAAACGTGTTTTAGATTACATAATTTTTTTAAAATTTTTACTATCATCATCATCAGTGGCATTACAGCTCGTTATGAGCCAAAGCTTTCTTCAGAACAATCTTCCATTCGCCCCTGTCTCTGGCAACTCTTCTCCATGCTTTAACTCCGATGGATTTTAGATCATCCTCTATGTTATCTTGATACCTAAGTTTTGGTCCTCCTCTGGCTCGTCTTCCTACTGATCCTCTTCGGTCGAAAATTTTTCTGATCGTTGTATCTTTATCTCGCCTAATTACATGTCCTATCCATCGAAGGCGTGCTAATTTAATACATTTTACAACGTCAGGTTCCCCAAAACTTCTGTATAACTCAAAGTTGTAGCGCCTACGCCACAAACCCTGTTCTTGGACTCTTCCATATATTTTCCTTAGAATTTTTCTCTCGAAACGTTTAAGCAATTCTTGGTCGTTCTGTGTAAGTGACCACGTTTCTGACCCATATGTTAACAGTGGCCTTTTAATGTTTTATATATGGTAACTTTAATTTTTCTGGGTAGTTTTGGGGCCATCTGTTTCCTCAAGCCATAATAGCACTTATTGGTAAGTACTATTCTTCTTTTAATTTCTTCGCTGACATTGTTCTCTTTGGTCAGCAGCTAGCCCAGGTAGACGAAGGTGTCCACACCTTCCAGTTCCAGATCATCAATTAATAGTCTAGGAAATGGTTCGATCAGAGATTCTGTGGACCTAGCAATAATGTCTATGTCATCTACATATCCGACCACTTGTACAGATTTATTAAAGATGGTGCCATTCGTATTAATATGGCACTCTCCATCTCCATGACAGTCTATCTCCCTGTCTCAGTCCATTGTTACAATGGAAGGGTCTTGAAAAGTCGTTTTTGATTCTGACTACACTTTCTACGCCTGTGAGTGTAAGTTCCGTTAGTTGAACAAGAGGAAGCGGCATTTGAAATTCCACCATAGCCTGTAGAAGTTTTTGTCTATTGACTGAAGTCATGTGCGGCTTTGAAATCCACGAATATGTGGTGGGTGTCGACTCCGAACTCAAGCGTTTTCTCAAGAATCTGCCTGATAATTGTTCAGAATAGGGGATCAATCTTCTGTACAATACGTTGGACAATACTTTATATGCCATGTTAAGTAGGGTGATGCCTCTATAATTATCACACACCATCATATCTCCATTTTTGTGAAGACGGTGCATTATACCTAATTTCCAGTCCGCGGGCGTTTCCTTCCGTTGCCAGATTTCGGTTACTAATTTATGCATGTGTTTAAAAATGTGTTACCACCATTTTTAAAGAGTTCGGCAGGAAGAATGTCCAAACCGGGGGCTTTATTATTTTTCAGTTTTAAAATGGCTTCTCTAATTTCTTCTTCGGTGCGAATCGGCTCTTGAGCGCTTTCATCCATTTCAGGCAAAGTAATTTGTATTTGGTCTTCTTCACGACTGTCGTTAAGCAGTTCTTCAAAATGATTCGCCCACCTGTTTAGTATCTGTTCTTTGTCACTAATTATGGAACCATCTCTGTCTTTACATGCTGTTATTCTATGTTTAAATTTTTTTTCTGCCGCTTTTTATCTTCTGGTAGAATTTTCGAGAGTCTTTTCTATTGTGGTGATTAACAATCTCGTTTAAAGTGTTTTCGTATGGCTCTTTCTTTTTCCTTCTAAACGTCCTTTTTTCTTCTCGTCTAAGATTTTCATAGGTTTCCAGGTTTGATCTCGTTCTGCGCTGCTGAAGTCTTTTATATGCTTCATTTTTCTGTTGGTTAATGGATCTACATTAGATCGCCTGGTTAGGTTTTAAAAAGCCTTTAGCCGCTGTATGGATAGCTTCCTTGCATTTGGTCCAGTGCTCTTCTATACTTAAATTTTCGTCAATTCTTGTCAGCTCTTCATTTAAAATTTTCCTGTAGTTATCTCTAGCGTCTTCAGATTTTAGCACATAAGTATTATATTTCGTAAATATTGTTCTCTGGCCCTCTTAGCGTTTGATATACGGGCCTGAGTTTTGTTCTTAAAAGGTAATCATCAGAGTCTATATTAGCACCTCTACATGCTCTTACATCTAGTACGTCCGAGAAATGTCGACTATCAATTAGTACATGGTCAATTTGGTTTTTTGTTTGACCGTCTGGTGATTGCCATGTGGTTTGTGGATATTTTTGTGAGGAAAACATGTACCTACTTACTACCAGCATTCCCAATGACGCTGTGAGTTCAATCAGGCGTAAACCATTTTGGTTACTGACAGCATGAAGACTATGCTCGCCGATCGTGAGTAGGTAAATAGTCTCTTGACCGACTTTAGAGTTAAAATCACCAATAATAATTTTTATGTCGTTTACCTGACATTGTCTGTAAGTGCTTTCCAGTTTCTCGTAAAATATGTAGTTCTCCTCGTCTTCTTTATCTTCAGTGGGAGCATGGATCTTGATAATGCTGTAATTAAAGAACCTGCCTTTAATTCGGATTCTACATATCCTTGGACTTATTTAATCGAAAGCTATCACTTCTGATTTCAATCGTTTTTTCAGTATGAATCCCACACCAAAAATATCTTCTTCTTCCTATGCCATCCCCATTAACGGAGGTCGACTAGCACATTTCTAAAAGTTTCTCTGTCTTTTGCAACGTGGAATAATTCGTCTACAGTCATGTTTGTCCAGTCTCGAATATTTCGCAGCCATGACTTCCTCTTTCTACCTATTCCCTTTTTGCCATCGACTCTACCCTGCATGATGACCTGCAGAAGACTATATTTATCATTCCTCAGTATGTGTCCAAGGTATGCAGTCTTGCGTATTTTTATTGTTCTCAACAACTTTTTGTCTCGAAAATATGATTGTTTTATCTCCGCTGTAGTAGAGAGTGTAGTCTTTTTTTCTAGGCTAGCACTACCTGTCCAGCTGATTTCTTGAAGTGTTATAATGTCTGCTGAATATTCATTAAGTGTATTGGACTTCTTGGACTATTGGGTATTCTTAGTTTACCTGCACTATACAGCGTACGCACGTTCCAAGTAAATAAACCAATATCATTAACTTTGTTTCGTTTGCCCAGTCGTCGACAAAAAATCCGTCCGGCTGATTGTTTTGAAGTTTTCGTAACAGAAGAATTTTTACAGAAGGGAGGTGAACCCACTACCCAACCCCCAACCTGGAGAACCAGTTCACCAGTTCAGCATTAAATAAATTTCTGATGGACAACAACAGTAGAGAAAGATCAATTAAATTCATCATGAAAAAAAAAAGAACAACTCACTTCCTTTTCTGGATGTATTAATTGCACAAGAAGATTCAGTATATGCAACCAAAGTTTACAGAAAACCATCCCACACCGACAGGTATTTAAATTACCACTTAAACCACAAGAAACATCAAAAAGAGAATTATTCAATCATTGTAGGATAGAGCCCAAAACACCTCAACGAAAATGTATCTCAGGAAGAAAAATGGCTAGCAACGGTTTTAACAAAAAATGATTACCGTGGTTTAGGCTAAATTGATAATTTTTTTTTGATAATTTTGGAAGTAAAATTTTTAATGAAACAGATTTGTATAAAAAAATATTTATGACTCCCACACATTCTTTTTAATAGAATATTAAAACAATGAATGAAACTACAAGAAGAATATACCAAGGCTGGCCTAGATATTAACCTCACGAAAACAGAGTACCTATCTACAAGTGAAGAAGACATAGAAGATCTACAGATTGATGACAACGTAACAATCAAAGGAAAGGATAAATTCAAATACTTGGGGTTTATAATCACGAAAAAGGCAACAACAGAGGAAGAAATTACACAAAGATTAGGACAAACAAGAACAGCAATCCGACAACTTAACTCAGTATGGTGGGATAGACACCTAAATATGAAGACAAAAACGCAGATTTATAAAACATTAGTGCGAAGTATTATGACATATGGGGCCGAAAATTGGATCATAAACAAGAAAAACAGCAGTAAGATAATAGCAACAGAGATGGAATGCCTGCGAAGATGCTGCAGAGTAACAAGAATGGATAGGAGAAGTAATGACGAAATAAAGCAAAGAACATCAATAGAAACAGACATACTAACATATATAGAACAAAAAAGACTAAAGTGGTATGGACATGTAAGAAGAGCTAGCGACAGCAGATGGATAAAAAGAATAACCGAATGGAGCCCCATAGGAAGGAGGAAAAGAGGACGACCCCGAAAATCCTGGAGGAACGAAGTAGACGACGCCATGAGTAAGAGAGGACTAAACGATGGAGAATGGAACAACAGAGAGAGATGGAAACGGTTGAGCGAGGGAAGGCAGTCAATACTGTAGAATCCCTAAATATATATATAAAACAATATTCAGTAATTGTAAAAAAAAATAAAACAGGACTGATCAATTTCACACTCTATTTGGGTCGACTATTTCATGGATTCGCTCATCATATTGTTGGCCAAAAATTACTTGATCATTGGTTCCATTGCATTTTCTTGATCACTGTAATTTTATTGCTGTATAATTATTACCACCTTTGTTTTTATGTATGGGAAAAATATTAAAGAAAATAATTAAAAGTCTAAAAATACTGCATTTTTACTCATACTAAATTATTGCTACTTGCACATTTTATGTTTTTTCTTTAATGAAGGACGAATCTAGTAAAATATATCCCATTTTAAAATATCGACTGTACGCCATTAGTACAATCGGCTCAGATCTCCGTATATCTGCACTCCAAAACCTTTTCCCATATGTCCGACCCTCACCCTTTCTTTAAATTTTATCCATCATTAAAAAAGTGCATGATAAGGCATGTCCATATTATGCATTTGAAAAGATGAGTTGCCTAAATTAAATTTTTATGAAATCAATTTAATCCACCCTTTAACCCACTCACCTTGATATTGTGCGTCTGTCGAATACGAATTGTAAATAAAAAATTGAGATTAAGAATAAAAATATGGAAAATATGTTTTTGGATTTGTTCGTTTTCATTTTTAGTACTGTGTAACTTAGAGTTTAAGAAATGCGTAGGACTGGTGCGCAGCAGTATATTCTTAGAACTTTCTAGGCTTTTTCGAGAACCGTTTACTAATTACGAACTCTAAAAAAGAAAATTTATTCCAACCTCTTAAATTTAAAAAGAAAATATATTTTCTTTTTTTTTTAAATGAATTAACGCAATTTTTGATTTAGATCAATATTAAATTAAATTAAATTTAATGTGTCACTTACAAAGGTTAGTAAGGCAGAATCCAACCAGGATTTGATTAGGAAATCCTTACTAGAAATTCTTAATTTTAAGAAATTCGATGGGGTACTCTACACTGACGCATCAAAGAGCGAAACGGGGGTTGGTTGTGCGGTTACCACTACGAAAACAGTCGTTAGTTCATGTCAAATACCTGCCACATGCAGCGTTCACACTGGTGAACTGTATGCTATTTACCAAGCCTTCAAACTCTGGACAGCACCCAATCAATATATTGCCATCTGTACAGACTCCCTTGCCTCTATCCAGTCCATCAATAATCTATTTACTAATCACGCTCTTGTAGAAAAAATCCATGACACTTACCAAAATATTTTCATCCACGACATCCATATCACTATCATATGGATTCCCTCCCACATCGGTATTATGGGTAACGACAACGCCGATCGTTTTGCCAAAGAAGCTGCTGTATCCAATTACATACACCACATAATATACAAATTGCCAGTGACCTAAAAACTAGTATAAAGAAACTCGTACGAAATTACTGGCAGAATCATTGGAAACAATCCACTACATTTTTACACCAAATAGATCAGACGATTGAGCGGTTCGTTATCCCTGGTATAACTAGAAATGAGATGGTTGTTGCTAGAAGATTGCGTATCGGTCACACCAGATTTACACATGGTCACCTAATGAATTCTACACTTATGCCAATCTGTCACTATTGCCAATCTTCACTAAGCGTTCTACACATCCTTGTGGACTGCCCTCATTACAATAAATGACGCCAAGAACTTGGCATGAAGGGCGACATCACAGATATATTATCGAACCAGAGCCATCACAGCTATCCAGTTCCTGAAGCTAGAAAACTTACTAAATAATATATAACTATAGTATATTATAATATGTAATTGTACCTTATATATAATTGTATCCACGGTGCCTCGTGCTAATGGCCGAAGCTGTCACAAGCACGTTAAATTAAATAAAAAAAATTAAAGTTTAACCTTAAGCTTAGTATTATATTAAAAACACATTTTTTTAAAAGAAATATCTAAATAAAGTAAATCCAAATAGGTAAGTTTCTAAACTAAAAAATTTAAGATCATTTACTGAAATAATAACAATAAAAGAAAAAAAATTAATAGCTCAGTTTAAAGTAGTAAACTTTTATTGCGGATGTTTAGAGTGACACAAAGAGTGCCAAGAAAAAATTAGGCATTTAGATAAGAGACATTTTATACTTTCGCACCATCAAATAACCAAATGCAAGACATTTTTTCTAATGATGAATAGTTTTTGACTGACTTTTGAATAATTAATACTATTGTGTTATTATTTTTTTAGTGGTATTTATGCTTCCCCAGTTCTTTATATTTCGTATCCACTACATTTGTTTGAGTCCCACTTATCTCTTACCGCCAATATTTACTTGGATAACTATTGCATATTAGCCTTCCTTTCAGGATATGGCCCAGGTATCCAATTTTCTTTCAGAATTTACCCTTCTCCATTTATCACCCTATCTATCCATCGTATGCTGAACCTTCTTCACAGGGTACACATTTCGAAAGTCTCTAACTTAGTAATAGAGAATGTTTTTAACGTCTATATCTCGATGCCGTATAGCCATATGGACCACACACAGCACTTAATCATCCTGTCTCTTCTTTCGTCTTTGTCAACCATTTTCCATCCACTCCTGAAAGTAGGTCTCTCCCAATTACTTCCATCTTTCTCTATCTTGCGCCAATCTAATCCAGTGTTTGCCTGCCACTGCTCTTATGCCATCTACCCATCTTTTTTGAGGTCTTCCCATGCTTCTTGTTGTCGTCCTTGGTCTCTATTCTAGAATTCTTCGTGTCCACCTGTTGTCATTATATCGGGCTAGTGATATTCCAAGCATGATTAGTTCCATTGCTCTTTGCATTGTTTCCAATTTTTTAGCAGATTTTTTGGTAAGGGCTACTGTCTCCAAGCCATAGGTTCAAACTGGTAGTATGCATGTGTTATGCACCTTTTCTTTAAGTTTACAAGAATGGAGGTGTTTTTCAAGATATATGCTAGTTTGCCAAAAGCGCTCCATGCCAGTTGTGTTCTTCTTTTAATTTCAGCATCTTAATTTGGTTTTCCTAGTTTGATGACATGACCTACATATACATAATGTTCAACATTTTTTATGGTATGATTTTGTATTGTTATATTTGTCTGGTCTCGGCTCAGTATTTTTGTTTTACTGTAGTTAATCATCCTGTAGCGTCGATTAAAGGAAATATTGTAGTTACATAACTGCGGTATAAATTTAACCAAACTTTGTCTTGCTTGTTTGGTACGTAATTTTATTTCTTGTTGAGGGTCCCATTGATCATTGACCAATGAGATAATTGCAATAGGTGTAATCTTAGTCATCGTCGGTCGTGGAGGAGTATCATTTCGAAATTATTCTGTGCTGGTTGCATTGTTCAGCCTTACTCGTGCTTTTTGGTTCCAATACAGATTCTAAATAACTCATATCTTTTTCTTCAATGTTTGCATTCTGTAGCATTTTTATCATTGCTCATGCGTCGTTGTTTACGTTGGTGTCAAATGTTTTCTCATAATCAAGGAATGTGATGAATATCGTCCATGCAGTTGTCTACAAGCACGTTCAATCAGAAAGCTGCTTCACGTCTGCAAATGGCTTAATGGCTTATTCAGCTGACCGATTTTGTATTTTGCCACTCTTGGTGACTTAGTGGTCATTATAAATCTTGAATAGAGCCAATCGGTTAGAATATGGCCGGTATAATGGCATTGAATCTACTATAAATATTTTTGGTTTTCCATTCCTTTTGGCTAACTATAGTAATTCCGGCTTGAAAAATTCCTTAGAAAATAAAATATTTTTATTCTTTAACCTATAATCTATATTCTATAGATTACATAAGTACAATCTGCCCACAGCTTAGCAACGTCGAGTTCGAGGAGATTTATTATTATGTGAACAGTTTGTTTATACTAGATAGTAACAATCGTCTTCGTGGACATCAATTTAAGCTCAAAATGGAAACATTTTTAACGAAAACCAGACAATATTTTCGTTTCAATTGGATGTTCTCTATATCTATATAATACCATTCCAGTAGAAGTTGTAAATGTCATATGTCAAATGTCTTTAAGAAAAGGCTGGATAGCCACTACTTTGTACACTTTGTATACTGTCGAACATTGTATATTAATGGGTTTGGCGACGCCTGATTAAGTTTACTAAATAATAAATATTAGTTGCTAAATTTTTGCGTTGTCATTAGTGAGTACTTATTTAGAGAATAAAGCGTAAAAAGGAATATTTATAAAAGTATTTATATTTTTATTGTACAAGAACAAAAAAATAAATAAATTTTTAAAATCTTTGAAACACAAAGTTTAAAGTGATTTTGAATCATTTATAAAATATATATTTTACAAAATAAGCAGTGAGTTTTTGGTTATAGATTTCTCATTATCCAAATAATGGGTAGACCTTAACGTCTAATAATCGGCCTTCACTAAAATTGTTATAATTTCAGCCACATTTCACATTTCGTGCTTGACTAGCAGATAAAAAATAGATAAATATGAACATTACGACCGGCGGGTATGTGTGTGCTAAGGACGAAGGACGAAGGACGAAACGACGAGTCCAATTCACAATTTAATGCTATCTTTGATCGCGTTATCCTTATTTCCTGTGCATTCGCAAGGGTGACATTCTTTTGTTTCAGCATGCAACCATCCATACGGGTAAAATTGAGTACATAACTTGTTTTTTATTTGTCACTTTCGATTCGATCTTGATATGCACGGTCCTATGATCTTGTTTTAGCATATTCAAATATCGTAAATATATTTCTGGTGCACTTTAAATAAACACTAATTCGAGCTATTTTTTTGAAAACTCTTGCGTGCATGATTTCTATTTTTTGTAGTTGGTTTTCATGCAGTTGGCCATCATCTCTTGTATTTAAATTGTTTGGATCATTTTCAATTTCTATTGCTTCCCTGATTACATACAGGGTACATACAGGAGTGCATATGTATGCTTCATAGACTTTAGGAAGGCCTTTGACCGAGTGCAGCATATGAAGTTAATAGATGAATTAAAAAACATCAATTTAGACAAAAAATACATTGAGTTTATTAAGGCTATATACTGGAACCAGAAAGCAGTAGTAAAGGTGAACGATATAGAAACAAATATTATACCGATTGCGAGAGGGGTTAGGCAAGGATGCGTCTTATCTCCGACGCTTTTCAACGTGTACTCACAGGTCATATTCAGAAAAGCCTTATGGGAAAGAAAAGAGGGAATAAGAATTGGTGGAGAAATCATAAACACCATGAGATTTGCAGATGACACCATAGTTATGGCTGAGAGTACAGAAGAACTACAAACTTTACTAGATGCAATAAATCGTGAATGCATTCAAATGGGACTTGACATCAACACAGATAAGACCAAATTTATGATAGTATCAAGGAGTCTGGGAGCTTACATCAACACAGAATTAGATTCAGACCAAGAGATCAGGGTACGAATAGAAATGGCAAGGGCAGCGTTCTTAAAATTCAAGCAATTGTTCTGTGACAAAAATCTGAATACTGCGCTGAGACTGAGGTTTGTTGATTGTTACGTCTGGTCGCAACTTTTGTACGGGGTAGAAACATGGACACTGAAAGCGCAAATAGTTAAGAAGATTGAAGCCTTTGAACTTTGGATATACCGGAGAATGTTGAGAATTCCATGGACTGCCAGGGTCACCAATGAGGAAGTGCTGAGAAGGATGGGTCGAGACAAAAAATTGTTGAGAACAATAAAAGTACGCAAGACTGCATATCTTGGACACATACTGAGAAATAATAAATATAGTCTTCTGCAGGTCATCATGCAGGGTAGAGTCGATGGCAAAAAGGGGATAGGTAGAAAGAGGAAGTCATGGCTGCGAAATATTTGAGACTGGACAAACATGACTGTAGACGAAGTATTCCACATTGCAAAAGACAGAGAATCTTTTAAAAATGTGGTCGCCAACCTCCGTTAATGGGGACGGCATAGGAAGAAGAAGAAGACATACAGGTTACTGTATATAGAGGATCGGTACATACTCCTACCTCGTATATAATAACAAATAATAACAATATGATAATAACAAATGACCCAAAGTGTCTGCTCCCATTTTTTTTTTAATATACAGAGTGAGTTGTGAATTTTGATTGAAATATCTATTCCTCATAACTTTTGAACGGTAAGTTCGATATTTCTTATATTTTGGTCACACGTTACACTACTACCACCTAATCAACTGATTTATCAATATTTTAAACAAAAAAATCCGGACCGGCTTTACAAAATTATTTATTAGTAAATACTACTACTAGTACTACCAATAACGCATTAATTAGTGATCAGTATAGTAGTGTCTGAGGGCTCGGAAGGCTGAAACCTCGGAAGACCTGAAGACATCGAAAAAGGTGTCGAAAGCTTGGCGCAATGATAATCAACACGGTTTAACCCGGAAGGCTGTTGAGTTTAATATTAATTCTTGTAATAGTAGAAATTTTAGCTCTAGGTGTAATTGTACTAACCGCAGAAACCTTTTGGAGCATATATATATATATATATATATATATATATATATATATATATATATATATATATATATATATATTGTTATGGATCAGTTTATCGATCAGAAATAGAATAAAGGGTTTTTTTTTATTATTTTAATATACCGCGGGCATATAAGTTAAAATACAACCCTGTACTTATTTGTAATCGTTAGAATAAGAAAAGACATTGTTTCCGTGACGGACTAGTTTTTCCTTGAAGGACTAAGTGAATAGTGAAAGGACAATGGAATTCGTGTAATTATATATTTAAGGAATAAACTTTGTAATTGTATTTTGCGGTGGACATTTTTCGAAAGTAAATAAGAATTAGATCTAGATATGAGATAACAAGAATTTGGAAGCTTATTTCGGTTGAAAAAGGCAAAATTGTTAATGGTTTCTGAAAAGTAATTTGAGTGAAATTAGTTTATTTGTTTTAAATATTATGTTGGAAATTTTCTGAATCGAAAATTAGTGGGAAAGATGAATGCTTATGATTGGTTAAAAAGGAATGATGGGGGATGAGAGAGTTTGAGAAGGTTGTCTGGGGAGATTGAAAAGATTATTATGTTACCGGCAGACCAGAAGAGAAGACGTGTTTTTTCGTGTAGTCAATCGGAGTAGGAGTGTTTTTCGTTTGTTAGTGAAAAAGGTGGAAGCTGAGAGCAGATCAAAAACGAGAAGATTAATACCTCTTTTGAGTCTGCATAGTCCACGAGATCTAATTGAGAAAGAAAGGAGAATTTGTGAATAAAGAGTACCGGTCAAAAGAGGCTTGGGCTTGTGTTTTCGGAGGAGTAGTTTGCTGGTATGCGGTTTTGGAGCGATGCGGAGAACGGGAAAGATTTGATGGTAGCCGGACATAATCAATCAAGGAAGGAACTGGTTTGATCGAGAGGAGACATCATTGGTGTAAAAAAATAAAGGTCAGTCAAATAATTTGAATGAAAGAAAACTTTAAGACATTCTAAAGATAAAATCAAATATAAGCATACGAACTAAGATTCCAAGTTTTAAAGAGTTATTTTTTTGTGAATAAATTATATTTTTTATATGGTAAATTTTTTAGTAGATATTATTATAAAGCAGATCAAATAGATAGTTGTTAATTAAAATTAAATTTAGAGTATAGGAGTTTGTTGGGAAAGATAATTGCCCACAAAAAGTTATTTATTAACATTCACCGTATTGCTTATTGAAATAAATAATAATTTGTGTGCATATTTATGTTGTTTTAATGTTAGTTCCGTTTCCTGTTTTATCCCGATTATGAGCAACTAGGAGATACTGAACCCACTAGAAGAGATATATAAAGTAAACTGATTAAAGTAAAATTAAAAAGGCACCCTGAGAATTTTTAATAGTAATTGAATTGTATGACTCTGCATAAATTAGTGAACTATATATATATATGTATATATATATATATATATATATATATATATATATATATATATATATATATATCTAATAAATTAATTCCAATATTAAGTAATAATTAACGAATAAAATTGTCTATTAATTATAATTATTAATTATTTTAATTGATGACGCCCAAAATAATAGCTTTGCCCTAAGGGTTTTTGTGTATATTCAGAAATATTTGATTAAATCATCTCAATATAATAATAGTAAAAGGAAATAAAATAAATAAAAAATCTCTTCAATAAATTTTTGATTTTAATAATGCATATTTTATGATTAGTTTCAACCTTTACAATAATTTTAATCTTTTACTGCATTGTTGTCGACAATTGAGTTTTAAAAGTTCTAACTATGAATGACTATATCTTGTCTTTGAAAAGAAATTTAGTTATAGCAATGTTCTTTAACTTAAGTTAATCAACTGCTCTCCTTTCCCGTCCAGCTATCTCATAATTTGGAACAAAATCCCTAACTAATCGTCCTAATCGTATGGTTGCTCTTAAACCACGTATTCGGAACAATATTATATCCGGTGTCCATGAGTCTCACGATGTATTATCAAAAAACTAATTTCTTTGTACTTACAAATGCTGTAAACTTCTGCTTAACTGGAACAACCACTGCCGATCACTTACGAGGATAGATTGATATTAAACTAGCCTTTGATAGATGGCGCTACTTGATACCGAATTGGTTTCGGTGTTGACATTTGTCATTCATGACATGACGTCTGTCAAAATTTTAAGTTTTAAAACCAATTAGTTTGGTTTTTACAGCCGTCAAAAGCAAGCAAATTTTGTGTTTTCGGAGAAATGGAAAAAGTCGAGTATCGTTCGGTGATTAAGTTCCTCCACAAAAAGGGTAAAACTAATGTGCAAATCAAAGCCGATATGGTCGAAGTTTATGGTGAGGTTGCACCTTCGTTAGCAACAGTAAAATTTTGGAAAGCTGAATTTGTTCGTGGTCGTACGAGTGTTTTAATCAACAAAGTCCATGACATGATTATGGCAGATCATCGAATTAAGCTCCGCGAGTTAATAGAGGTGCTGAATATTTCCTACGAACGCGTGCACAACATCATTCATTATCATTTGGACATGAAAAAGCTATCCGCGCGATGGGTGCCCCGTTTGCTGACAATCGATCAAATGCAAAAACGTGTGACCACTTCGAAGACGCTTTTGGCGATGATACGGCGTGATCCGAAGGATTTTTTTCGCCAATTTATCACCGTTGATGAAACCTGGATGCATTATTACACACCGGAAAGCAAACAACAGTCGAAACAGTGGCGCAAACGCGGCGAAAGGCCGCCGAAGAAGGCAAAGAGTGCACATTCGGCCGGCAAAGTGATGGCGACTGTTTTCTGGAATGCGAAGGGCATCATCCACATCGACTGCTTGGAAAAAGGAAAAACAATCAATGCTAAGTACTACGCAGCATTATTGGATCGATTCGATGCCGAATTGCGACGAAAATGCCCCGGTTTGGAACGCAAAAAAGTGCTCTTTGACCAAGACAATGCACCGGCTCACCGATCGGCCGTCGCCATTGCAAAATTACATGAATTGGGCTATGAATTGGTTGAACACCCACTGTATTCCCCAGATCTTGCCGCCAGCGATTTTTCCCTGTTTCCAAACCTAAAATAATGGCTCAGAGGACGCCGTTTCGCAATAAATGATGAGGTCGTCGCTGAAACTTCGACCTACTTTGAAGAGCTCGAGCAAAAGTACTATTCGGATGGGATAAAAAAATTGGAACATCGTCTTACTAAGTGTATCGAGCTAAAAGGGGACTATGTTATGAAATAAATCGATTTAATTCCAAAAAACTTGTCACTTTTAAATCATTAAACTTGATACTTAATACTTTTGAAAAAAACCTTAAAATGACTTTCTTAATAATAGTAGACAAACCTCCCTATTCAAAAAATATTTTGAAATATGTTCCTATTTTAAGAGATGTATCTTTAATAGAATTAAAAATATTGAATTTTATAATAGATATCTGGAAAATTTTAATAACATACGCCAAATTATTAATTAGATTTTAATTATATCTGAAGGTTCCTATTTGAGTTCAGAACTAACTTGTCTCTGTCTTTGTGTAGTGTTCAATAACAACAGGAGTAGAAGGTAATAAACAAAATTCAAATTTGTTCAATAAAATTAAATATAATGTTAAGATACCTTGCAAAATTAATAAACGTACTCGTATAAACAAATCAATTAGACATATTAATGTTACCCTATGCAGAAAATTGAACTGCACAACCCAAGTAGTCTAATTAGCTTTTAAAACAGGTACTATTTTACAGAAAATAAATAAAAAAAAACAATATAAAATAATTTTATTTTATTGATCAATTATTTTAACTCTAAAAATGCCCCTCTCTTCTTTTCATTTAAATTTTAATATAGAAATATTCTTTTATCACAACTCTTTAGTTTAATCTGCTTTCTTTGCTTCTACTTACAGAGCATCTAGGTCAAGTGTTGCTAACAATCCTTCCTACTCTTTTCATCACGTAGCGCTACAACCCTGGGTGGGTCTTGGCTGACTGTACAACTTTTTTCCAATTTGATCGGTCTTCCATCAACCTAGGGTCAAATGGAATGTTCATTTTCCGGAGATCTGCTTGGATGTTATCTCTCCATTACATTCTGGGACGTCCGAGTGGTCTTTTGCCTGTGGGAATCTCCTCCTATACCAGTTTTACAAGTCTCTCGTTATGCAGTCTATGCACGTGGCCATCATTGTAGAGTGCTTTTAATTCGATATTGGTTCTGATCTACTCTTTTGGCTGTTAAATTTTCCTTGTTTATGGTTTTCCTGGGAAATAATAACTTATTTGTACTTACAAATTCCTCTTCTTGGTCTGTGATTGGAGTACAGTCTTTACAATTATCACATGAGCAGGCTGCATTACAGAAAAATCCAATGTTTCGACAGTTGGACGTTGTACCTTATCCTTTTGTAATATTGTAAATATCATTACAAACAGTTCTTCTGGTGCAGGCTTATTTAGCATTTTTGTTGATTGCAAAGAACCTTCTCAATTTATCCATTTCCAATCAGTAGGGCAAATATTTTTGTTACCAAGCCAAATTTGAGCTTCTTTTCTTCTTTTAAAATGTTAATTGGGAGATGGAACAAGTGATAAGAGTTTCACAGCAGCATTTCTAGTAGTATCCTTAATAAAAGACTCGTAGCGCATCTGCTCAAGAATAACTGATAAATCTTGCACACTGCTCAATTTTTTTAAATGTATATCTTTTGCCAGACAAGTCCAAACAATAATATCGTACAGTATCGCCCAAGAGTAAAAGTTTGTGAGTACCTATAGTTCTCCGAAAAAATTGACAGGAAAACGCAAATTGTTCTGTTACTATAACTTCTTTAATTTTAAAGATATTTAATTGGTCCAAAGCTTAGATTGTAGTAAATTTTAAAGACAACAAGATATGAGTACTGTTTTGAAGTCTTTTGATTTTTAAAACATGCAATTTAAAAACGAGCTTCTCACACTTTGTGCAAACTTGAAACGTCAACATCTCCATCAGTTTTTATCGTATACTCCCATCCAAACACTTTTATCTTAGTTCATTTTAAAACTCTCATTAAATGCTTTTCAAAACATTCTACTTTTTTTAAACCTGTGTTTTTTTACGTTATTTGATGATAAAAGTTACGTCTGCAGGTTAATTATAATAAACCCTTCAGGTTGTAACTCGGGTTGTATAGGCGCGATAACAGTTAAAAAAAACATTTTATTTGTTATTTTGAAAGGCTTCTTTTTGATTCGTATGACTTTTTGGTTAAAATGTACTGTTTTCGGGATATTTTTGAAAAACCACACTAGTGCAGATAGGAAATCAACAATTTCAAGCTTATTTATAAGAAAGTATTAGGTATCTTACCGAGAAAAGTCTCTATAACATTTTTTGCTATATATTTTCGGTAGTTATTTAAAGGTTAAATATTTTCACCCTTGAGAAGGATTGGCACTCACCACTGGGGTAAAAGCATACATCGGCACTATATAATTTTTTTTCTTTGCCATATTTCCTATGCGTATTTCAAATATCATGTCAATGGAAGCGGATCTTTAGAATTCTGAGCAAAAACCGTGAAAAAATGGACTATCAGGAGATGGCATCATTTCAGAATCATTTTTGTTTCATTATGATTTTGGATACACTCTTTTACTATTTTTAACTTTAAGTGCTGCATTGACATTTGACATTTCATAGATAGACAATATTAAACGATCGATCAGATTTGAAACCTCAGATCGTTATTAGCAATTCGCACGATTAGATTAGTCAGCTTTTGGTCATATTTTAAATGTCAACGAATAAAATATCCGCGTATGCATTCTAAATAAGTATATGAATAGAGACGATGGTTTTCTTTGAAAAAAGTCACGCACATAATATACTATCTAATACACGTAGTAAAAAAAGTAATGCGTAAATAAAAGTGACATGCGAAGAACTATTGATATAATTTGTGCAGTAATTCTAGAACACCCTGTATAATTCACAGTAATTTTAAATTATGTATATAAACTCCCTTCATTACTTCATAAAAAAATCAATTTTGTAGTATGATTGGTACACCCTGTAATGTAAGTACAAAAAAAATAAAGCGACCAATACAAAGCCTAGCAAGCCTCTATCAAAGACTACTATGACTATAGTATACGTCTATGTTTTAGTAAAAAGGTAAATCTATCGGAGGGCACACGTGAACCAACTAAAGCTGATAGCATGACAGCCAAAATGTAATCGTACACCGGAAATTCAAAGCGCTGGTTTTAACTCCTTTATATTTGTATTGGTGTGTTTCTGGTTTGGTTTAAAATATTTTTTGGAATAATTTTGCGATTTGCGCGACATACTACATCGCCAAGCGCTATTTTCAGAAGGTCGGGATGATTTTAAGTATCTACCGAAAAAAGCAAAACATAAAGTGAGGTTAACATGTTAGATAGGGTAAGACGAAAGCTACCTTTTAAATTTTACCGTTACCAACTTTTCTTCTTTTTTATTGGAGCCATATCAGAATTATCCGATATCAGCGATCACCATGGCAAAGATTTCACGATCTTCTACCATATAAAAAACTTATCCTGCGTTTTATATTTCGGCCAATAAGCCTGCTTTCTAGCTACACTTCTTTTACCTTCTATTCAGCAGCCCTTAAATTACGTTTCTAGTCGATCCGAGGTTGTTTAATTATTTGTATCTTGTTTACTGCTGTCCTTGTCTTATATATCCATAAGACGTTCCACTTTAGCCATTAAGACTCACTGTGTCCAGTCTGAGCTCCCGCTCAGTTAAGAGATAACTTTACACAGTTTCAGACCGATAGCCCAGATAAGCCGTAAATTTTCACAATTATTCCACCAGATACAACAATAATCTTATACCAGAATTTGGCCGACTTGAGAGATCCAGAAATGGTTCACGGTATTTAGCCATAAAATTCTACAGTATAGTGCCAGCTAAAATAAAAGCTCTTAATTTTCATCAGTTTAAGGTAAAAATTAAGAGTTACCTTAGAGTGAATGCCTTTTTTACGTATGAGAAGTATTTTACTTCCAAATTTTAATTTGTTGTAATTGTCAACTATATTAGTTAAAACACTGTTTCTAGGTTTTATATTTACTAGATTGACATATTTTTTTTCTTTGACTTGTAAAAAATACTTTGTTACCAATAAACCATCTATCTAAGCTTAGTGCGGAATATTTCTCAGTTTTTACATTTTCCAATAACTTTCCTTCCATTAATTTTAGTTCTATAATATATAATCAATATAAAAACCCAAGGGTAATACACAAATTATCTTAGTTTTAGCTTTTCTACAGTGAATATTTACTTTTATCTGTTCTACCCTATCTGTACCAATATAAAGTAAGAAGAAAATGGCCTCAATCAAAGTATAAATATGCCATGAACTAAAAAGAAACTAGAATGGACAAAAGAAAATTGTGTAAAACAAAAGAGCAGTAATAGACTCGCAAAAAATGGGTAGAGTAGAGAAAAATTGTTAAAATAATAACACCAGACAGTTAAACACATATATAAATGAAGGAAAAAGTAAAATATCCACAGTTAATATTCCACAAAAGAAGTAGAAAACCATTTTATATTTATTTATCGTATGGCAATTACAACACATTTAGAACAAATACACAAACACTAGTAATATAGGTATTTGACAAACTTTAAATAGTTACAAACAAACATCAAGTGTATTTATATAATCAATTGACTCTGAAGTTGCAAACAGGAAGTCTTCAGGGCTACCATTGTAGGATCTTGACCATTTTATAATATTGTATACATTGGTTGCATATAAAGATTATGAAAAAGTATATGCAGAACGATAAGAATCATATTACTGTGGGATTGCCAATCTCGTTAGGTTATTCTACCATCTACGGTTATCTACATTGAAGTATTTCTCTACTCGTTCTTCCCAGATCACCCAGAAACACTTTAGTGATGGTTCTTTCCTTCCCCGACCTCTGATTTTCTTGATTTTCTCTGATGTTCTTATTTGTCACCGAGTCTGATTTTCCAAATAGAGATACATTTTCTGGTTTCTCTTCATCCACCAGACTTCACCTTCTCTAACTGGTCCATAAATTTTTCTGGGATTTTTTCTTAAATTTCCTAAGCGCTTCTTTATCCTTGCTGAACAATATCTATATCTAAAAAATATTGTAATTATCTTTTAAGTTTCCTTCTATTGTCCGTAAAACCTAGGTTTTGGGCCATTATGTTAAACACAGTTCCACCTGTGTCTCCTTTTGTTTTCCAAAGCCAATATTTGACTTTCTCCTGGGCTCCTTGGTTATATTTTCTGTCTCCTCTTCCATATCAAAATTTTTCCAAGTTTATATTCTTATATTATTTGTTCCATTTGCTGATTTATATTTTCTTTCTTTTTCGCCTTACACCACGCACCATTTCATCAGTTTGATTTTTTGAGTTCTTATAATATGGTTTGCTAGTTTGCACTATTTATTTGAAAACTATTACATTACAACAAGAGAAATCATATGATTTCCTACCTGGCGAAACTGAATTCAAATTTTTACCAATGTGCCTTCTACAACTTGCAAAGTAAACAGATTGATGAATTATTCGGCAAGGGAATCTAAAATATGCATTCCACCTGCCGTTCATCATGGTCAAAATTCGTAGTGAATTCAGTTTCTGGTACTCCAACCAGAGTAAAGAAATAAAACCTAATGACGGTATTATTTTTCTTTCGATACAGGGCAGCGGCAAGACGCTTATACGTATTTCGACCTCTTTAGGTCTCATCAGAGCGGTATATGCCACTGCTCTGAATCGAAATAAAATCTATCCCGTCCTAGGACAATAATTATCGAAATAACTATTTACAGACGAAATAACGCCATCTATGGCATATACCGCTCTGATGAGACCTGAAGAGGTCGAAATACGTATAAGCGACTTGCCGCTGCCCTGTATCGAATCAAAAATCTAATACCGTCATTATGTATTATTACATTACAATTAATTATTTTTTTGATAATAAATTGTTTGGAAACATTTTTAAAAATAGTAATTTTAGTTAAAGGTGAAAATTGTTTATTTTTTTCAGAACTTGTTCATTGATTTGTATTTAAATCGTGAGTAATTATTCCGTAATGATTTTTCGATATTTCGATTTATTAATGACAATAAATTGCGCAGTCAACATGATTGTCTTACCCTCTTTTACACACTTAAAATAAAGCATATCTTGATCATAATGAACGCATAAATTCGCCATTAAAATTTTGTTTGTTTTGTAGAAAAGCATAATAAATTTTTCATGTTTAAATGATGATGATAGACGGAATGGTTCATATCTAATCATCTAAAAAGTGAATTAAGGAGCTATCCCTGAAATATTTATGTTAAGTCATTTTGGATGTTTCACACTTCAGTGCATTAACCCTAGGAACCTACACTAGCGGACTATTTGTCATATGGTGTCCTCATACAGAACCGGAATAACCGATTTTCGGGATCATATCTCATATTTTTTCTCGCCTCTAGGATCTTAAGTCATACTAAAATATTTTATCCTGAAATTGTGTTGAATTTTTTTTCAACTAAAAATTATGTTTTTTAATTATAGTTATCGAATTCCGATTATCTCTTCATGTATATTTTAAGTGATACTAAACTGCAATTTAATAAAAAAGGGTGTTTACTGTTTACAAAAACAATAAATTTTAGCATTGTAGTCATAAAAATGTTTCCTATCCAGAATAAACATGCAGTCTGCTTCAAATCAATCGCAGGAAACCATAAATATCATCATCATCATCATTATTCTGGCTTTACAATCCTGCGTGGATCCTAGCCTCCTCAAGAATTTTTCTCCAGTCGTCCCTATCCATCGCCTTTCTCCGCCAAGTACGTATTCCCATATTTCTCATGTCTTCATCGATTTTATCAAGGAACCTTGTTCTGGGTCTTCTTCTCCTTTTCTGACCAATGGGTCTATCAACGAGAATTTTTCGAGTTGAAAACTGGAACTAGAAAAACCGTAAATATAGTATAACCAATTAATGAAGCCGAATGAAGCAACCCGAGGATAAACCATTTGCTTCTGACACAACAAGTTCGGGTTCCTAAATAGTGGACATACGAGGCGTTGTACAGCATCTATATAATGCGGAGGGCATGTTTTCGTCCAGACATCAAGCATCGAGGATGTGCCTCACTTTGATGTATCGCTAAGAAACTAAAGAGATCGAGACTACATGCATACGAATTCATTCTCGTGTTTGCTCATTCAAGCCAAGTTGACATAGGTAGTGAATCACGAATGTAAGCCACGCTTTCGTAAGCCACGCTCCGTGTAAACAAGTATATTCGTGAAATACGAAGATTAAATTCTCTTCACGACTCGAAATAATTACGATCGTGAGAAGATCAAACTTGTTTGATTTTTGGAGTCAGTCGTGACAAGTGAAAGGTCGAGGTCAATATCCATTTTAAATTATGTCCGTAGTCAATAGTATAATTATGTGTATAGGATTTATAAATTGTAGTTAATCCTTATTTTGACTATAGTGTTACCCGGAAAATGTTGCAAATTAAAAGTAGGAAGAATGAAGAACCCAGTTTTATAATCCTCAATAAACTTAAATCGACTCCTGTAAACACCTTAATATAATTTGTTTATGACCTACCAAAAAGAATATTCTTCTAGCAATGCGGAATATTTACATTTTACCATAACAAAAAAATTATGTTCTAAATAAAAACTATTTTATATAAATATTTTGATTAAATAGTTTAATAAAATTTTTAAATTAATTTGATTCATAGAATTCTTATTAATTTCCAGTTCCAAATTATTATGAACCTTGGACTGTTGGAAGTTGAATTAAATCTGCACCATGTGGCTGGCCAACTAGCTACAACTTAGACACTTATACATGATATGTAGGGATCGACCTCACTTGTTTGTTCATTTTCTCCGAGCCATTCCCTGAAGGGAAAATGGTGTTCTTAAGCATCTTTTTCTTTAATTAAATGGTTTGTTAAATGGTTCATTAAAGAATAATATCTACTCTGTATTATAATCAGACAGCAGTCGCACGCATCTAAAATAGCACAACAAGTGAAATTCAAATTAAAAAAGGAGTTAGACAAGGATGTGTGCTGTCACCAATGCTATTTAATCTCTATTCGGAAGAAATTATGAAGACAGCATTGGAGGAAGAAGAGATTGGGATAAAAGTTAACGGCCAACCAAATAATAATATTAGATACGCAGATGATACGGTTTTAATGGCGGAGACAGTAGAAGACCTACAAGCCATTTTAAACAAGGTAGTCACAGTTAGTGAAGAGAAAGGGTTAACAATGAACGTCAAGAAGACGAAATTCATGATTATTTCAAAAACAAACCTGTTCATTCACAATAACGAAATCGAACGGGTGCACAAATATAAATATTTGGGAACAAGCGTTAATAACAACAATGACATCACAGAAGAAATAAAAACTAGAATTGGAAAGGGTCGAGCTGCTTTTGTTAATATGAAGGACATTTTGGGAAGTCATGACATTAACTTAAACCTGAAAATGAGATTGGTTAGATGCTACATCTTCTCGATACTGCTGTACGGAGTAGAGACTTGGACTTTAAACAAGAGCAATATTTATAAACTAGAGGCCTTCGAAATGTGGATATACAGCAGAATTTTGAAAATACCTTGGACAGACAAAGTAACAAATAGTGAAGTTCTTCGAAGAATGAACAAAGATCGGGAGCTGTTGATCACCATCAAGAGAAGAAAGTTGGAATATTTTGGTCATGTGATGAGAAGGAAAAAGTACCGATTGCTCCAGTTAATTATCCAAGGAAAGATTCAGGGCAAACGAAGAGAGACTGGTTCAATTTAAGAAACTGGTTGCAGTGCACATATAACCAGTTATTTAGAGCAACAGCTTCAAAGATACGAATAGCAATGATGATTGCCAAACTCCGTAGCGGAGAGGGCACTTGAAGAAGAAGAACAGACAAGGTTTTCGCATACTTTTTCATATTTTTAAACTTACCGCTTTACTGCATTAGCGGTTGGTAGCTCGCCTTGTTGTTTGTCATATTTTGACATCAAGGACACTGTCTTTTCACGTGATAGCTAAGTGGATCTAAAATGGGCTCCCATTTGCCGGGTGCCTCCTGAAAGTATTGGATGCTTTTTGTGGTAACTTCATTACATCTTTTATAATATTACTATATTAAACTCTTAATCATTTCAATAATGTTACCTAAAGTAAAAATCAAATAAATTAATATCATACTGTTGGAAGTGTGATCTTATGATTTTGTTAATTCTCGGCAAATATTTATTTTTTACATAAGTTTTTACATACTTTTTTTAAATTACATGTACAATAACCACATGGTCTTTTGCTGTTTTATGTTTGTATCAAACTGTAAACTATGTTTAGTTTCAATTAATTGCTTATACAAACTAACCATTTAATGTCTAATATCTTAAGCTTCTTTACATATTATACCATTGACTGCTACATGTCTTTATGAGGTAACACATTTATATTGACTTTTCTATGGATGTTGGTTTTTCATATTGTTCTTTTTAGACGAACTGATGATGCTTTATGATTAGAGAGCGAAACGTCTTTAAATAAATAGATGAAGTCTTTCTTTGTCTTTTTTCTCCATCTTTTGGCCGAAAAACCCACCACAATTCGAGTGATCCTTAATTTATATATATATATATATATATATATATATATATATATATATATATATATATATATATATATATATATATATATATATATATGTTAGTTTTGATATTTCCGCGGGAGCTGTATGTTATATCAATGGTATTCCGGGTTTGGCTCCGCGTTAAATGTTGTTGGTTTTGATAAAAACCATTTTGACGACGTTTCGGCAAGATCTCACTTGCCATTTTCAAGTCTCTCTGGATGGTCTGCTTCTTGTCGATGTTCGAGTGGAAGTTCCACTTCCACTCGAACATCGACAAGAAGCAGACCATCCAGAGAGACTTGAAAATGGCAAGTGAGATCTTGCCGAAACGTCGTCAAAATGGTTTTTATCAAAACCAACAACATTTAACGCGGAGCCAAACCCGGAATACCATTGATATAATATATATATATATATATATATATATATATATATATATATATATATATATATATATATATATATATATATATCTTCTTAAGGTGCCTTCTCTATTACTGAAGGTTGGCTATAACTACAGCAAATTATTCTATATCTTGAGCTGTTCTTAGTATCGAATGTGTGTCCATGCCTGTCCAGTCTCATACATTCTTCAACCAGGAGCATTTTCTTCTTCCTGGACCTCTTCTTCCTTCCACTTTCCCTTCCATTATAAGTCGTAGGAAGGTGTATTTTTCTCCTCTGTAAATATGTCCTAGATAACTCGTTTTTCTGTTTTTTACAATATTTAGCAGTTTTCTCTCAGTGCCCATTCTTCGTAGCACCTCGTTGTTGGTCACGTGTTCTGTCCAAGAGATCTTCAGCATCCTTCGAAAAACGATAAATATATATATATATATATATATATATATATATATATATATATATATATATATATATATATATATATATATATATATATATATATATATATGTATATTGGATTAAATTGGATTGACTTGGAATCAATGTACGCCGAGCAAGCCAATAAATAATAAATAACTGTCATTAATAAAATCAATAGCAAAATATTACGCTCATATAATAAATTCCGCCTTAAACAAGCATTAATTAAGCATAAGAAATCTTTAATCGAAATCACAATTAAGCATTGATGGTAATCGCCGGCGACAAAAAACTTAATCGCTTTCGTGCCACATTTCAAAGGTTTACTTATCTTTCCCGCAATAACAACTCAGGAAATGGTCAATAACTTTAGGAAACAGCTTAGTTCCGAGCCCACAAATTCT
Source organism: Diabrotica undecimpunctata (assembly GCF_040954645.1). Taxonomy (NCBI): domain Eukaryota; kingdom Metazoa; phylum Arthropoda; class Insecta; order Coleoptera; family Chrysomelidae; genus Diabrotica; species Diabrotica undecimpunctata. Next base: position 33,800,381 of record NC_092812.1, read on the forward strand.
TGACACGCATTACATGAAAAATTTAATATTAAAAGGGGAGAAAGTGAATGTTCTCGCTAACCCTTAACGGCTTTAATGACCTATGATAAATGTGTGATGAGGTTTGAAGGAAATTACTTGTATTGTCTTGAAACGTAATTGAAAGGGAGGCTTGTTTCCATTTTTGACACTTCTGGGTGTTCATAATGATTTGCTCTGAATAAATTATGGAAGAATACGCGTATAGACAAAAAATAGAAATCTTTTTATAAGGGTCTCGTAAAACAAATGAAGGCTGACCTTTTTTTAATGTTTATTCTGAATTTGTTGGGCTTCAAATAGCTAGACCCAAAAATGAAGTGGAAGATAAATTTTAATTTCTGGGCTTCTGTTAACATGAATCAATTATTGAAGATAGACTGATTTATTGTGTATCTGGGCCGATTCCGTCACCCGTCCTTTCTATTTCTACATTTTTCTTTCCATTGTTTTATTTTTATGATATTTATTTCATTTTTCATGTCCTTCCCTCTTGTTTTCGCTAGCCTTTAGCTTCTTCGATGGATTGAATTCTATCTCGTAACTTTTTTAATCATCTCATTTCCCAGTCTTCCAATGATGTGTCCCTTCCAATCCAATGAAAAAAATGGTGCGACAGGGAGATACAATTTATCGCCAAAACTATTAATAAAAGTCATGGAATACGCATTTAAACGGTTAGAGTGGGACTCAAAGGGTATTTACATCTATGGAGAGAAATTAAATTATCCACGATATGCCGATGACATTGTTCTCTAACAGGCAACTTCTGAGAAGCCAGAGTTATGATACAACAACTACAAGTAACACAGAGAGTCGATATAAGGATAAAATAAGGGAAAACAAAAATAATGATAAATTTCGTCTCCAATGAGCAAATCGAAATCAAGAAATCGCTCATAGAAGTTGTGGAAAGATAATATATTTCGATTTACGTAAGATAATTTATTTCGATTACCAAAATAAGATTAAAGCGAGACAACCAGACGTGTGAACTCAGTAGAGTAAGTCGGGCCGCATTCGACAAAAGAAGAGACGTGTTTAAAACAAATTTCTCAATCAATTTAAAAAAGACTGCTTTCAAAAAATGCGTTCTACCAGTCCTCACATACGAACAAGAAATCTTAATAAAACAGTCTATCTGGGAAAAATCATTGATTTTACGTAAAAATCTTATACAGCTATTTGAGGATTCTAAAAGGTATATAAAGGGTAGCTTATGAAAAAGCCGTACAGCCGATTTTGCTCTGTTTTTGTTTTAGATAATATGTAAACGTGAAAAAGTTATTTTGTGTCTATAAAACGTTTCTTATTCAGTTTAGAGAAAAATAGTTTAAATAAAACTGTAGATCTTAAAAATTTCTTCAAATACTGAGTTTCTAAATTAAAATACATAAAGAATTCACCAAGACAATTTCGAAAAACCCTTATTTTTGCAGTAATTTATAAATATTAATAACTTTGTTTTTTGTATAATGACATGTAATATAACTACTTAAAATTATGGCAGTTAATGAGTTACTAAAGTGTGCTAAATTTCAAATAGATCGACCAAGTAATCTATAAGTTATTTAATTTGTTCATCCCAGAGAGCGATTATTTAAACAACTGTTCTTGCCCAGACAGTCACTCTAGAGGTATTATGTAAATCAAAATCGATTCTATAAGGATTCATTTTTAAGAGAAAGAAAAAACAGTTGAAAAACGGACTGACTTTTTAGCTTATAAACAATTGTAATAACTTTAATTTTTTATGTTACACGGTTGTCCATAGGTTCAATGAAAAGCTGGTGAAAAAACACACTTTGAAAAAAATACAAAACCTTCTATGAAAAATAGGACACAGGATAGCGTTTTTTTTTTATAAAAATCATGTTTTCATTGTTTATTAACATTAAGAGCTGAGTATTGAACAAATTATAAATAAAAATCTAGATTTTCTGATCCATTTTATAAATCGTATATACCGAGAAGGAGTAAAAAGTTACGCTCCGTTAAAGTGATGGAACTCGTAAACTACCGCCACGGTAAAGTGGAGGGGTGAACTACAAAAATATTATTTATACGTATTAGCTACTTATCTTAGCTATTAGCTTAAATTTCATTGGAATCTACCGACTATCTCAAAACACGGAAGGTCTGACTTATTAAAGACGCCGGGTTGGTTATTCTTCTGTTAATTCTTTTCGGTTTCAGGCGGTTTTTGTTTGATAAATTTGATAAACATCGTTGAAAGCACTTTATATTATTTTTCTGAGAGAACGTAATTCAGAAAGTTTTATTTTCCTCACGTTCCAAATTATTAGTACCGTAATTACCTCGAACCTTCAAATGTTCGTTAGAACCATACCTTCCTAGAAATACGTACAGGCTAGCCTGTTATTTTTAAGTGGGGGATATCACACCATATTTTTGGGAAACTTGTAAATTTTAAGGAGGAAGAACATTACTTCTGGCAGGGCGATCTTTGAGTAAAGCCGCTTGCCTATATTACCGTCTCTGTGTTATCTTACCGTCTCTGTGAATTTTTTCTTTAAGTGTGTATACACTTAAATGCTTGAGTTTCTTAATCTAATACCATATTAGATTAAAGATTGGTATAAACTACCTTTAATTTAATTAACTTAAGTGTTTAATACAAGTAAAGTATTATAAAAGCTTCAGTGAAGTAGTGCAGCAGTCATCAAGATTTATCGTAAGTTATGATAATCATATTATCTTCAACTATCTGGGCGAATCTCGTCGACTATTTCTTCTCCTGTAGTTAAGGTTAACTACTGAGTTAGCATTCAATCAAGGAACATTTAATATTTTCACACGAACTTTCAATCAGCTATTTAAAACTTCTAAATTACGAACATTTAATTCTCAGTTAATCATTAAATAACAGTGCGAGACAGATAATTATCTTAATAGCAAGTGCGGGTTGGTTTAATTTTTATAATACAGAATTCTTGAAACCTTTTTGTATTCTTTAGAATTTAAATTTAATCATTTTGTAATTTGCTATAATTGTTATACATTTTTAACCCGTTATCTCAAGATAAGCCCATAAACAGCAAAGAGAGATTTCTTTAATCAACTTTAGTTGAATATTTCTAAATATTATCAGGCTCTCTTCGCTGATAATCTAAACTGTGCATGATTTTATTATATTATTGTATTTGTGAAGGTATTTCCTAATTATAATACTGTTTATTGTTATATATATACCACCATTTAATAATTGATGGTGCCTTTTTTTACATGTGTGTATATTTAGCTGCCTATATCATAGTGGTGTTGAATATATTGTTTTGTTTTATCAATGAATTTTATTTCTCGACTCCTAATAAGTTACCTGATATAACAATACATTTGAATGTTTGTTTATTATATTAAATAATTATTATACCTTACCAGAAGAAAGTTCAGGCTGATTAAGTTTCGTAGGTAAGTAGGTGGACGGAGTCCACCTAATATATTTATTATTTGTTTAAATAGTGTGTTAACCAAATTTATTTAATAATTAACTGTTGATATCTTTCCTTGGATTTGGTCTCAGAACCTAAATATCTTCCCTTACCTCTCTTCTTTTCTAAGCTTTCTTAATTTTCTCCTTGAAACCAAAAAGTTAAGTGGCGCCCTGTTTCTATCTTATCTTATTTTTGGTAATTTTACCCGTCTATCTTTTTGTTTATTTCTATATCTTTTCTAATATCTCTAATCATGTTCTACCTTTACTTATTTCGTCCGTTGGATCCATTCCCGGTTCCAAAAGCTAGTTTCGAACCCACGACTCGCTCTCCACCAACCATCTGGCTGCCGTCCGCAGTATCTCCATTGGTGACCTTTCTAGCCATCCAAAAAAGGTTTCCGCGGTTACAATTATTATATATTTGTATAAATAATATACACAATAAAATTTAAATATTTGTTACAAAATAATAGTAAAATTCAATAATATTTTTATGGAAAAATTCAATTCTTTATTTTTCCCGGATATTCCGAGAGGTAAAATAATTCTTATTACTTTGTTGATCTACCAAAGTTTAAAAAAATTAAGCTTCTACATGCCATAGAAGCCAAGATATTGCAAATTTTTCCAGCGCGCTTCAATTTGACAGTTCTCTCAGACCTTCACTTTTCCGTAGAAGTATTATACGAGTACTACCATTTTAGCGGGTTATAACTTTTTACTCCTTCTCTGCATATTCCATCTATAATTTGGATCGTAAGATTAAGATCTTTATTTGGAATCCTTTCAATTTTCAGCTCTTAATGTTAATAGACAATGAAAGTATGATTTTTAAAATAAAATGCTATTATTTTAGTAATAAAATTAAGAATAAAATCTTGGTTCCTCCTGGCCATAGAAGGTTTTTTTAGTAGTGGGTTTTTTCACCATCTTTTCATTAAGCCTTCATGTAAGCTTGTGGCATAACCAATATTAAAGGTATTATAAATGTCTTCTTCTTCTTCTTCTTTTTGTATAGACATGACTCTGTCTGTTTTTCAATGTGCCTCCAGTAAGTTGTCGTTCCATCATTTTCGTGGTCTTATCTGTTGTATCTGTTGTCATTCGACTTATATGATCGTTCCATTCTACTCTTCTATTTCTTATCCAGTTTTTGATGTTCTCCACCTTGCATCTACGTCGTATATCGTACTTCTAGCTCTGTCCCATAGTGTCTTACCATCAATTTTTCATCTCTGCTATTTCTAACATCCTTTTTGTCCTCTGTGTCAGGTCTTGTTTCTGCCGCGTATGTCATTATTGGTCTGATGACTGTTTGGTAAATTCTGCCTTTAGTTTCTTTTCCGATATTTTTATTTCTCCATATTGTTTCATTCAGGCTGCCTGCGGCTCTGTTTGCTCTATTTACTTTATCTTTCACTTCGGTTTCGAGCTTTCCGCAGCTAGATAATGTGATGGCTAGATATTTAAACTCCATCACTTGTTCTATTATCTGACCTTCCAGTTCCAATTTGCATCTTGATAAATTTGCTGTTGTAACCATGCATTTTGTCTTTTTTGGGAAAATTAACATGTTAAATTTTCTGGCGGTTATATTAAGTTGGTGCAGGATACGTTGTGAATCATCTTTACTTTGAGAGAGTAGTATTGCGTCGTCTGCATAGCAGATTATTTTAAGTTGTTTTTCTCCCATTTGGTATCCTTTTTTAGTTCTTACTTTTTTTATTATTTTATCTATAATCAGGACTCAGGGAATCTCCCTGTCTTATCCCATTGCCAGGTTCAATAGGATCAGTTAGTTCTTCTACTTTTACTTTTATTGTGTTGACTTGGTAGATATTTTCGATCGTTTTGATTATTCCTAGAGGTATCTCTCTTGCGCACAATAAGTGAATAACGTCTTTTAATTCGACCCTGTCAAATGCCTTCTTAAGGTCCACGAAACATAGATATGCTGGTTTGTTGCATTCTAATGATTTCTCTTGCACTTGCCTCATTATAAATATAGCGTCGGGGTATGATCTTCCCGACCTAAAACATTGTTGTTCTTCTGCTAGTGTTATAATTTCGTTCAGTTTATGTGTTATGTAATATATTATTTGTATATTATGTATATATTATTGTGTATTATATATGTATAAGCTAAAAAGTCAGTTTTCATACTGTTTTTAATAAAAAATTTAATAAATTGAAGTTTTTTTAAAATACCATAAAACTAAAGCTTCAAAGAATTGATTGCAATTTACAAAATACCTGTCGAGCCACTGTTTGGGCAAGTACAATTGTTTAAATATTCGCTCTCCAATATAATAAACAAATCGAATAACTTATAAACTATTTCTTCTATCTAGATCTATTATTTATGATCTAAATTTTATGATTTAACTTATAGATAGCATATACAGGGAAGAAGTATAAACTTCTAATCCGTTAAAATGATTAAAATTACCTCCACGGAATAGTGTAGAGGAGAATTGTCTGCTGCAATATCTCAGCTTGTTTCTTGTTATTGGTCATAGAAGGTTCTGTTTTTTTTTAAAGTGTGCTTTTTCACCATCTTTTTATTGAGCCTACTTACAACCGTGTGACATAAAAAATATCAACGCTATTAGAAATGTTAAGAAGCTAAAAAGTTTTCAAAATGTCTTTTAATAACAAATTTAATAAAATGTTCAAGCTTTTTTAATAAACCTTATAAATGAGCCTCATAGAATCAAATGTGATTTACAAAATACCTCTTGAGTGACTGTTTGGACAAGATCAGTTGTTTAAATATTCGCTGTCCGGGATAAACAAATTGACTAACTTTTAAATTTTTTGGTCTATCTATTTGCAACTTGGCATTTTTTAGGTTTGTTTTTTAAATTATCTAGGTCAATTTTGTATGTATTTTATTTTGGAATCTTTCAAAATAAAGAACTTTTTAGGATCTACAACATTTATTTAAAATATTTTTCTCTAGAATGTATAATAACTTTTTTATAGGCAAAAAACTATGATTTTCACTTTTTAAGACCCTCATATACCTTTTAGAACGTTCAGATATCTGTATAAGATTGTTACAGCTTTTTTCTTCATTGCCTGGGGTATAACTCTCTGGAGATGGCTGGGACATGTTGCAAGAATGAAATACGGCAGGTGAACATTGCTTGAGTGTAGACCACGGGCAGACAAGTGAAACCGGGGAAGATCCACAACACGATGGGCTGAAAACCTCAAAAGAATTACGACCAATTGGATAGCAAGATTTAACAGCGAAAAAATCAGGGGTAATTGATGATGATGAATGATGATCATGAGATATATTAAACAAAATGGATTGCATATAGATCAAAAGGAGTAAAAAAGGCGATGTATTTCTCGGTTGAATAATTAAGGACCTAGTTTAAATATATTTTTGTTTAATAATTTAGAGCAGCAACATTAGACATATGAATTCGTCATACCAAGTCGTACCGTAACAATGATTGATTTTGCACTGATATTTTTTAATCGTTCTATATTTAACATAACCTAACAAAACCTAAAAATGGCAGGCAATTCAAACAAGCGTATTATTTTGTGAAACAGTTAAATTTCTAAGAACCTTTCCACCGATTGTACATTCAGTAAAATAAAGTTTTGTTAATGATGCATTAAGTTTATTTTGAGTTGGACTAGAAATATTACTTTACTAAATTAGAGTTTACTTGACGATTGAAATTTGTAGTAATTACTTATTTATGTGGTCTACTTTGGGTAATTGATTACTCTATCAAAGAGCATTTCTACGATAGTGTTTAAATTATTTTATATATCTTTTACTAATTAAAAAAAATATTAAATAAATGAACTGACTTATTATTTAAATTGCCTCATTCGTAATGAATAATGAAATCTATTTATGTATTTTTTAACTTTTGTCAAGAGACTTGTTTTATTGTTTTCTTTAAAATGACCCAAAAAACCTAAAAAAATGTTTCTCGGAGCAAAAACCGGTTATTTTCGGAATTTGTTTAAAACAATTGGTTACAATTTCTGCCTAAAAATTTCTACCCAAATGCTTTTGATTTGTTTAAAGGGGACATTTCTGAACAGTAATCCGTAAAAAAACCGAATAAGAAAAATTTTTACTACGGGTGCGGCCTCACAACCTGGACTATAATACTTTTAAAGTCATTTAGATCAATTTTTTTTTATACGGCATTTTGTTTTTGTTAATAATTGATGTCAATATTAACAAAATATATTAATGCCGTGCAGAAATTTTTGGATCGTAATATCCCACTTATCAGAGGGAAATTAATTTTCCTATCACCGTGAAAATTGTACGGCAAAAATCTAATACCGTCATTCTGTGTTATTATTTTATTCATGTAATATATATATATATATATATATATATATATATATATATATATATATATATATATATATATATATATTGTTATGATGTATTATTTGTTTGAATGATGAGCAATGAGTATTTTTAATAATATAATATATAGCGTTTTTATCGCGGTTCTCAAAGAATTAGCTTGTAAGTACTTTTTTAAATTATCTTTATTATAACTATTATGAAACACACATATATATCTAACCTAGCCAATGTAAATTTAAAATAAACTATCTTTAAACTGATGTTCTTATAAAACTAATTAAATTCTATAGACAATGCTAAATTTAAACAAACTATCTTCAAAATTGAAATTGTTATAACACTAACTAAATTATATTAACAAAATTTTGTACCTTTCTTTCACTGAATGCCTAAATGAACTGTTTTCCACTATATATATTCTAATCACCACTGAAAGTCTTCGTACTTCGGTTATCCTTGTTTTTGTGAAATTTCTTTTTCCAATTATCAGCTTCTACCAATTTAAGATATATTTTTCTTCACCAGCATTTATACACCACCAAACAAACCAGCAAACAGCATTTATATTTATTCTTCTTTTCAATATACCAATATCCAATTATTATAAGTTGATTTATACTAATCTCCAATCATAATATAATTTTAATTCCTTCCAATGTCCATCCAATATTCTTCTAATATACTTTTATAATCTTCAATAATTATTTGTGTATAATTATAAATGTGCATTAAATATATGCATAATTTTTAATCTTCATTTAACTCACTATATTAAACAATTAGACTATCTCCAACTAACTTTCATATTTCTTATTAAACTGCTTGACTGACTTACTAAAACTGTGAACAATTGACTTCACTAACTAATCTACTAACTTTCATAATAAACTGCTTGACTTCTGACTAAAAACTCCTTCTACTAACTTCCATAATAAACTGGCATGACTTCTGACTAAAAACTGCCCTCTTGAATCCAAATCACGGGTATTTATATCTTTTTGGATATCTAGAATCATCTGGTAAGAGATCATGTTCCAATTTGTTCCATTACTTCCATATAGATGTTCTCGAAAAAAATATCTGTTCCATCCACCGACATAATCATTATTCCAGAATGTTCGACCGTAAACAATGGTCACACTCTGCACTCTGGAGAATTCGTTAATGTTCCATTGATAATTTTGTTGACATTTAGGCTTTTCAGATCAGAATAAACATTCAAATTAGTAACTAACACTCTAATTTAATAAAATACACATTTCAAACAATATATTATTATAACCCCACTTTGTATTCGTATTATGATTAATTTCTATCTGTCAATTACTTACTGTATAGTTGGTTGCCTAGTCACATGGCTCACTTAAATCTATTTACAACATTAAAATACAACTTTTTACAATTATTATATGCTAATTTCTTAAAATGCCCTCACATAAATATATTTTTATAAAATTCTCTAGTATATAACTTATTTAAAATAATCAAATATTTTTTTATATCTAATATTATGTAGTATATAACTTATAAATTATTTTCTATAAACCCCAATCGTATCAATATATATATATATATATATATATATATATATATATATATATTCAGGTATTCTACAGTATTCACTGCCTTCCCTCGCTCAATCGTTTCCATCTCTCTCTGTTATCCCATTCTCCATCGTTTAGGCCTCTCTTACTCATGGCGTCGTCTACTTCGTTCTTCCAGGAGTTTCGGGGTCGTCCTCTTTTCCTCCTTCCTATGGGGCTCCATTCGGTTATTCTCTTTATCCATCTGCTGTCGCTAGTTCTTCTTACATGTCCATACCACTTTAGTCTTTTTTGTTCTATATATGTTAGTATGTCTGTTTGTATTGATGTCCTTTGCTTTATTTCGTCATTACTTCTCCTATCCATTCTTGTTACTCTGCAGCATCTTCGCAGGCATTCCATCTCTGTTGCTACTATCTTACTGTTGTTTTTCTTGTTTATGCTCCAATTTTCAGCCCCATATGTCATAATACTTCGCACTAATGTTTTATAAATCTGTGTTTTTCTCTTCATATTTAGGTGTCTATCTTTTTCGTGATTATAAACCCCGAGTTTTGAATTTATCCTTTCCTTTGATTGTTACGTTGTCATCAATCTGTAGATCTTCTATGTCTTCTTCACTTGTAGATAGGTACTCTGTTTTCGCGAGGTTAATATCTAGGCCAGCCTTGGTATATTTTTCTTGTAGTTTCTTCATTATTATATCATTAAGTATGCATCAAATCCAGTTAGTCAGGAATTTAACGATTCTTTGAATTCAAAGTCAGCTGTCCAAGAAATAATATCTATTAATGATATCGACAGCGAAGGCAACAAGAGTGGCACACAAGACTAAACTTTAATAACTTTACTTTAATTCACTGTACATTTCATGAATAAATATATTAAATTAAATTAATTATATTAAGGTAAAATTTATTAATAACGTTTTGTTTGAGATTTTTCACAAAAACAACATATACTCGTATCCCCTTACATACCCTATTATTTTAGGACAAAAACTACATATTGTAACAAAATTTTACAAAAACTATACAGGGTGTTTCAAAAAAAGGTAACCCCGTCTCTAGGGTAGGTAAAAAACTGAAAAATAATTGGGGTTTGCTTAGTAAAAAATTTTTGTAACGCCATCCGTTTTCAAGATACAGGGCGTAGAAGAAAAAAAATTTTACGCATTTTTTACGATTTTGCCGAAACTACTGGCAACATTGTAATGAAATTTTATACGAATATGTTTTGGGAGGAGGGCATTTTGAACACTTACCGTAATTGAATTTTATTTTATGTTCTTAGTCATTATTTTAATTTGCTTCTTGTGAGTTTTGTTTAATTACTAACTATTTTATACCAGCATCAATTATTACTTCATAATTTTCAAATCAAAATATTCCGAAAACGATAAACAGTATCGAGTTTTACCAAGAGTACCTTTTTGGTGTAAAATTGAATGATGTTTAAGTTTACCTGAAATTTTGATTATAGTATATTTGAAGAATAAGCTGGAGTAAATTCTCAGAATACTCATCTTCGAACCTCAAAATACATAGGCGTGCACATCTTCTAACTAAAACGTAATCTTAAAAGAAAAGTTTGCGTTAAATTTATTTGGATATTTAGAACAAAGAAATTAATCCAATCCAATACTGGTTTAAAATAAAAAAAAAAAACACATAAAAAGAATAAAAATTCTATTATTTGTGAAACATACAGTTAATATAAAATAATAAAATACAATAAATTATACTGAAACGTAAAATACATACACAAAAACTGTAAGTTTTTTTATATTCCTATTAATAAATAATAATATTCTTAGTACTAATAATATTGGAAATAAGAATGAAAATAATGCCCTCTTATTCAGACTTGCCAATTTTAACTAATCTGATATTCAAATCCATACTAAGCAAATTAGGGGAAGATTTAACAATAATTTATACAGATGGTTCAAAAACTGTTGAAAGTACTGGTTTCACTTTTTTTGTTTCAAACAGCAATTATGTTGAGAAATATCGAATTCCTGAATGTTGTTCTATTTTTACAGCCGAGGCTGCTGCTATACAGAAAGCACTAATTTGGTGTGTCACTAATTATTGTGAGAACATCGTAATAGTATCAGATTCTCAGGCAGTATTACAAGCTATTCGTAGCCATCCATTGGATAGTTTTCAAAACTCCATTATTCTTGATATCAAAAAATTATTACATGATCTAAAATTCACAAAAAAAAGCAGTTACTTTACTCTGGGTTAAAGGACACAGTGGAGTAATTGGAAACGAATTAGTGGATGGTATGGCAAAAAATACATCTGAGATATCCGAAATTACAAATTTTTACTATTTTAAAGATATTTTTTCTATTATTAGGAGTATTGGCAGGGAAAGATGGATGTCAAAATATAAAGAGGTTCAGAAGACTTCAAGAAACCACTACTTTTCTATTCATCCATGCTTACCAAAAAATATTCCACATTTTAATTTTACCTATAATAAAGTACATTCTTCATTAATCACCCGGTTAAAACTTAACCATGGCCTCTTTCCAGAGCATCTGCATAGGATTGGAATCTATGAAACTCCTTTCTGTCCTTGTGATGGTAAATCTGTCGGAGATTTGAACCACTTATTTTTCGATTGTCCTAATCATAGGGAACAGACTCGAAGCCTATATTTAGGTTTAATTGATCTCAGTATTAGCCTACCAGTTAACATAAGCAATCTGTTATCTTATTCTGACAAATCTATATATAATATTCTAATCAAGTTTATGAGCGATTCTAAAATAAAAATTTAAACATCCTTATAACAATTTTCTGTGGCAAAAAGATTTTTTGTCTAATGCCATCTCTCTCTCTCACACACACACACACACACACACAAGAATGAAAATTATATTAGCGATAAAAAATAAATAAAAAATAAATAATGAAGTTGACGGTAATTAGTTCAAATGTAAAATAAACTTCTGAGCTACAGTTTAAAGTTAAGCTTCCTCATATTCTGTTTCAGACGAAGTGTTATCCGATCCGGGATGAATTATTATAGGTTCTATACTGCTATCTATTATATGATTAAGCTCCCACATATTTTTCTCAATATTTATAACGTGATTAATACATTTTTGCCAATGTTCAGTCGTCACTTCGGATATTGATTTATGAAAAAGAATAGTAACATCTGACAATTTAAAAGTTGTATTATTTCGAGCAACATTACCTTTAACTTCGGCCCATACTAATTCAATCGGATTTAGCTCGCAATGATACGGTGGTAGGCGAAGTATTTCAATTCCTCGTTTTTTGGCTATCTCCTCAATTTTAGCAATCTCTAATAATTCTGCTTTTGTCATTGTATCGTCAAAGATTAAATTCTTAGAAGTTAACCACATTGCAATTTCATCTTTCCTCCATTGAGTAGTTGGTAAACGTTCAACTAATATAGAGTGGTAACTTGCATTGTCCATCACAATAACTGAATTTTTAGGTATGAATTCAATCATCTGTTCGAAATATTCTTCAAACACGTCTCCGTTCATCTCTTTGTGATAATCATAGGTCTTTTTTGATTCAAACAAAAGTAAACCCTCCTTAAGAAATCCATTCATACTACCTATATGGGTAACAATTAATCGTCGACCTTTACATGTTGGTTCCTTGGAACCAGTTGAATATCCTTCCAGAAATGCTTGTCGACATTTTTTTATAGTTTTGTCTTTCCAAGCTCTCCCTACAAATGCAAAACTTTCCAAAGTTTGTCTCTACTTATTGTGGGTAAATCGGGATCGTCGCTAATGGCTTGTAAAACTTTATCTAAAGTTGGTATTTGTTAAAAAAAATGAGTGGACCATTCTACGAATTGCATTTTTGAAAAATTCATCCACATTCACTTTCGACAATTTTGGTCTTCCAGGTCTCGGTTTGGGTGGCGGTATAAGAGCTGATTTTTCCTTTTTTAAAATGTTGTATACAGTTGATTTTGAATTATCCTATTACTTTAGACGAAATTTCAACTATACTATCAACAGTATTGGAAGGATTGTGTTACTTAAAATATTTGTAGACATTAAGGATAACACTCTTTTCGTTAAGTGATAAATAATTCAACTTTTTTTTAACTGGGGTATAATCACACGTAAATAAACTCGGTATTCACTCTTGCAAAAAACAACTGTGTTAGATCTCTTCACTCGCTTATAATCGACTGAACAAAAATTTTCTGATATTAATGAATGACTATTTAAAGACCATTAACCATTTTATTAATCATTGGTTTTCCAAACAAAATCGAAATTTATACTATTTAAGATAGCGTTCACATTTATCAGAAACCATCTTTCGCTAATCGACTTTGTCTATCTAAACTATCAAAAGACCATTAACTAAATACCTATTTAGTTATTTACTACCTGTATTTTAAGAGTTTCTTTCTTTTCTTGCTATTTAATGGGTCATTATCATAACGACAAAAATAACCATAAATAACGTTACTAAAATAAACAGATTTATATAAATATAATATGATTTGAAAATGGTTTAAATATCTAACAAACCGAAACGAATAATGTAATACCCTTAAAGTACGTCTATGACCAGCTGAATCATCCCTAGCCTACACAGTTCTAACAATAGCAGGTATTTAAATTTTACGATAGTCCATGTGACATGGAAAAATTTCTATTTAAGTAGTCAAACCCAACGTAAAATAAGCTAAAATATTGACGTTGTACGAAAAGCACACGTACTAAAATATGCTTAACAATTTAGTTTTTTTTTCTGAGAATTTACTCCAGCTTATTCTTCAAATATACTATAATAATTATACTCTTGAAAAAGTTATATTGACTAATACTTAGTTATACTCAGATATAAAAACAAATTCATGGGATGTATCAGCTTCCAAAACATATTCGTATAAAATTTCATTACAATGTTGCCAGTTTCGGCAAAACCGTAAAAAATGCGTAAATTTTTTTTTGAAACACCCTGTATATATGTTAATGCAAGATTTTTGTCTATTTTCCTAAAAAACGACCTTCAGTGGAAATTAACCTACACATTCAAACAAATGCACAATATTCTAGAATATCTATAAAAACTATCATTCAAATTTCCAATTCTTTCAAAGAAATTATGTTTTTTCTATTTTATGTAAAATAATAAAAATACAGATGTACTGTTTTTGTAAATTAGTCTTCAATTGAAAGTAAGTAAATTTTCCACTGGGTGGTGGAAGAAGCTCTGGTCAATAGTAGAATAGATTCAAGATACCGACAATTGATACATGATATCTACCAAAACGCAACCATGATCGTAATCCTGGACGACAAATTAATAACTGATAATATAAAAGTTAAACGAGGAGTCCGACAAGGCGATATAATTTCACCTAAACTGTTTAACTTGACCCTCGAAGATATAATAAAATCAACAGATTGGGAAAACAGAGGAATATGTATTAACGGAAAGTACCTAAATCACCTTAGATATGCGGATGATATACTCCTGATCTCCTCGGAACGACAAGAACTAGAATTAATGCTGAATGAACTTCATGAAAAATCACTGCAAAAAGGCCTAAAAATTATCTTCAACAAAACAAAAGTAATGACAAACACGGAAGACCAAGAGGCAATAAAAATACAAACAGAAAAAATAGAACAGGTAAATGAGTATATCTATCTAGGACAAGCAATCAGAGCTAACAGAGAAAATCAAACAGCCGAAATATCGAGACGAGTAAGAATGGGATGGGCAGTGTTCGGCAAACTTTCTTACGTTCTAAAAAATCAAACAATCCCTCTATACTTACGAAGCAAGGTATATAACTCCTGTATAATACCGGTGCTCACCTACGGAGCACAGACATGGACATTTACACAGGCCAATTTGGATAGGATAAGGAAGGCACAAAGAGCGATGGAGAGACAAATGTTGGGTATATCACTTAAAGATAGAAAGCGTAACCAGTGGATCAGAACCAGAACAAAGACAGTAGACGCGATAGAACAAGCAACAAAACTGAAATGGAAATGGGCTGGACACAATGAACGTCTCCAAGACGGACGATGGAACAATGCCATCGGAAAGTCGCGTCCATACAATGCAAAGAGATCAAGAGGCAGACCACAGATGAGGTGGAAAGATGACATCAGGAAACAAGGAGGTCCCACATGGCAGAGAACAGCTCAAGATAGGGAAAGATGGAGAGAACTGGGGGAGACTTATATCCAACAATGGAAGGATAGAGAATAGGTTCAAAAAAAAAATTCCACACGACAAACTAATAAATTATAGGGTGTATTTGAAATAGGTAAGTTATAAGTACAGCTTAAATTTGCTAATAGAACAATCCAATATTTTGACCACCCTGTAAACAATTTTGTTACAATAAACATCTGTTTAAATATGAAAAAGAGTCTATTATTAAGGCTTAAGACAAAATTTGCCGAATGGAGCCCCATAGGAAGAAGGAAAAGAGGACGACCCCGAAAATCCTGGAGGAACGAAGTAGACGACGCCATGAGTAAGAGAGGCCTAAACGATGGAGAATGGGACAACAGAGAGAGATGGAAACGGTTGAGCGATGGATGGCAGTGAATACTGTAGAATCCCTGAATATATATATATATATATATATATATATATATATATATATATATATATATATATATATATATATATATATATATATATATATATATATATATTCAGGGATTCTACAGTATTATATATATATACAAAATTTGTCTCCAATTCTTAGATTCGTAGACATTTAACTTTTTCTAAATCCTTATATTTTTATAAAAATCGAAATAAATTAAAACGCTGTATGTAGGTATAGGAAACCCCTATCAAAGTATAGCTTATATTTTACGGACAATTGAAAATGTCATCAAATATAGGGTGTTCCGTAAGAAAACAAATATAACTTTTATATTCCACTCTTTTTTGGAGCATCCTGTACAATTCATAATTCATATTATTTTTAAATTATAGTGTTGGCTAAATGGCCCTGTATAGTTCTGTGAGGAAAAAAGATTTGGATAATGGAAAAGAATAAGGCGTTTTCCGTACAGAGACCGAGGCGTATAGGATGGGCCACCCTGTATAAATAAAATTAGGTCTATTTCTATATCACTTCTAGTAAAACGCAAAATATAACGTTTTTGAAATAAAAATTTTGGCTTATTGTCATTAAATAGAGTATAGGAATGACACAAGGAAATGGTTTTAGAACCATATTAAAACACATAATATTGACACAAACAAAATACGCAAACAAGTTTTTTAGATTTGTGCATAGAGTCAATTTGTATATGAATAAAAAACTCTTAAAAACACAGACAAATCAGACAATGTTTTGATGTAGCACAATTAAAAATCAGTAAAATTCATTTAAAGACTACAAAATACGCTGCACATCGTTTCTTTGAATCAACCGGCTAGTTATTTACAACATAAAATGTTTTTAGAAATGTATTGACGTTATCCGATGACAGTTGAGAGCGAGCATACGGATACAAGCAGTGTGTGGGCTAATTACCAATTGCAAAACTGTGTTAAGGCGGCAGTTTCGTTGTTATTTTGGGCATGAAAAGAAGGAAGTGGGAATATTGTGTGTCGTTTGAGATCACCCATCGGACTGCGCGACTACGGGAGATTGGAATATTCTATTTTCGTGGACCCTAGATTATTAGAACCACAAACAGCTGTTGCCTGTTTATCAGATTCCAAATTATTTTATTCAAGTAGACCTAACAGCCGACACACTTCTGTTAATTCGTAAAAAATGATTACCAACTGTAACTAGATAACAAAAACATTTTAAGCCAACTAAATTTATTTATATATCTCTGTAGATCATATTTTACTATGGTATGTTTAAAAACCAAAAACAAACGTTTAAAAGCTTGGTGTACACCCAAAAATAATTTTAAAATTCCACCAGATTATTCCTGTTTATCTCCTTTTCTTTCTTAGAGTACCGTATCCTATCGAACGCTGACAGTCATTGTATTATGTTTATTATGGTCATGTAATGACACACACATTAACTTTTATATTTCATTATGTCTATTCACAACGTGTTCATCTTATAACCTATGTTCTATATCCTAACCTAGTCAACCTGTTGACAGCTGATGTCTGACCTCCCTGCCTTCACACCTAATGCTACCAACCAACCTAAGCTATATCATACCCTGTCGTTAATTCTCCAGCAAAGAAGACGTGTATAAACAATAATATATCCATTTGAAATCTCTCATGGAATTGTCTCGATTATCTCTAGCATTATATTATGAGTGCATCTTGCATTATTGCCACATGGTCCAAC
This sequence comes from Diabrotica undecimpunctata, assembly GCF_040954645.1. Lineage (NCBI taxonomy): Eukaryota > Metazoa > Arthropoda > Insecta > Coleoptera > Chrysomelidae > Diabrotica > Diabrotica undecimpunctata. The sequence goes on from NC_092812.1 coordinate 33,818,094, forward strand.
CATCTAAGCCTTTTCTAGCCAATTTTTGGGTTCCCATAGAGCTCCTGTAGAGCGCACTGATTTTTGTCTTTGTTTGCCTCCTCCAAATGTTTTGTCCATCTCTAACTCCTCCGAAAATTTTCCGTAAAACATTCATATCCCAGATATTGAGCAGATTTTCCTGATTTTCGTGACAAAGAGGGACTAAATTTAATACTTAATTCTTCCTTTTTTTGTTCTTAATATGCGCTTTCAAGCGTGGTATTTGGTTTCTATTTATACTGAGTAGAATATGTTGTTGCTTTTTGTTGTCAAAATTGTCATGAGCAAATTTTGTTTCATTCAATTTGGTATGCATTGGACTAAATACGGAATCCACGGAGTACTAAGTTATACAGAAAAAGACTATCAGAGAAGATCGCTGTGAATGAAATATTAGAAAACGATAACATCAGGATAACTGGGAAAAACTCAAAAATTAACATTATTAACGCTGCAACAGAAAACATATCAAAAAAGAAAACCCCATGGTTTAGAGAGCAAGTGAAAACACAATGTCAAGAAAAGAAGGAAACCTTTTTACAATACAGAACACAACAGACATACAACCACTATAAACGAATCAGAAATGAAACGAATACTTTATTTAGATTAATAAAAGGGGAACCCTGGCAGAGAACACGAAAGACAAAAATAAATATGGAGAATGATCAGAGGACAAAGAAAAAAGATGAACGAAGTAATAAAAACGAAACACATTCAAAAGGAAACATGGGCAGACCACTTTCGATCCCCATTTTTTAAATGTAACGATAATGAACCACCAACATCAGAGATGATGACATACGAAGAAATAAATATTGAAGAGGAAGAGGTAAAGGAAGCATTAAGGAAATTAAAAAATTGAAAATTACCAGAAGAGGGCGGAAGACTGAACGAACTTCTAAAGTACAGAGGACCAGATCTTGCCTGAAAGGAGAGCACATGGAAGAACATGGAAAAATAAAAATATCGGGGAAGAAATGAATGGCAGAATTTGCAAAACAGTCATCAGACCAATAATGACATACCTGATACAGAGAGGTCAAAAAGGACGTTAGAAATAACAGAGATGAAAACAGATGCAAGGTGAAGAACATCAAGCACTGGGTAAGAAGTAGAAAAGAAGAATGGAACGATCATATAAGCCGAATGACAACAAATAGAGTAGTAAAGACGGCAGGAAACGGTTCCCCAATAGGAAGACCATCAGTAGGAGAGACCATAAACACAATGGAACGACAACTTACTGGATGCACATTGAAAAGCAGACATAGTCATGAATACATAAAAAGAAGCAGAAGAAGAGGAATTTGATACGTTATCGCCTGGTCCAGATGTAAGTTTGTTTAAAAGAAGTTGGGAGTTTCGTTGCTGCTTCCCCTTTTTTTTTTGACTGCTAAAATTCGTGTGTCGTCTGCAAATGTGGCAATTGTGTTAAGTTATAATGTTGGGATATCGCGAATGTAGAGCAGGTACAGCACTGGTCCCAGGACATTTCCTTGTGGAACTCCAGCTTTAACTTTTCTTAATTCTGCATAAATGCTTCCTCATATCTGACGAATATCTGAAAACAGGTATCTGTCGAATATATATGATTCTAGTAGTTTAGAAGATTTTGGTAAGTATCATCTCATTTTGTGATATAATCTCCATCATGCCACACTTTATTAAAGGCCGGTGCTACATCGAGATAAATTGTAGCATTGTGGAACCGAATTTTCTCTCTACTGGAGCTTTTTTACTATATCTGTTGTTCTATGCATCTGATCTATAGCTGAGTGGCTTCTCTAATAATTTCGACATGGCAGGCAATAGTGAAATAGGTCTGTATGAAAAATCTTCTTGGTTTTAGAAAGATTGTGATTTCTGCCACCTTCCACATCTTTGGTACTTGGGTACTCGTCACGTAACGTCAGTCTAAACGAAGCATTTATAAGACGTGTTAGTTTTATTATAGCTTTTCTTGGAAGTTACTTTTATACTTCTACAGTAATCAAATTTCAGAGATCACTTCTTCACTTCTTCTTCAGAGGTAAAATCCATGAGCTTTCTGTGGGTTTATATTTTCTTTTATTTCCATATAACTTCTTTTGGAGTTACATGTATAAATTTCATTTTATCTTGATCAGGGAGTTCCCAGTTTATTATTGCGTATTTTTCATGCGATTGCAAAGTATTTTCTAGGTGATCAGCAAACGTTTTGGCCTTTTGTATGTTGCTTCTTGCCACTACCATTAGTATTTCCAATCGGTGTATTCTTCTTTTTTATTGTTTGGTAGCCTTCCACAGTGAGTACTCAGTAGTACTATCGTGTGATAGTTCACTGACTCGTTTTTATTCCTTTGAAATTTTGTTTTTAATTGTGTGACATTAAGTAATCTAGTTTTATCAACTGGTGCTCTAGTATAGACTGTTGCCATTTGCCTCTTAATTTTCATTTTTCTATTTTAATATGTATATGAGTTTTATTTTTCGTATTTTTATAAAATGGGAGTAACCCTGTCAATAAATAAATATTTCATTCCGAAGGAGGCCACAATTAACTTAATTTCTCAAATCCAATCTTGTACCCTTATATTTAGTCCTGACCTGCACAAGCGCGTGTTCAAATCAACCCATCTGGGTACACTTTACAAAGAAGAAAACAGCCTGTATCAGGAGCACAAAATATTTTTGTTTTATATTTGTGGTGAACCAACTACAAGAAACTTTTTCCTCCGCCATAAATTAGCAGTGACAGCTACAAAAGTACAAATACAAGTTTTACTTAGTAAATGGGTCGGAACTATTTACGACGAAGTGTATTTAAAGATTTTATGACACCGCATACATTGTTATGTGTGCGTAAAGTATAATTATTTCTGCGTATATTATCATCGACGATGCTACATCAGACAGCAACAATGACAAAAGAACCAGATAATTGAAGAAGGAGTAGGAAGAGAGATCTTTATACATATTCCGATATCAGATGACAAATCAAGAAAATTCTACACTCTTTTTAGTATGTCAGAATGAAGCACAGTTTTCTAGAAGTATTCTTACTAAACTTGTCTTCTTATTGTCTTAATGCCCTTACTGGTGTAACGTCCTTACTAAACTTGTATAATGAGTTTTTAGCGAATAACTGTTATAGCCCAGTCAAATACAATTTTAATTCAAGTATTTTGTATTAGGTTTCACATTGAGAACTTTTCTAAATCAAAGTTTAGGTGAAGAGAATTTTTTCCATGAATGTATCGGTTTAAGTTTACGGGATCACTGTTGAAACATTGATTAAAATGTCAAAATTGCCAAAAAATAAGTTTTTTGGATCCTTCAAAAAAGTCCAGTCGTTGTTACTTTTTTTCTTAAAAGTTTTTTAAAAAAGGCTTCCTTTTATCTTTTTTTTTAAATAAATTTTTGTGTATAATTTGTTTAAATCTGGCCGAATGACTCATGTCTATGCCATCAAAAAAATTGTTTAAATAATTTTAAAAAATTGTTGCAATGAAAATTGGCATTAGAATAAACAAAAATTACTAAATAATTTCAAAACTCGGCTTTCGATACCCTCTGATTCAATGGGATAATATTACGATTGATAAAGTTTGGGATGAGAACTAAAACGATATAGATACCGACTGTTCGATACCAAACGTCGCAGTTCGATAAAATCGTCGTAAATTGTACGGTGGCTATATTATTAATATTTGGGTTTGACAATTCGAAAGTAGGTGCTTAGATAAATTTCCTTTTTCTACTTTCTGAATATTTATCGTATTCCTTTAATCAGAAGGTAGCGGTTTTTGAAGGTAGTTAAGTAAAAACTTCCCAAAAAGGGGTCGGAGGCCCTTTTGGGAAGGTTCCCTCTCTTAGTGCGAGGCCGCAGAGGAGTCGCTTAAAATCTAAGACTAGCTACATAGGTTACTGCAAGTAACTATCCGACAATAAATACCTCATTTTGTTCTAGGTTTTCTAGTAGAGTTTCTGCTAGATGGTTGTATATATACAAACATTTGCCAATAAAAATTTGATCTAGTAAAACACACAGAACTCATAGAAAGCCTAACAGAACATGGTATAGACCAGTGGTTCCCAACCTTTTTCCCATGATCGCCCCCTTAGACAAGTTTTACTAGTTATGAATACTACAATCGACCCCCCTCCCCCACCCAATTAAATTGAAACAAATAATGAGTCTATACAAAAGGTAAGTATCCATATTTATTTATTTTTACATTTCGTAAAATGATAAATGGTTATATGTGTGTAAAAGAATTGTTAATGGCTTCCTTGGGCCTGGTGTCCCTCACATAATCTCTTTATGTCTGGCTCAATGTTGTTTAATAACAACCTCAAATCCCCTCTTTCTATTATGTCGAGCCTATTTCTTTGTCTGTTTTTCAATATACACACAGAACTAAAACCTTTCTCTACTAGATATGTTGTGGGGAATGCCAATAATAATAATTTGATTGCATTCCACAAGATTGGATACACTTCTTTTATCGTCGGCCAAAATCTTTCGTACCCACACTCCCGAAACAAACTTTCAATTTCAATATCTTGTCTCAAATCAATCAAGTTTTCTTGAAGAGAAGGACATACCGTTGAAACTTCCACGCTGAAAGGATTGATAAACCAAGTTGGCACTTTCAGACTAGTCAAATCTTGGAATCGGGACTGCAGATCTTCTTTCAGTGATTTAAGGTGGAGGCAGTATGTTTGAAGATCCTCGGAATCACCACAAGAAGATTTCAAGTTGGGAAATTTGGTCAGATCTCTTCTCTGCATATTTTCTTCAAAAATAGATAGTTTGTCAATTAATGCTCCGACTACTCTCTTCGCTTTGGCCATATTTATGTTCTTCCCCTGTAGTTGCAGGTTCATTTCATTTAATTTTTGAAAAAAATCTGATAAATAAGCGATGTCATTTCGCTTCTCTTGTAGTTATGTACTCAGTGTGGGGTCAGTAGTATTAAGAAATTCAATAACAATATCGATGCGAATGAAGAACCGCCTTAAGCAATTGCCTTTAGAAAGCCAGCGGACTTCCGTATGTAGTAGTAATGTATTAAATATCATATCATTTTCTTCACAAAGTGTACGAAATATTCGATCATTCTTTGGTTTTGCTTTAATTTTATTTACCGCATCTATGACAAGTCGAAGAGAATCGTGTAACCTCCCACTCAAATTCTTGGCAGCCAAATGCTCTCTGTGAATGACGCAGTGAACACACAAAATTCCAGATACTGCTTGTTTCAGATGTGCAATAAATCCCCGATGGCGTCCTGTCATTGCTGCTGCACCGTCAGTAGCACAGGTGATCATATTTAATAAGGGAACCTCTTTTTCCTCAAAAAATCTCTTAACGACCTCAAATATGAAAGATCCTTTTGTATCAGTAATCAGACTTCTAACAAACAGCATTTCCTCGGCCATTTCTCCATTGTCGTCAATGAATCGGACATATGACAGCAGCAAAGCTCTCAGGGTACTCTCGTCAAGTTGCACAGTAAACTCTCTGCTTTTCAATTTGTTGCAGAGAACATCTTCACCGTCTTCTTCAAGTGATCCATAAGCCGAGACGGCTTCACGGCTTCGTTTGACAAAGATTTTGCACAAATGGGACACAATGGTAGATTCTTATTTCCTGGCAATTCAATGAATCCATATTTCAAATTCTCCGTTGAGTACTGCCTGCACTTTTTTTTTAGGTGCTGACATTTTGAGAGCAAAACAAAAGAGTAATTAATTACACCTTATTGAGAAGGCAAAGAATAAAAACACTATCTCGCAATTCTCAATAAATAATTATATTGCCACGCGTCGACGTCTCTGTCCGAATTCTAACATTGTGACTAATAATGATTCTAATATTGTGACGCCTCGTGTTCGATAAGATAAGTGGTTATGTCCGAATTGAAAGACAGACTTAACAGTTTCACAAATAAATCACAGTATCTTTATTAAAATAACAATTCACTGAACACAGTGACTGTCAGTTGAAACAAAACAACTTTATATACCACACTACAAAACTAGGGAACGAAAGAGTCCACATTTGAAGTGACGACAACCGACAAACGTACTTCTCATCATTTTTATTCCACTTCTCTCTCTTTCTCTTTTGTGCGGATGATCGCACAATACGAAAGCTCGATCAAAGGAGAATGCAGAATTCGTTATAATGTATAATTATAACGATAATGTATAGAATTAAATTGTATTATGATTCATAGCTCTCTGTGACTAGACGAGATGTTTGTGTTATTATTACCTGCATTGGTATACATATATTTACTCTTTATTATCCTATGGATATCCGATCGAAAGTATTGTATTTTTGTTCTCTTTTATTATTTTTCTCAATTACCCATTTCTCGTTTTCCGGATGCTAAACGCCTCCCTTATCGCCCCCTTTTCTCTGTCGCCCCCCATATCGCCCCCTTCGCTCTATCGCCCCCCTGAATATCTCAAACCGCCCCCCGGGGGCGATCGCCCCCAGGTTGGGTATTACTGGTATAGACCATAACACGGTGGGCCTTAATAAAAACCTATATTGGGATCAAATGGCGTCGATTAAAATAGACAATCGCATGACAGCAGAAATGTCAACAAAAAGAGTTCGCCAGGGCTGTGTACTTTCTCCACTATTGTTTAATATATATTCCGAAAAGATCTTCCAAAATGCCCTCGAAAATATTGAAGAAGTAATAAAAATCAACGGAGAATATGTAAACAACTTAAGATACGCAGACGACACCGTCATTATTGCGGACAGTGCTGAGTTGTGCTGAGTGAGTGCTGAGACAAGTTGAAATGCGTGCTCGTATAGAGTATGCTAGGTCCGCTTTTCAAAGAATAAAAAAATTTGTAAAAACAATAATTTATTCCATATTGCTATACAGAGTGTAAACATGGACTCTCGGAATCACAAGTATGAGGCGTGTAGAAGCCTTTGAGATGTGAGATTTTCGAAGGATGCTGAAGATCTCTTGGACAGAGCACGTGACCAACAACGAGGTGCTGAAAAGAATGGGGACTAAGAGAGAACTCCTAATTATTGTAAAAACCAGAAAAACGAGTTTTCTAGGACATATTTCTTCTTCTTCTTCATGTGCCATCTCCTCTAAGAAGGTTGGCAACCATCATGGCAATTCGCACTTTCGATACCGCTGCTCTAAAGAGGTCAGCGGAAGTGCAGTTAAACCAAGCTCTCAAATTGTTTAACTAGGAGATTCGTCTTCTTCCGCGACTCCTTCTACCCTGTATTCTTCCTTGAATTATTAATTGCAACAAGTTCTAACGCTCGTTCCTCATGATATGTCCCAGATATTGCAGTTTTCTTACTTTAATTGTACTTAAAACCTCTTTATCTTTTCCCATTCTTCTCAACACCTCGACATTCGTGACTCTATCCACCCAACTTATTCTTAATATCCTTCTGTAGGCCCATAACTCGAAGGCTTCTAATCTGTCCGAAACATCTTTCTTTAATGTCCAAGCCTCCAACCCATAAAATACTATGGAGAACACGTAGCATCTCAGAAGTCTTATCTTTAAAGAAATTGAAATGTCCCTGCTGCAGAGTACTTTTTTCAGTTTGTTGAAAGAATTTCTTGCCTGTCCTATTTTTGCCTTAATCTCTTCTGTGTACTCATTATTTTCGTTAATTATTGTACCTAGATATTTATTACACTTTTCAACTTTTTTAATTTGTTCTCCATATATTGTTATGTTTTCTTGGCGCTGTTGGGCTTTTGTAATTACCATAAATTGTGTCTTTTTTGTGTTTAGAGACAGTCCGTTTTCTTCACTGACTTCTACCACTCTGTCAACCATTTGTTGTAAATCCTCAAGACATTCCGCTAATAAAATAGTGTCGTCGGCAAACCGTATATTATTGATTGGTCGGCCATTTACTTTTATTGCCATAGTTAGTTCTTCTAGTGCTTCCTGGATTATTTCCTCGGAATACAAATTGAACAAACTAGGAGACAGGACACAGCCCTACCTGACGTCACTCTCAATCTGTATTTCATTTGAAAAGACGTTGTTCTCTTTTACCACAGCGATCTGATTATAATAGATAGCGCTAATGATCCTGATGTCTCTCATATCTAAGTTTTTCTTTTCAAGTAATTCGATAAGTTGGTTATATCTGACCTTATCGAAGGATCTGTTGTAATCCAAGAAACACATATATACTGGTTAACATCCATGCACCTTTGCACAAGTACATTCACAGCGAACAGGGCTTCCCTTGTTCCCAGTGCATTTCTAAATCCAAATTGTGTGTCACTTATGTCCTGCTCAAGTTTGTTGTGTATTCTCCGGTGTATAATTTTTAAAAATATTTTGAGCGCATGACTCATTAAACTTATTATCCGGTGGTCTTGTCATTCTTTTGCATTTGGTTTTTTTGGTAGTGTTATGAATGTTAACATCAGCCAATCTCTGGAAATGTTTCCTATTTACATATTTACAGAGGAGAAAAATACAACTTCCTACGACTGATAATGGAAGGGAAAGTGGAAGGAAAAAGAGGTCCAGGAAGAAGAAAATGCTCCTGGTTGAAAAATGTAAGAGACTGGACAGGCATGGACACATTCGATACTAAGAACAGCTCAAGATAGAGAGCAATTTGCTGTAGTTATAGCCAACCTTCAGTAATAGAGAGGACACCTTAAGAAGAAGAAGAAGTGAACATTAATCTTATATTAAAAATAGAGAATTTGATAGATCTCAAACATAAAAACACGCATAGGAAAATGAACATATGGTTCAATGGAATGATTCCAGTCTAGTCCCAAAAAAAACAAATAGTAAAAAGAGAAATATTAAAGAAGCAGCTCTAATTATGCTAAATGAGACCAATTGTGTCGCAAATTTCTCGACAGAATCCAGTAGGATCTGGTTACCCATATTAACAGGGGAAGTTAATAAAAAGAAAATATCACTATTAGTCAGTCAGTAATATATCGAGGATGCATCGTTTATGTTTTTTAAATAACGAACATATAAAATCAGAATTTGGTGTTTATCGAGAGTAAACTAAATGTAAGACCAAATACTTACTATGTCAGGATAGTATTATGGGGGTTTTCCTGGGTTTTTCCTCATGCTTGACTATGTAGTCACTAACAGGAGAATTTTACTGTCATCATAAAGTTGATTTCATGTTATCGAATGAACTGTCTTACAATAAAGTCGTCCCAGGAACGCAACTCAGCCATATTGGCAATATCATTTTAAAGTCGTCTAATCTAAAATGTATCAGATAAAATTAACTTATTAGAAGAATTTTTCACCAAACAACAAAAAACAAAATTTGTTTAATTTATTACTGTTTGTATTTTGCGAACGATTTCCGAAGTAAAAATTGAATTAACCTTAAATTGTGGCTTATTCCTATTAAAATAGTATCCACTTTAAAATGCCACAAGAAAATAGCTTCAGAACAATATTGTTACGAACATGCTTTCGGCATGCCCTATGTAACGGTTGCATCTCTAAATGGCATCGAGAACCTTCGCGATGTATGGAGCGCTGTAGAAATCCATTTGTCAAACAACGAAATAGAGGTGGGACTACCCTAGAAGATTCGAGAATATACTTTTTGATATATATATGTAACGATGTTATGAGTGAGTTTAGTTAATAAGAGATAATCGTGCTGTAAACTTATAAATAAATATATTTATATAAATTCGAACCGCTCGTTTTATTTAATCTACAATATTAAAGAAACTCTAGTAATTATAACAGTGAGAATATCAACATTCATACGTATGTACAACTCATCTGATAAGCTGTAAGGCTTGAAAGGGAATAATATCCTAATAATGCATGTCTAGTCAGCTATGTAACTGCAAACAGTAGTTGAGATTTTTAATTTTATTTCACACTCCATTCATAGTAAATTAATCGAGGCTTTTTGTGACGTGCAGGAATTTTCATAGTTTGTGATATTTTGGACGTCTACCCAACAATATTGAAATAAGTAACGTTAGACACAGTCAAGTTTAATTTTCCAGCCAATTATACCTACTTAACTATACTGAGTGTTATTCTAGCGTACATTAACATTGACAGAATACAGTATACAGAATGAAAATGAACAGTGGTGACTTATTTTTGCAGGTTATTTAAGAAGAATTGAATACTACAGGACTTACAGATTATGTATGATAAAATAAACGAACGGTAATAAATACAGAGTCTGTCACTTCCTAAAAACGTTAAACATTACTTGTCTTGACATTTATGACATTACATTACATGAATACGTTTTTGTTGTAGCTTATATGTTAAATATGTTGTAGATAAAAGTCAAAAAGAAATTTTAATACCATTCAGATATAAAAAGATACAATGGATCACGGAAGAAATTTTAGATGAAAGGAAGAAAGACGTCAATATAAAAACAAAGATAATCAGATGTACAAAAAAGTGGATAAGCAAATAAAATATAGAATTAAGAAAGCGAAAGAACAATGGTTTAAAGAACAATACGCAGAAATAGAAGAATACCAGAAAAGACATGATAGTTTTAACACACATAAAAAATGAAAGAATTAACTCACAACAATAGACAAATTAAAGAGATGGACAGAATACATCCATGAACTGTTCAACAACAATAGAACAGAACATATGGAGACAGAAGTAGAAGAGGATATGGTTTTAAAAATATTAAAAGAGGACATTAAAATGGCATTAAAAACAGTTAAAACGGTAAAGCAGTAGGTCCAGACCAAATCCCTATAGAAACCTTAAAATGCATAAATGATGAAACCTTAGACATTATAGTAGACTTTCATTATAACCGTCATTATGGCACGCTCTGCTGAACTCCAATTACTGCTAAACAAAACAAACAGTTTCTGTGCAAAATATGGACTAAAAATGAATATAAAAAAGAGCAAATACATGATAATAACAAAGAAAACAAATATACCAACAAACATACATTTGGGAAATGTACCGATAGCAAGGGTTGATAAATACAAATACCTAGGAACCTGGATTTCAGACAATAATGATCAAACAACCGAAATAAGGGGCAGGATAGAAATAGCAAGAAATGCGTTTGTAAAAATGAATTCTCTGCAACAAAGCCCTTAGATTAGAACTGAGAGTAAGAGCACTGAGATGCAACGTGTTTTCGATACTGCAATATGGACTTGAAAGCTGGACATTAAAGCAAAAACACATAAATAAGTTACAGTCCTTTGAAATGTGGTGTTACAGGAGGATGCTTAGAATAGTATGGACACAGAAGAAAACTAACACGGAAGTATTGCGAGAAATGGGAAAAGAATGCGAAATAGTAAACAGAATAAAAATAAGAAAGTTACAATATCTGGGACACGTAATGAGGAGAAAGCGATATGAACTGCCAAGGCTGATAATACAGGGAAAGATAAGAGGAGGAAGGAGTATAGGAAGAAGGAAAGTGTCATGGTTGAAGAATTTAAGGGACTGGTTTAAATGCAGTTCTATAAAACTCCTCAGAGCAGCAGTATATATAGTAAAGATAGTGATGATATCAAACCTCCGATCGAGAGACGGCACTTAAAGAAGACGAATATGTTAAAGAAGTTTAAAAAATTACGATGTTTAACCAAATTCGGCTGCTGGTACCACATTATATCAGTGTTTTAAGTTTTCTTCTTAAAGTTCTTTCTTCCGTGGGAGGTTGGAAATAACTTTGACGATTAAAACTTCTACAGCTTTCCTAACTTATTGAATGGGACTAAATTATTGCTTTTTAAGTAGCCTACTACAAATAATAACCATTTTTGTGATTTACCATGGCGTTTAATTAATTTTACCGTATACTGTAAGTAAGTACAGGGGTTTTGTAATAGATAATAAAAAGCAGATTGCTCAAAAACTATGGGTGATACAAAAAAACTAAGCCCACATTTGGATTCAATACATAAGAATCTATAAAAATGATCTATTTAAGAAAACAAAGATTTCAAAAAAATATTTTTCTTGCCTTGTTTAATAAATACCTACATAATATATATTCGAATAACACCTAATTCAAATTATAAATTTGGCGTGAATCATAAATTTGTAGACATTTTGTCTGTACATTTTAGGTGTGACTAAAAGAAAAATTCTAAGGTGTTCGATGATAAAAACTGGTTATTAGTGGGCGTGATAACCAGTATTTAAAACAAATAACAATTACTGAAGTCTATAGGCGGGTCAGTTAACACATAAAAAACAATTTCGTAGATTGGATTTGTTGACGAGTTGTTTCGATTTCTTATTGGAAGACATTCAAATCCAATATAAATGAAACAACTTTTTACATTTAAGGAAAAACAAACCTGATTATTTGTGACTCTATTAGTGAGGAGTAATCAGTATTGACCAATAAATTACAGATGCAGAATTTATGTAGGCGGGTCCATAATTAACATAGTAGAAATATTCCTTGTTTGGTTTTGGTTACCAGTTGTTTCTGTTTTTTTAGTGGAAGTGATTACAATCCAATTAAAATAAATCAGTTTTTTACATAGGTACCTATAGGGGAAAAGAAACTAGTTATTGAAATATATAATACAGTAAGGTCTCTTTGCGGATTATTTTTATGTGATTGTAAAATTGTGCGGTTTGTATTTCATAAAAAATTTCTATTATTAACTATTATTAATTAAATATTAACTATTCACATCCATGTCAGTAAATTGAGTCTTTGCAATTGGAGGATTCCCTTGTTACATGATTTTCGCATTGAAAGGTATAATCTGTTATTGTTTTAAAATATTTTTTCTCTTAGCAGTGCTTCGCTTTATAACAAATTGTTTGAAATTTTGCTTATTCCAAGTTGCAGTACAATTTTCGGATTGAAAGATTTCAAATGAGTGTCGTAAAGTTTTATTTTTCATTAAAAGAGGTAAAAGAGGTTTCTCTCGAGAGAGATTCTCTCTCCTGTTGCCGACAAGAATGTAGCGTAGAATAATTTTAAAATAATTTTAAACTGTTTGTCCTTATTTTAGTGTAGTGTTATGTAAAATTTATGTTTAAATTCATGTTTTTTACATTCTGCGCTTGCTGGATAGCCCAAATTTGACGAAATGCCCTGATGATGCTGTAGAAAGCGCAAGTACTTGGGCAAGATTTGATTATTAAAATTGTGCTCGATATTTGCCTATTTTTTAAGTGACTTCCACTCGAACATCGATAAGAAGCAGACCATCCAGAGAGACTTGAAAATGGCAAGTGATATCTTGCCGAAACGTCGTCAAAATGGTTTTTATCAAAACCAAAAACATTTATCGCGGAGTCAAACCCGGAATACCATTGATATAATATATATATGTATATATATATATATATATATATATATATATATATATATATATATATATATACATACACATATATAGGTATCCATAAACACATACAATTAACATTATAATATATAACATAATATATAACAAACACAGGAAAACTAGGCCACGGTGAATAGGATTAAACATATAAAGGAGAGAAAACAAAGGTAAAGAAAAATATTACATTTGGTCAAAAAATCGATTATACAATCGTAAATTAATCTATTTTGAGTCGCTAGGGCAGATAAAACGTTAAACGAAGATTTACCGGTAATAATATGAACTATATTATTATATAATAAGGTGGATTCCAAATTATATTTGGCACAACCAAAAATTACATGATCTAGGTCGCCTTCTACTCCAAATTCCACAAAGTTTTTACGGAAACGAAAGTAGAGTAATGAAATTACCTCTGCAAAATTCTATCAGAGATATCGAAATATGAGACGAGTGGTTGTCTAGCAATACAAGCACTTTATTAGCTTCACTTGGCTTTACGTATTTAACAAAATGTTTTGTAAAAACAAGAAATTCATTATCCTGCATCCATCCAGACTTATTTCCAGTTCCTATACACCCAACTGGTTCATCTCTAATAAAGTGGACTTGAAAACGTAATCGTGGGAAGACGAACATTGGGGGTAGGGTATTACTGATGAACTCATCATTTCTGATGTTTTGTTCTTGCCTTACAGTTCCAGATTCAATGTGCTCAGTTTATCAATGAAATCTGCTAGAAATGCCAAATCACATTACCAGTCTAAGTCACGTAATTACTGATGATCATCACATCACCCCTTTCTTCAAGAAACTCAATAATGTCATTTAGCAAATCTCGAAACCTTTGCAAAGTCTTATTGCGACTCAGCCACCTTACGTCGGTGTGTAGGATTAAATCTAGTTTTTTTGCAATCAAGTTGTTACTTAAACGGCCATCTTTGCAGAGATTTGTCTCTTATAAATTGACAATTTTAAACGCAATATCCATCACGTCTTTTGTGTTTCTCATCAGCCCAGTCCATCAAGCCTTTTACTGGTCAGGACCTGTTGATGAATAAGGCAGTGATAATTAATAAAGTCCGGGAAATCTTCATCTTTGTGACATCAACACCAATCATTGCCGGAGCCCCATCTGTCGTTATTAAAACGAGGTTAAAAAGAGACAGATTAATCTTACCGACAAAATGTTTGAATTCCGAGAATAAATTAATGCCTCGTATTCTGACTTTTATGAATATTATTGTTAGCAACTCTTGAGAAATCATCAAAGACCATCCGAATAAAAATAAGTAACTCTGCAATGTCCATTATAACCAACTTCTACCTTCCGCGTCCTGCGTACTACTCATACAGAGTAGACACTTCATGAGTCGCTCGCGATGATCGATTCAAGATTGCTAGCACTCCAATAATTATCGTAATATTTAGGACGGGATTAGGTAGGTATATTATACCGATAATTTTTTCCTTGCCGCGATCGACTGACCTAACCTGATAACTGCATTTCTCGATTTAAATTTCTTATGTCGGAGTCATCATCATCATCATTAGCCAATATTTGTCCACTGCTGAACGTAGTGCTCCCATAAAATTGTTTACCAGACTATTAACTCCTATACTCCAGAACAAATAGAAAATGATATAACAACCTTAAAAATAAAAAACTGGAGAAAAAAAGCACGAAACAGATCGGAATGGAGAAGAATCCTAGAACAGGCCAAGACCCAAAAAGGGTTGTCGAGCCAGTGATGATGATGATTAACTCCTTATGATGAAGTACTTTGGAATAAAAATATAAGCAAAGAAAACAACTCTGAATATATACCACCATTGTAGAAGGCATAATCAGATATTGTTGAGAATTATAGCCCAAACGAATATGAAAATACATATAACAGATATAAGAATTAGAGAGATCATGGGGTAAGTCACACAATAACCGATGAAATAAATATAAACAGTTAATCTGATATAGTACTTCCCAAACAAATTATAGAATAGAAACCAGGTGAAAAAAGAAAACGCGGAACTCCTCGACAAAGTTGGATAATCAGAGTAGACGAATATTTGAGAGATCGACGAATAGAAGAAGATGCCTGCAATGATCAAATATACAAAAAGAAAAAGTTTTTCCCGGGACATTCTGTAAAATACAACTATTCCGTCTATACATTTCTCATATAAATCATCAAATCAAGTGTACATTGGCAATGTCTAACCTATTACAAGACCTTTTTTTATTCAATTCTTGGCACCATTTTTTGGCAGTGGACAGAGGAATTCTTTTCTTACCGTTGGTATTTATAACAACAGCTTTATTTAACCTAATTTATTTACTGTCTCATAGAATGAATTTTGTCGTGTTTTTGTTCTCCATGCATAGTTCTGAAAAACTTTTCGGTATCAATGTACCTCTATCTTTCTAAACTCCTAGAAAATATAAATTTACCTCCGGTACTTGTCACCAAAGTTAAAAATTTACAACTAAAGGGTTAACATTTTCATGAGTTTACCTATTTCGTTTAATTCTGTGCTCTAGATTGAGCTTGTTGGTCTGTATTTATTCAGCTCTGACAATATTCTCGCTTCTTCTTTTTCTTAAAAAGCCTATGCCCTATGGATGTTAGCGACTAAAATATCTATTGTCACTTTATTTGCTGCTGCTCTAAATAGTCCAGTGGTAAATTGTGAAAACCATTTTCTAAAATTATAAAGCCAGCTAATTCTTGGGCCCACCTATAGTTCTTCTGGCGCACTGCATTTCTGCTTCTTGAATTCTACTCTTTTTTTAGTTCAAGATCCAGTTTTCTTTATATGTCAACTTTTAGTAGGGATAACACCAGCTTTTAGAACAAACAACAACTTGGGCAAATATATTAAAAACAACAAGAGCCAAAATAAAAAGCACTTACACAGTGGTGTATACAAACTTAAATGTGGCGACTGCCCGAGAACTTACATCGGTCAAACTGGTAGAACCTTTTCCAAACGTATAGCAGACCATAAAGGGCTTTCAATAATAGAAAAACAGATTCTACATACGCACTTCACCTTCTCGATCATAATCATTCTTTTAATGACGAATTTTATCTTTAAATGTTTCATCTACATTACTTACCTTATCTCTATTTTGTTATATCTGTAGGTACTCCAATATTGCAATTTCTTCTCATTTCAAATCATTCTCCCAAATATTTATTTTTATATGATATTCAACTTGTACTTCCATGTACAAGGAACAAACTCTGAATCTGTAATTGGAATAACATGTGGGATTGGGAATTACATAAACAATATACCTCAAAATTACATACAAGAGTTTAATAATCATCCGATGTTTAATCATATTGTACACTATTGTTAAAAACAATAATAAATACATTTTGTTAGTTGATTTAAATTAATTGTATAAATACTAAGCTAAATCAGTTAACGATAAAAGAATTTGTGAGACTTAATTCCCCACGCTAGATAAAATTATAAATAAACTCTAAAATATATGGAAAAAGTGTAAACTGAACTTTAAAAAGTACTCCAAACTAATAGACTACCATGCAATTGGAGCCTGGAGCTCAATGCTGCTTAATCATGTTTAAGTCAACTTATTAAAGATGACATAAACAGCTAAATAAGTACTAGAAATCTCTGGAATAGCTACATAATGTATGAAAGAAGGATTTATAAGAGAATATTATTAGGAATAAGATGTCCAGACGTGCTTATCATAGTTAGACAATTAGGAATTTGATTACATTAATCAAATTTAATGATCACAAAGATATTTACAAATATACTTAGACCCAACCAAGCAGAAATGCGAAATTAATAATAAATTACATTGTAGTGAATAAGTGAATCAAGAAACGGCCATAAAACATGAACACGAAAGGAACCAGAGTGCGAAACTGATTATCCCCCTCCCTCTGGTAAACTCCCGAAATAAAAACGCCATAAAAAAAATAAAAAAGACTGCATACCACAAATGGCTATCGACGAAAGATGTAGAGGACAGGCGTTTCTACGCCTATCTATTGATAGATACAAACCATGGTCACAAAAGTCAAAAACGCCACCTGGGAAAATAAATCAAAGGAGGCATGGAAAACAGTGAACAGTTAATAGATAAAACAAGATGGAAAAAATACTACAATTAACTTCTAAGTGAAAGTTAGATAGCCTGTAGACCAAAAGGCATTCCCAACAGTTTTTACATAATTCTTTCGTGACCATGACCTCCCTCTAGAATTAATAGAAGCACATAGTAATATCTACAAAATGGGCAGCAGAAAAGTTATTAAAGAATAGAATTGAGCAAGATTTAAAGAAGTCGAAGAACAAAATGGTTTCAGAGCAGGAAGATCTATGGATAGCATTTTTACCTTGTAGTAAGTAATAGAGAAAATATTGGAATACGATCTCCGGACCCTCTTGGTATTTATTGACCTAAATAAAGCTTATGATAGTTTGCCGCTTTCTAAACTGTAGACCGCCATGTAAAATGAAACCCCAAACATAAGCGATGAAAAAAAAGCTGCACAGGCATTAAAAAAATATTGATAAACTAGAAATTACTATTGTGGACATACCTACTGAAATGACTATTTCACAAGGTATGTATAACAAGAATATAAATGTTGTACAGACCACCTAGGGGAAACAAGGGTAAAGGCATAGTAAGTTTTGTTGCAAACTGTCTGATGATCTCTTACTTTACTAATAATGAAATAATAAAATAAATAAATAAGCCATATAGAGTAGCTAAAATAAGATTTGAGGTGACACAATAAATAATAACAATATCTAAAACTTTTAATTAAACATATGAGAATAGCTCCAACACCTAAACAAATTTACTAAAATTTTTTTTAGTACAGTATCTATCAAGAAAATATTTTTTATTATTTCCAGAAAACAACTGTGTTAAAAAAGTTTCGAGTACACGTTAAATCTAAAATTATTTTTTAAAAACATTGTCAAAACCAACGATATCATGAACCTTTTTAACAATAGAATTCCTGCCGACTTCATTACTATACCAGTCTCCGAATGGTACTTGGTAGTACCCACTGACCGATGGACTGAACCCTGTACCAGTACTTGGAGCTCCGTATGCGTTGCTCGGAGGACCATACGAAGGCTTGGGTGGACCGTAAGTCGGCTGAGGCGGTCCATACGAAGGACTTGGAGCACCGTAGGTTTGACTTGGATTAGAATATATTGGAGACGGAGGTGAATATCCCGAAGATCCCACTGAGCTCGGTCCAGCACCGACTCCGGAGGGGCTGTAAGTTATGCTGATGCTTTCGTAGCCGTTGGATGGGCCGTAACCTAGAAGTTAATAACTAAAATATTTATTTTGGATGGTATATAACATTTCTAATCAAGAAAGTTGATAATGCTAACCCTAGCAGTTATATAGAAAAAAAATATTTTGAAGAACAAACAATAATGGAATTGCCTTATGGAGGATAAACTAAACATAGAAGATATGGAGATCTCTTGCTATACAGAAGTATACTTCATCTGATAAAGCTTTTGTAATAGATAAAAACTATTCCAGAAGCCTTTATACAGGAGAACAACACTGTTTTCAAAAAAAAGTGTACTAACAACGATGTTTTCTTCAAATAACAAATAATGGATAAAAAAATTGACAAATTATTTGAAATGGAAAAAATTTATACTCAAAACACTTGGTTAGATTTATTAAAAGTAAGTATAGAAATTTCCTAACCAAATTCAGCTTGGCAGTGATCTTATTTACGGAAGACCTTTACTACCGCCAAAAATATGATGGTTTTGAGTGTGCAAAAACAGTTGCTCTAGTTGATGGTAAATGTAGTTATAAATATATTGCAAGAATCCTTCGTGTCAATTACCACCATCAAAAGTGCACCTACGTGAACTTTTCAACAAGCTGGTAGAAATAAGCGTAAGGCAGAAAACGCAAAGCCACTGCTATTGATAAAAGATTTCTTCATGTTATAACTTTGTAAGATCGTGATTTAGCAGTAGTTTAGATGCATTTAGATATAACTAGATACAAATGTTAGTATTTGTACAGTTCGCTGAAGATTGAAGAAGTTTGATTTGAAAGTTTGTAGACCAGTAAATAAAACAAAATTATTTTCACTTTTGACTGACTAATCCATATTATGCTTTCATTCTCCAGACGAACAGAGATTTGGAGAATGCACTTCAGTCTCCGTCTAAGCTATGAAGAATATTCAGTAATAGTATGAGCAGGAACAAACCGACATGGAGTTGGTGATCATCGATGAATTCTTGACGACCCACTGATATATTAAGTAGATATTATTGGACTTTTCATTGCAAGGGCAATGCATGTCTAGGACTGAACAGTTCAATGCAAAAACAGAAAGAGATGCAAAATAATTACGACAGCAACAAAAGTACATAGTAAGCAGTGATTGCAAGACTTAGATGATGATGATGACCAAATTTATCAATAACGTGAATAGTGTTTAAAAGATAATTTACTTACCATATCCAGTAGTATTGTTAGTATTATTTCCCGTTCCTGTAGTATTCCCTTCTATTAGCATAGTAATAATAGTTGTTGTGCTAGGAGTTGTACTAGTTGTTGTTGTAGTGGTGGTGGTGGTTGCCGTAGTAGTGGTTTGAGATGGATTGTTAGTTGTTGTTTCCTCGTTTTGTTGTTGTTGTCTTTGCAGTATCTCTTGCTGCCTCTGCAGTTGCTCTTGCTGTCTTTGTAAAGCTTCTTGCTGCCTTAAGAGTAGTTCTTGATGTCGAACTTTTAAAGAATCAGTGGTACTTGATGTGGAAGGTTCTGTTCTATCAATATCGTACTCAATCTCATCATAGTCATCGTGGTAAATAACCTTTTGTGGTTTTCGTGGCTTATACTTGTTTCGATAACGTTTTGGTCTATTAGTGGAAGTTGTTTTGGTTGTGGTAGTGGTACGCCTTTTCTTTTTATAAGGTGGTCTAGTTGTATACTCATATGATTCATAGTCGTACTCTTGACTTTCTCTGCTTAAATCACTGTAGCTGTTACTGATGCTACTTTCGCTTTCTTCGTAAGAGTCAACTATTGGTCTCTTCTGTTGAGGTACCACTTTTCGTCTTGATTGGTATCTTCTAGTTGAAGTTGTAGGTTCTTCTTCTTCTTCGTAGCTATCATAGTAGTAATCCGGAGTTGTAGTTGTTGATTTTCTCCTTTTTTGGGAAGTATATTTGTTATTTTTTCGAGGTTTCGAATACCTACTTGTACCACGTTTTACTTTTCTTGATACCGGTGTCGTAGAATTTGCCAAGAAAGCTAATAATCCTACTGGTAATGTTTTGGATTCAGCAACAATAGGTTCATCATAGTGAGGTTTCTCTAAACTATTGCGTGATATCGGTAAAGGAGCAATTTCATCTGTTAATATAACAGGAGAGGGTGTTTCACCCTGTTCAGTACCATCGACCTCGTCACCCTCTCCTATAATTATTTCTGTCGGTCTCTCATTTATATTCACAATTTGTTGTTGGTTTGCTGTCGGTAGGTGATGATGGTGATGAATATGCTGAATGGTACTATCGGTAGATTCAGAAGAACCAACAGGAGCAGGAGGTCCGTAAGGATTGCTCACGGAATTCCAGTAGTTGTTACTGTCATGTATTTGGAGAGGTTGCTTTTGAAGCCATGGTACTGGATCGTAGCTAAGACGCAGAGCTCCAAGAGGTGCGTACTTAGCCAACACGTTATTAGAAAGTACATTTGCAAGTAACAATCCAAAAAGGGGAATGTAACCAAATCTTGCCTGGCGGTGAGCTGCTGGATGTTCAAGGTTTGGTATGACTGAAATAAAAAGGATACTCAATTAATATTTTAAAATAAATATATTATAGAATATATAGCTTAGAATATAGCTATAGAATAGAATATCTTGGACATATAATCAGAGGACCAAGATATGAGTTCCTTCGGCTAATTCTCAACGGTAAAATCGAAGGAAAGAAATGGATAGGACGGAAGAAACTTTCTTGGTTGAGGAATTTGCGGCAGTGGACAGGTTTGACAGCGGACCAATTGCTACACGTAGCGCAAGACCGAGATCAGTATAAAAATATTATAAGCATGGTAGTCGCCGACGTTCCGTAGGGATATGGTACTCTAAGAAGAAGATATAGCTTAGTTATTATTAATGTTGAACGGTTCAAGAGATTTGTTAACCACCTCTTCTCGCAAAAATGTTAAGAAGTAGTGATATTAGACTGATTTCTTTTTGAAAATTTCATTTAGTTCTGTGGATGCACTGTGTTATTTTCTAGGGATGTGGTGTTAAATACGATTACAGATCGAACAAAAATTGGCCCAAGGACTAATATATTAAATAGAAGAAGAAAAATCCAAAATCAAAAGTATACAGGGATTCTACACATACTAAGTAGAAAATGCAGATATGGGCATAATATATAGCACAGTTAATGAAGACAAAGAGAGAACAGAAGCACCAAAAGAATTTAGAGATGAGAAGGATTTACGAATCAAAACACAAATATTGCAGAATTTATCGGCATGATACATATAAGAACACAAAATTCTTATAAAATGGTGTGGACAAATGGGAGGATGCTACATTAACAAAAGGTTACAAATAACTTAACTTAATAAAGTAACTTTTTAATAGCTATTAACGTCATTATATAAAACAATTCCCGAATAGTTAAAGAGCTAATGTATAGTACATTTGACGAATTTGCTACTATATTGGATTAGGGATGAAAGCTTTTACTCAAATGGTCCGCTGTGCTGAGAAAAATAATTGCAATAGCAAATTTTTCCAATATTTGAAGGACTGTCGAAGACAAGCAAAATACTTTAGGATATGTTACGTTCATTTCTAAGTTTTTACAATCTTTTATGACAATATCAACAAGAAGAACGCTTCTCTTTGTCAGAAATAAGCTCAAAACGCATTAAGGACCTTCGTAACAGGTATTATGATCAATATATTAAATTAATTCGATATCCAAAATCAAAAACGTCTGATACATACACAGAAAAAGTGGACGCTTTCCGAGAAACTTCCATGACAAGACTTTTTGACACTGCATCGTGTAAATGCATGACTTTTAATTCTTGCAAATGCCCTAAGAATCATAAAGTACCTATTATCGAGCGTCCTTTCCTATTAGACCAGAGGGAAGAAAGAAAAATGATGATAAAGATGTCGATAAAATACTACCATTCAATTACATCAATGATAGAAGTCCTTGCAAAAAAAGAAAGATGTCCGAAATGAGTATACTCTATATCCTATACCTTCAACATCAACTTCGGAGTCTAATCAAACCTATAATACAGTACGTCTCCCAAAACTCGCAATTTGCGATAGATATGGAGTTTCAAACCGATTCGCGGCTGCTATTGCTACTGCAGTGTTACAAGATGTCGGCCTATTATCCTCCGAAGAGAACCGTTTGGTTATAGATAAGAGCAAGGTACGTCGTGCACGAAATAAAGCAAGGCAACATCTACAAAGTAATGTACACCAAAGCGCTCTAGAAAGTATTTAGATAAAACCTTAACGATTGAAAAGAAAAATGGTCGTTCTTATCGAAAACTAGTATCAAGAGAACATATTTCTATCATAGGCCAACCAAACTCACAATATTTAGGACATACGACACCAGTAATTGGAACCGGAAAAGCTATATGTGATTCTCTTCTTAGCTTTCTTTCAACCAATAATGTGAAGCTAGATTTTCTGAAATGTATAGGATGTGACGGAACTAATACGAATACTGGATGGAAGTTTGGAGCAATTCGATTTATGGAGTTACGTCTACAAAGGCCTCTTCAATGGTTTATTTTCCTACTACACGCAAACGAATTACCTTTAAGACATTTATTTAGTGTATTGGATTGGCGAACCAGCGGACCTCGGGGATTCACTGAGCCTATCGGAAAGACACTGAAAACCTGCGACCATCTCTGTGTTAAAGCGTTCATCCCTGTCTCCGGTAACATTATTTCTCAAAAAGAAGATGTGATAAAATCTTTAAGCACCGATCAAAAATACATGTACGAAATGTGTCAGGCTGAAGAACTCCAGACATTAGTTGATTATATCATGAAAGTCTACGCTCCCGTATGGTTCCACATCAAAGCGCAATCTTCGTGTGAAATGGGTCTCAAACATCTTTTTAAATTAATTCAATACTCCAGATGCTTATCAGATAAAATGAAAACAGTTGTTGATTCAGTAATACAACATAATTTAAAAAAGCATTTATAGCAAAAATTTATAACGCATTTTTTGCCCATCCGGAAAATCTTTTGCTTGCTATGATTACAGACAACAGAGGTTTCGTCAAAGAATTAGGTCTAAGATGTATCATAAAAGCAAGAAAGGAATCACGTGATAAGGTAAGAGTGTTTAAAGTTCCAAAACTAAATTTCAATGCAACAGACTACATTGAAATGATACACTGGACCGATTTACTAGTAACTTCACCTCCCTTTCTAGGAGACATTACCGACTCAATTCTTGTGGATATTTTGGTAAAACTGGTACCTGAGGCACCTATCACTGTAACAGGTGAAAAGGCTCGTGATGGATTAATTCGTACCACACTCGAGTCTAGAAGTCTTATGCCATCTTTTGATTGTAAAGCTGAATTTAAGTGTTAACATTGCAATTTTTCTCAATTTATTATATTTTTTACTTAAATCTTATATTTAGTGTACCTATTTTTTTCTGGATTTGTCAAAAATGTATGTTTTATTAATAATAAATATTGTTTCTTTTTAAACAGGTTGTTTAAATTTTATTTTACCCTTTAAAAATCATAGAAAAAAAAATTGAAAAATCTGACATTTCAAATGCAGGTAGAGGGCTATAAACTATATTGAATTAAAAATCTAAAAGCATTATCTCAAACAATTCAGTATTGTGCAACTTTTAAAACCTACCCACCTATAAAATTAAAAAAAAAATTGGCACGAAATATCATACCGAGAAAATTTGTATTTGAAGTATAGTTTAGTTTTGGGTTTGATGGTAATTGCAGTTCTGTTATGTTTCTTTTTGAGAATAATATGCATTTTGTATTGTTTGGGGAAAAATTGTATCCAGACATTATAGACCAACGTTCAACGGATGTTATGCATTGCTGAAAACTTTGACCGATAGTGCTAAGATATTATCCTTTGATAAACACAGTCATGTCATTTGCATAAAGTCTATCTACAACTGGTTTCTTTAAGTCTTTTAAGACGTCGTTCATAGCGATTAAAAATAACGTAGGGCTCAGAACGGATCCTTGTGGGGTGTCATTTAATTGTTTCTTGATTGAAGATATTATACCAGAAAAGTAAACATAGAATTCTCTTCGAGATAACAAATTGCTAATGGTATTTATCACATTGCCTTTCAAGCCCCAGTGCTTTATTTTATTTAAGATCATTTTATGGCATGTAGAACCATTTACTTTATTAATGTCAAAATAAATTGCTAGACATTTATCTTTAGTAGCAAATGCTTCGTGAATGACTTTCTAGGTCAACGATGTTATTAAGTGTGTTTCTGGATGGGCAAAATCCGGATTGTTCAGATTTTTAACATATATAATATCGGCAGCAGCAGAAGGAGCACCATGTTTGGACGTTATCGAGATTTTATAAGTTATTTGAAAAAAAATGTAGTCGGGGTGTCTGTAATTCATGCGGCATTCATCGACAACATTTAGCAGCTAAAAATCTGAATACTAAAATACATAATCTCTTAAATTGGTCATGCAGTAAAACGCAGTAAATGAAAATCGTAGCAAATTATTATATTCCAGATTATTCGCGGTAAAAACAAGACAGATTTGACCTGACCAAGCCAAATGGATTGACTTGTATTTGAAACAAGGTGTTCAATCTTTGCGACTAAACAATCGCGCGACTACAAATCGCAAGTGAAGGGCTAGCCTTAACCTTCATAAACACGACCGGGTGCAGGTGCACCCCAGTTATTAATTCTTGTAGATATTATTATATTATTATATTTTATTATTGATTTGCGTATTTCAACGACTAACTACGGGTTGAAAACATATTTTCAGATAAATACTGACGGTTATTTCTCGCACATCTGGCCACTGGGTTCTGGGATTCCTCAATTTACGTGTGAATGGCAAAATCGCTGTAGCAGCAGTGTGTTAAAAGATACACATATGTCCAAATATTTTGAATATTGGAATATTTCATCTTTTTATTGATTTTTATATATCAAATATATAAAAATCATAATAATAGTTAGACATCATTTTGTTTCAATTTTCAACAATTCTAAATAAATCTCAAAACCAGATAAACGATACAAAAAAACTATTTATTCTCTTGGAGTGAAAAACTTACACAATGTACAACTTACATTTAAAAATAAATTAGTATAGAAAAAAACAATTTTTAATAAAACTAATAATTCGTATTTCCTGTACCATTGGCCTGTATGCATGCCTGTAGGCGATTTGGCATACTGCCGATTAACTGGTCGAGCTGGACTTGCGGAATTTTCGTCCATTCTTCACGGGCAGCATCTTTTAGTTCTCGAAGTGTAGTAGGGGAATTGTTTCGCTTCTTGATGAGTGTTTTGAGAATGTCTTAGGTATGTTCAATAATGTTCATGTCGGGGGAATTCGAGGGCCACTGTAATGTAGATATTCCTTCTTCTTCCAGAAAATTTTGTACTGCTGCTGTTCGATAAGGAGGTGCGTTGTCATGCATAAACACAAATTTATCACCTACTGCCCCTCGGAATAGACGTACGACAGGATTTAAAACTTCCTCGATGTATACAGCACCAGTGCCACTTCTCTCCAGAACCAGCAGTGGCATCCGTGTACCACTCATAATACCACCTCAAACCATAATACTGCCACCTTCAAATGGGACACGCGGTTGGGCTGTTTCTAGTCGGGCTTATCGTCTTGGGGCCCTCCAAACCAGTGTTCTTCGCGAATTAGATACCAAGCCAATTTTTGAGAGAACATCACGTTATTCCAGTTAGGACCATGATGCACCATTTCTCTAGCCCATTGCAACCTTACTATGTATTTTGTGTTGGTAGGTTAGTTTAGGAACACGTAGCGGTCTTCTACGATACAAATTTACCGCATTTAGTATGCGTGTTATTGTTTGCCGTGAAATATTCAGTCTTTGAAGCCTAGAAATTTCTCTGGATATACCACTTGTAGATTCCAGACAATTTCTACGAGCTATCAATGTTATTTGCTGGTCTTGTGCTGCTGTTGTAGATCGACCTCTACCACTTTTGGGACGATCCTTGACGTCATTTGTATCCTGGATTTTTTTTAAATTTTCTATACAGCACTCTGAGTAACATCAACAGTATTCGCGATTTAACTTTGACTAAAGCCCTGTTGTAATAAAGAAATTACTCTAGATCTGCCAAAATGAGATATCCCGTTTCTAGGCATTTTTAAACGGCTCAATTAAAATTTAAACAAAGACTGAAATAATGTGTAAATACGCTAATCAGTTGAATGTGACCAAAATCATACAAAAACGATTTAATTTTTTTTATCATTTTCATTTAAAAACGCTCTAGAATGAATATCAACAACAGTTTTAAAACACCATAGGCGTAGATATATTATTTGTATGTATTCCAAACTTTTGGACATATGTGTAGATGTGCATATTTTGCATGGGTCGTTCGTGTACATAAATACAAATAAGCAAATCATCATTTCGAAATGAAAAAAGCTTACCAAGGAAGAACTATTGGTGTTACTCAGAAAAGTTGACTGTGACAGTAATTTTGATAGTGATATAGAAATGGATATAAGGACTGAAATTTATACAGAGGAAGATGTATTGTATGTTAGTGATAATGGAGATCATGCTGCAGATTCCGATGATCTGTTAGGTCAATCTTCAAATTTAGATTTTTTGATGTTTCTAAAGATAGTAGTGAGTAAGCAAAAATGCCATTTGGGACAAAAGGAAAGCAAGAAAAACCTAATATACTAATAATTCCATCAGGTTTGACAACTTATAGTTCCAAGTTTTCACGCATAAAAGAAGCTTTTGAATTGTTTGTGTCACCATATATTATGGAGGATTTAATCTTATTTGAAACAAAGAAAAAAGCTAATATTTACTATTCTAAAAGGGGAATGAATTTTAATCCTATTTTTATTTGACAACTTTGAAACAAGGAGACGTTTAAACTTTCAGACTTTTTCAAACTGTCAAAAATCGTTTTGAGGCAGATCTCTTTGCTTTTAGAGCATATATAAAAATTATTCTGGGCAAGTAAGGATTGAAAATATGATCGATGTCTGATTGCGATTCTTCATATGTATAGCAAATATGCAAGTCTATTTAGATTTTGACGAAAAAAAAAAATATGCGTAGTTAAATATTAAAAAGTGTATATTTTTAGAGAAAGTTGGAAATTTACCAGAGAGGTCCGGGACACAGGGTAGTTCCGGATCTAGTAAATAATTTACCTGAAGGCTACGGAATTAGAACAAATAACTTTCTTATCAGTACTGAATTAGCTGAAAAATGGTTAGAAAAAAGTCTTAGCTTGGGTTATACTTTGCGGAAAAACAAAACTTACATTTTCAAAAAACTACTTCCTTCGCGACAAAAAAACATTTTAAAAGCATGTTTGCTTTTATGAAAAATATAACCTTAGGTTCCTATACACCAAAACAAAAAATTCATCAGATATTTTATTGACAGAATATAGAGATGACAAAGTAAGTGGGGCGGAATATTATTATAAACCAGAAATAATTTTACACTATAACAGAACAAAGGGTGCAGTAAACATACCTGACGAATTGAAAAAAGAAAACTCTACATAAAGAAAAAGTAATGAGTAATCGATGATAATATTTTTGTATTTACATTTATTTGAATGAAAAAACCCAAATTGGAACAAGAATCGTTTGAATAATACAAGAATGTTCATGTTGAAGTTAGGGAACAGTTGACTAGAAAAAATATGATTCGCAGATACAATCATAAAAAATCATTGCATTCTACAGTAGAACAATACATGATAGTTGTTATCCTGCCAGAACTGAACGTAAGAGAAGAACAACCGCCTCCAATAATGAGTAGCCAAGGGTGATGTTATTTATGCAACACATAAGGACAGAAAATCTCAACAGTTTTGTAAAAGGGTAATTAGTTTGTTTGTTTAGAGCATTTAAATAATAAAACTCTTAGGGATATATATATATATATATATATATATATATATATACAGATGTTTCACCACTTTTTGGTAAAGGGTTTTATGATAGCTATTTTAAATTATGGTCGGAAACTGACCCCGTTTAATTAATAAATTAATGAAATAACTTAATTATCCGCTATGTTTATTGGTTTAATTTGGAAAATTTCATTTGTAATGTCATATATGCCTGGAGCTTTATAATTTTTAATAATAATAATAAATTAAATAGTTCAGGAAAATCTAAAGGGTAACTTTTTTGGAGTTACAATATTCTTGTCAATCCTATTCCAAATTTCAGCTAACTGAAAGACTGCGTTATTATGTTACAGCAAATGGCTTTTCGAATAAATTTAAAGAAACTTCGAGCAGATCAATATTACAATAATTATCATTAATACCTCTTGAATGTTGCTTAAAATGCTTAAATCCATTATTTTTATTTTGGTACAACAGTGGTACAAAATTAAATCAAGATATGGTAGAATTATTTTGTTTGAAATAATATTGTGACCATTAATTGTAAAGTTTTCAAATTGGTCAAGAATTAAAATTATATAGCAAGAGATCTGTTATTTGAACAGATTTTCCTGCCACTTCTTAAAATCTCCGGTCTAAAAGTTCCTTTCCAAAGATACACTATACAGAAGAATCTATTTAAACACTTACATTGTTCTGTAATATTAAATGCCATTTTTACTCAAACACAAACACTCACATCACATGCTACCTGTTCGGTAGCTTACCTTGCAATACCACTAGAAAGTCAATGAAGAAAGTTTATATATGTTAATGCGGGCTATTTGCAAGAGTACCCTTATATTGATACAATTTTGTCATAACATTTATGCTTTTCTTTTTATCTCTCAGATAAATTTAATTGTTCATCTAGACGTTTAATTAAAGTGGTATATAACGGAAATAAAAGATTTATAAAAAATCTTTGTAGTAAGTTAGGGAGCCCATAATATTCATAATAAAACTATCGAAGGTAGTGTAATATAGTAATATGCTTGCAGTAAGTTAGATTTCAACCATTTCTCATACTGGTTAATTATCATTACGATTTTGAAGCTGCCCTAACTCTCTTATCCTATTCTCTCTCTCATTGTAGCATCAATTAGTGCCACTCTTAGACTTCCACTAATATATCCATTCTGAAATTTACGCTTTTTGTCACTCTTATAATTCATCTAAGCATTTTCATATACTGGGTGTTTCAAAAAGGTATGTCATAAATTAAATCACGCATTCCGGGGATAAAAATAAATTGATTGAATCCAACTTACCTTAGTCCAACAGTGTACACAAAAAAAGTTACAGCTCTTTGAAGTTACAAAATAAAAATTGTTTTTTTGTATTATCTCCTAAACTACTCGACATTTTGTAATAAAAATGGACACGTTACTTTCTTGTTCTGAAAGCATTTTTCATAAAAAAGAAACAACACATTCTAAGCGCACAGAAAAATTTAAAGGGGGGTGTGCAGCACTAAATCAAGGCCATTGTACTATTGCCATTGGCCATTGGACATAGGCCATTGTAATATCAAAATTTTTAATATTAATCTTATTCGCACAATAAATGATAGCTTCAAATTATTTACTATTATTGATGGAATTGTTTGTAATTATTGTATCCGTAAAAACTAATTGTAATTTTATGGCCAACTAGGAAAAACTAGTTTTTAGTAAAAGTGATAAGAGGCAAGAAAGTTTTAAAAATAATGTATTAAACTAATGATGCCACAAAATTCATTTGATTTGAACGTACTCAAAAGTTTCGGGGGATTTAGGGCTGCACACCCACCTTAAAATTTTTCTGTGAGCTTAGATTTTGTTGTTTCTTTTGTATGAAAAATGCTTTCAGAACAAGAAAGTAACGTGTCCATTTTTATTACAAAATGTCAAGTAGTTTAGGAGATAATAAAAAAAAAACAATTTTTATTTTGTAACTTCAAAGGCTGTAACTTTTTTTGTGTACACCTTTGTACTAAGGTAAGTTGTAACACCCAGTATATTTTATTTATAGAATTTTTTTTTCCGTTTTGTTGAAATTTCACTATCCTAAAACACTCGACTGGGCTCCTTCCATTTCATCGATCCTGCTCTAACTCTACTACATACATTTTAATCTATGTTTCCAATACATAATGCCAATTCCTTTTCTTATTATTTCAGCTAGTACCACCTTAAACGCCATAGGA
Source organism: Diabrotica undecimpunctata (assembly GCF_040954645.1). Classification (NCBI taxonomy): domain Eukaryota; kingdom Metazoa; phylum Arthropoda; class Insecta; order Coleoptera; family Chrysomelidae; genus Diabrotica; species Diabrotica undecimpunctata. The sequence continues at coordinate 33,848,903 of NC_092812.1, forward strand.
AACGTCCGTGTTTAGTTTTCATCAAACTATTTTTTCTATTTTTTCCCGTTCCTACTCACTTCTTTAATCTCTCATATGTTTTTTTGTCTCTTATTGTTTATTTCGAATCATTGTTAGGTTTATGTTTTTCTGGAACTTTTTTTTCGTTTATTTCTTATTACTTTTTGCTTCTATACCAATTTTCTCAGTCTAATGTCATCCATTCTGCAAATGTGATCTCTCTAATAGCTTAGCTGGTTGTGTTGTATTATATTTAATATGGGTTAGGTGACTCAGTAAAACACAGGTTTGAAATAAAAATAAATCTATTAATTTAGTATATCTACAATAAATAAAAATAAAAAGGAATTCTACGTTGTATACTTATACAATGAATAAAACTAAAACGAATTCTACGTCCCCGTCTGGATCCCGCGATGAACGAAGTCCTCGGCGAACGTCTATAAAAGAAAAGAAATTAATTAGTACTATAATAATAAGAAACAAAATGGGGGAAATCGATCGCGCGCAGATTTATACTCGCTTTCGCTTCAATTCAGCGAAAGCTCCGAATACGCTCGCAAACAAAATATTTAGCTGTGCAGACCCATGGCAATGTTCAATACACAATACCAACGGGTTCCGCTTGGCTAAGGACAGAGTATGATCCTTAATACGGAAATCTCTCTGTCCCGGTTGGTTCTGTGCAGATCCACGGTAATGCTCAATACGCAATACCGATGGGTTCCGCTTGGTTAGGGACAGAGTATGATCGTCAATACGGAACTCTCTCTGTCCAGAATGGCTCGCAGGTTCACTACACCGGCGAGTCAGGGAGCCTAGAGCGCTAGCTACAAGACTGTCTAATTTCGCTATTCACACGCCTTAAATAGCCGTTCTGAATCCCCCTTCGCCGTCACGTTGTAGAAGTGGATGCGCAAATATTGACACTCCCACGGTTCGAACTGTTAAACGATCAGAGCATCATTACAACTTGAATGCCAAAGTGGAAAAGAGAAAAGACATGGAACAAGTCATGGAAAAGTATGGAATAGGTGAGAGAAATGAAAGGGAAGAACGACTGATTCAGTTTATAGACTACCAAATATGCATTTTGCAAATAATACATTCTTGAAAAAAAATCGAACAGAAAATGGATTTGAGTAGTAACAAGATGGCTACAATGATTCAAACAGGCAGTGACCATAGACTAATCAGAGCAAAAACTGTTCTAGATCTAAAACTAAATTAAATACAATTAATCACAAAACCCACAATAACTAATACATATTAACAATCTAAAAGAAAACTCACTAGCAAGATCACTACCAAAGGAAAATTGATGAAAGCTTACATCACCAAATCGACAGCTCTCAATTAATGGAAATCATCCTTGATAGCGCTAAAAATATCGGATGCCTTTAACAATAAAGTGAACATAGAAAACTGTCTAATAAAACCAAAATAATGCTAAAATTCAGAAGGGAAATAAAACTAAGAAGCATCTTCAGAGAACACAAAACACAGAACTTTATAAGACAGTAACGAAAGTATTAAGGAAGACATAAGAAAATACAATGAAAGACTAGTAAAAAATACAAACAAAAACAGGAAAAACTATAAGAGAACAAGAAAAGCATTAATCATTGGAAATAAGCAAGCCGTGGCTCGAACAAACTGAAACACCAGAATTACAGACAGATATGGAATAATACAACTCGTCGTTAAATTCTACAGCGAACTATAGAAAGCTCCTGAAACACTTGAAGAAGCAATCAGTAACCAAGAAGATGTATCAGAAATCCTTCCGGAAGAAGTAGAATCGAAAATGAGAAAAGTGAAAAGCGGTAAGTAGCTGAAATAGATAGCATAACAGTCTTCATCTTTAGGTCCGTATTCAAACGTTGGCCACCATCATGTTTACAATTTCCTAAAACCGTTCTCTATCGGCTGCTGCGCGAAATAATTCTTCTACTGTGGTACCACACGATTTTCTAATGTTACGCAGGCGGGAAAGTTTCTTTCGACCAATCTATCTCTTTCCTTCCACTTTTCCTTGTATTATAAAGCGAAGTAGATGGTATTTGGTTCCTCTAATTATATGGCCGAAGTATTATGTTTTTCTTCTCTTTGTGATGTTTGTGAGCAAGTGTGGAAGTGTGCGAAACCCATGATATTTTTAGGATCTGCAATAAATGCAACTGCTTAAATACGCTGGTAAAAAATCTTAGCAGGCACATTTACAATTTTCCTAATATCAAGATGTATACCAGACCACTGGAATAGAACAAACATAATTCCCATTCATAAAAAAGGTAGGAAAGAGGATATCAAAAACTACAGACCTATAGACCTATAAATCTTCATAGATTTCGAGAAGGCTTTTGATTCTATATATCTCAAAGCAGTAATAGAAGCGTTGACCAACCAAGGCATTGACAAACCGCACATAAAGATTTAAGCAATTATATAAAGACAAGCAAAAGTTAAGATAAATATTTATTTATGAAAATACTCCAGAATTTTCCACTACTAGAGGCGTCCGACAAGAAGACGCAATATCACCAAAGCTCTTCATTTCGCAACTTTAGAAAATATATTCAGCACAATGAACTGGAAGAACAAAGGTGTATCCATTTATGGAGAATACCTCAGCCATCAAGATTTGCAGACGACAACTAATCGCTAATAATCCTGCTACAATCTGCTGAAGTACAAGAACTTATAAAGTTAGTTTAAAAGTGAACTTACAAGAACAAAAACCATGTACAATGAGCTAGTGGATGTCCAAGATGTAGATACTAATAAACAACATTGCACTTGAGAAAGTAGACTAATATGTATACCTGGGACAATTAATACATAAAGCTGGAATTGCATTCTGGTATCTAAGCTGTCAAGAAACCAAAAAGATGTCCAAATTTAAGATGAGACTATGCCATATGGAAACAAGCCGGTTCAACATAGCACAGAAAAACGAATATTAGACAATCGTGGGAAGAAATGAACAACGACTATGTAACGGAGGCTGCACCATAATTTGTGGAATACTCTGAAAATGATGATGAAGATATATATCCATATTTTATAGGTTTATATTAACCAAAAAACTTTTTAGATACCTGCATTATTCAAAGTCCCAGAAAAACTTATTTTCCTGGACTATTTATGACAAAATATACATAGTCAACAGTGCAGAAATTGTCTCATCCGGTAAACATATTAATCTTTCGGAAGTAGCCCTATACCAATATGTGTATTTGTAGTAAAAATCTTTCATTAATATTAATTTTTATTGTCACTGCGCCATCTACTACCAAATACTTAAAGCTTAATACGACACGGGACAGGCTCCCAATTTTAACCAACCTGGTGTGTCGACATCTATTAGCGTGTTTACAAAGAAATACAAATGAGATCAATATTCTCTTAAATTCCAGTTTTAGAATGTAGGATCGGTATTTCGTATTTTTGAATATTGGATTTATTAATATATCTAATAGTAAATCTAAATATAGAAATACATGAGATATAAATATTTTCAAAAGTAAGAGTATTCGTGGGATGACAAAGTTAGCTTGGAAGAAAGTAAAAGCAACCAAACAAAAACAATTCAAAAATATTGAACAATATTTTGTAAAAACAAATAATAATAGTACATAAAAATAAAACAGCATACAAAGAGAAAAAAAAAATAAATGTGGAGATTAAATAAAGAAAAATTTAGACATTATAAATTCTTACGAGTAATAGTAGCAGAAAATAAAAAACAGGAAATTGAAAATGACAACAATATATAAAAAATAACTGTTAAAATATCAATTATAGTCTGTATCAGCATGAAATGACTTAAACAGATTAGAACAAACAAAAATATACCAACCATGAAGCATAATAATAAAAAAAATGTTGCCAACTCAATATAAGGAACGAAATGACTCAGTAAAAAATATACCCCATCAACAGATAGCTGCAAAATCGAAAGTTTTCCTTATTATCAACTTGCCCCTGATACTTTACTTAAGAATGACAACTGCAAGCTATACTGAGTCTATACTGTCTCTGTTTTTTTGAGTTGAGACCGTCGAATTAAATTATTTCGCTTTTTTGTTAAATCTGTGGACTAAAAACTTACTTTGGCACAGACGTGGAGTCACAATCACAAATACAAGGTCGGCCAAGGAACTTAAAAAGAAAGTTTTAAAAAAACGAGCGGAATATGTCGGAAACTATGGCCTCGCAACCAGAAACGAGAGTGGCGAAAGATTAGAACTGTTTTGTCAGAGCGACGATTTTGTAAAACTCTAAAACAATATGAGAACCCAGATGAATTAGATCATGAGGATAAGGAGAAACCCTAACGGCATTAAATGTGCGAAAACGTACCCTGAGGCTGAGGTTCGTTCAGATCATAGTTTAATAGCCTCTGTAATCGAGGATAAACTAAAAAATGTCACGAAATTTATTGTAAAACGACAGGACTTAGATAGATAGACAAATAAATGAACGAAGATTCCAGTAAAGTGCATAGATTAAATAAACAATATCAGCAAAATAGGTGCAATGGGGGTGTATGGACGGCGCTGTAGTATCTTTTGTTTTCGAAACAGTGGCACCAAGAGTAATAGACTAGAGTTGATTTTAAACAATTGGTCCTCACACGGCAGTCATCCCACACTTATGACTACACGTGCCATACCCTGGTAACTAAAACGTCCTTCAGGATAAACTACTAGGCTGTTCAATAAGTTTTGCGGTTCAATAAGAGAGGGTATTGCTATTAGCCTATTTTTTTTTTGATGTGTTGGTACATTCTTCATTTGAACGTACGTAAAGTTTCATTTCAATCTGTTAATTCATTGTTTAACTACAAGCCATTTAGTATCGACTCCAATGGAAAGAATCAAATATTGTACAGTGATTGAATTTTTACTTTTGGAAGGTTTTGAAGCAAAGGAAATTTATAACCTACTGTTGAAAGTATATAATCACTCTTCTCCTTCAATTAGTACGTTACAAAGATGGATTTCGGAATTTAAACATGGGCGTGCAAGCCTTGAACACGACCCACCTCAAGATCATCCAAAAACAGCAACAACACCAGAGATCGTAGAAAAAATATCGGATATCGTATCGGAAAATCGTCGAATTCGGTCGAATCTTACATTGGGTAGTGTAAGTAATATTTGGCTGAAGTATTGGGTTTCAGAAAGTTGCGTTTACAATTAGTAACGGATTCGCTAACAATGGAACAAAAACACATTCGAATGTGACTTTCTTAGCAACATATAAAGCGTTTTAGCATCAGTTTTTTGGGATGCGAAAGGAAATTTGTTTGTGGATTACTTACTTGTGTAAACTAGTAAAATAATTAATTCTGAATATTATTGTAAACTTTTAGACCAGCTGAAGGAAAAAATTCGTGAAAAAAGATCCGGTTTGCAGAAGAAAAAAACCGATTTTCATCAGGACAATCCACCGTGTCATGAGCAATGGCTAAAATCTTTGAATTTAAGTTCGAATTGTTGGAAAATCCACCGTATTCACCAGATTTGGCCCACAGCGACTTTAATCTAATTTAATATATAAAAATATTTATGTGTGGAAAGCGTTTTTCATCAGATAATGCGGTCATAACAGCTGTGGAAACGTTTTTTCCAGCCCTTCCAGATTCTCACTTCAGGGATGAAATTCATAAATTGGAATCTCGTTGGAACAAGTCTATTTATGTTCAGGGAGACTATACTAAATAATAAAGTGTATTTCAAACCATAAAATTGTGTTTTTCTTAAACTTATCGGACAGCATATTAAGTGAGGGTAACTATCTAACTAAGACAAAGCACACCTACACACCATAAAACCAAGACAATGGAAAGATCACTATGAAAGCTTGCTGACAGAGACAAGACAAGAATACCTAGCGAACTCTCCAACACAGTCAGTACATATACAAGCAGAGGAAGCAAGGGTAGACATCGAAACAGTAAGGAAGGCTGTAATGACCCTAAAGAATGGTAAATCCGCTGGACCTGAGGGAATCTATGCTGAAATGCTTAAGAATGGAACTCATAAACTATTTGAAAAATTAACTTGTGTGATCAATCAGTGTCTAAATGGACACCCAGTACCAGAACAATGGAGAACAGCATACAGGTCCTCAATACACAAAAAGGGGGACAAAAGGAATTGTAATAATTATAGAGGCATATCGGTAATCAGCACCCTGAGCAGACTGTATGGACGAATTTTGAGAAATATGATCGAGGAAGAATATAAGCACAATGAAGAGGAAGAACAAAGCGGGTTCCAAGCAGGAAGATCGTGCACCGATAACGTATTTTGTCTTAAACAAATAATAGAAAAAAGATCGGCTAAGAATCTAGAAACTCATATTACTTTTGTAGACCTGCAAAAAGCATATGACAACATCCCCTTAACAAAACTGTGGACAACGTTGAAAAGATCTAACATCAACCACACACTGATAAATGCTGTACAAGAACTATATAGAGACTCAAAGGCACAGATAAAAACAGGAAAGTATCTAATGGAAGAATTCCTGGTTACAAAAGGCTTGCGACAGGGATGCTGTATCTCACCAACCTTATTCAAGATATATGTTGCAGCGGCATTGGAAATATGGAAAAGAAAGGTGCATAGGATGGGTATAGAGCTTAGCAATGAATGTATATATATATACTCCAGTTTGCTGATAACCAGGTAGTGCTAGCGACCGACAGGGAAGACATGCAGTACATGCTTAGAAAACTGATAGAAGAATATAACGACTGGGGAATGAATGTCAATACAACAAAAACCAAATATCTTTGTATTGGAAACGAGTAAGATAACATAGACCTCGAAAACGGACAACATATTTCCTGCTGTCAGAGCTATGACTACTTGGGTGTTGCCTTTGACAATACAGGAACTGATACACGGGAAATAGAAAAACGAATCACTCAAGCAAAGAAAGTCTTAGGATGGCTCAATGGTATACTGTGGAGTAAAGAGATAACGAAAGGAAGAAAATTTAATATATATGAGACCATGATTAAAACTACTCTTCTTTATGGCACTGAAACATGGAGAATTAGTAAAAAGAACAAAAAGCGAATAGAAGCAGTAGAGATGGATGCAATGAAAAGATCTTTAGGTATTTCCAGACGAGACCGAATCAGAAATGATGTAATAAACCAACGTATGGGAATAGAAGGAAATATAACTCAAGATATAGAGAAGAAACAATTAAGGTGGTATGGGCATGTTCAACGGATGCCAGCAACAAGACTCCCCAAAACAGTAATAGAATGGCAACCGAAAGGTCGACGGAAAAGAGGAAGACCCAGATTAGAATGGCAACACGGCGTAAACAAGTCCATGAGAAAGAAATTTAACAACAAACGACTGCGAAGATAGGAAGAGATGGTGTTTAGGTATCGGACAACGTCGAAAGACGTTCTAAACCGATGTATATATATATATATATATATATATATATATATATATATATATATATATATATATATATATATATATAACTATCTATGCAGAAAACGTCACCGAGTGATTGCCGGTATAAGCAATTTTCCCACTGACTGGCCAATGTCTCCGGATAGATAAGTTAGTAAGTGGAACGTATTCTATGCTGCAACATCGTTAACGACACAGAATGTCAAACAGGGCCCACGATTACGATTGAAGAAGTCATATCTGCTAGAAGAAAGATCAAAGATGGTAAAGCCAAGGACCTAACTAGTTCTGCGCAGAATGCTTAAAACTTATTGTTGAACGAGGAATAAAATCTTTAACGACTATATTAAAAAAAATTATATAACTCTTAAAATTATACAAAACTGGTTAAATTCAACCTTAATTGATATTAATATAATCCTTAAACATATGGAAGTTAATGGAACAAAGAAAAGAAATAAAAGACTGTCCAACAAATTACAAAAAGAAAGATAAAAGATGCAAAAAATATGGATTAAGAAACAATGTGAAGAAATAAATTATAAAAGAAAATATGACAGCTGTATTATAATATGATAGCTGTATGTATAAAAAAGTAAAATAAATAACAGAAATTAAGAAGATAAGCCAGATCAATGTACTTAAAAAGATAGAGATGGAAACATAATCACAGACCCTAAAAACAAATTATTATAAAGATGGACTGAATATATAGATGAGTTGTTTCGGACACTAGAAACAAACTTTCAAAATTGAAACTTGTTCTATAGGGACGAAATCCCTATAGAACCAGCAAACTTCATGAAAGTCAATAACGATAATACATCTGTTTAAAACCATATACAATACTGGTATTATCCTCAAGAATGACTGTTATCAACATTTTTTATAATAACTAAAAAAGATAATGCAAAATAACGTTCTGATCAACGAAAAATCTCATTAATAAGTCATTTGGTCAAAAGGGTTCTCAAAATCATTCATAATGACGTCTAACAGAAGCTGAAATTTCCGCTTGAGTATTAATGTGTTTATTTCGTCTCATTTTATATTGATCTTTCTCTTGTAATACTAACTTTTTAAAAAGATACATCCAGACATTTTTTTTAAAGTTTGAACATATTTCAAAATGTTTAATGTGTTTAATTTTTAATATAAATATGATATGAAATTGATAAACGTATTGTAATGGACGAACAATGTAGTTGCAGAACGAAATCAATCATCGCGATGCATCAAGGAACTCTGGAAGGCATTGGAAGGGTTAATTGAAAAAGTGAAAGGATAGAGATCCATCGAGGGTATCTTTGATTCTTTGATGTCCAATTTGTTAGAGATAATTCAATTGGCGAATCAAGTTAACACTTAAAGCTGCTCTTGCTGGAGTTAGAATAAGTAATCGGAGAAGTAACGTTCATTTAAAAGGTGAAAATACACTGCCCTACCAAATTCCATTTCTAAAATGGAAAATAAAAATTATTTTAAGTCATTTATACTTTTCTAATAATTATTAGAATATTTATAACAAATTTATATATTTATTAACTTTTCTCTATAACTTCTCTATACGGAATTATATTTTTGCAAGTAGAGTAAAATTGGCTTCTATTTCAGAAATGTCTCAAACGATTAACAAAATGAAAAAGAATGCTACAACCACATCGTCACAACGTAAGTGGAATGTGAAAGACAAGAAAAAGCAGTGATATAAGTTAGAAGCAAAAGAATTGGTTGTTTTAAGGCATGCAAAACTTTCAAGGAGACCCGTGCCACCTTTTTTAGGCTTGTAAGAAAGATGCTGCTACTGGTGAGGTATGCCAAATAAAACTAGGGAGAAAACCTATTTTGCCAGATCATCTGGAAAAGGATCTAGTGAAGCATTATCTAGAAATAGAGAAAACCTATTCTCTCTCATATGCTTCTAAAATAGATAGTAATCAAGAACACCCTACTTATACCAATACGTTCACAGATCGATTTCAAGACACTTTCTCTACAACAAGACTAGATCCACCATTTTACGAAAGAGTTAGAAGAAACCTTCATGACCTACATCTTGAATTTCCTGAAATTCTCACAACAAATTTCCTAACTTCTCCACCTTGGTTAATACCAATTCTCAAGATTAATACTAACCTTAGTATAATAAAAAAGTGAGACTCTAACAGACCTGATCAAACAATCATTCTTAATAGAAATGGAAACTTATAAAAATCACTATAAGATATACACTGAAGCATCCAAATCTTCAGACGGTGTTGGTGCAGCAATGCTCACACCCAATACATCCTTAAAATTTAAATTCAATCCCATTAGTCATACACTGCAGAGTTGTTTGCAATATTACAAGCACTTATCCACATAAAAGAGTCGAAACAGTCCACGTCTCTCATAATAACCGATTCACTAAGCTCACTTCACACTATCAAACGTTTATATACCAATATTCCAATTGCTTCACATATCCAATCAGAAATAGAGATTCTTAATAATAATAAGATCACTGTTGACTTCATGTTTGTTCCATCACATTCAGGTTTACAAGGAAATGAAGAAGTAAATGAACTAGCTCGCTTAGCATCCTTCAGCCAGGAATCCATTCTTATTAATGAGGTTTCTTCAGTTGACTTTCTGACTTTCAAGTCAGAAATAAAATATAAAGTGTTAAGTGCGTGGCAAAATAAGTGGAGTGCATCACAAAATAAACTCAAGGAAATCAAAAAATTAGTGAAACTGTGGCTCCAACCCACAGCGAATAGACACCACCAAGTAAGAATAACACGTTTGCGACTAGGACACAGTAACTTTACACATAAACACCTCTTTACGCGAACTAAGCAGCAAGAAAGAGGCACACTATCCCAAATAATATAAAGGAAGCCCTAGGAAAAAACATGAACATTAAAAACACAATAAGTTATCTTAAAGACTCAGGACTGTATCAATTATTGTAATTTTTTCTAACTTTACCTGTATTATATTTTTTAGGTCGCTAATAACTCTTGTGGTTACAGCGTAAATAAATAAAAAAAAAAGATTTAAAGTCGACGAAAATTTTCTTACTATAGTTCAATCAAAGTGTCCTTAGGTTTTTTCCCAAAGGAAAAGAGGTAAATACGAGCGCTGACTTCTCAGAGCGAGGGTCTATGATTACTTGCGTTTTGTGTATGAGCGCAAGCGGGAATTATGTGCCTCTACCTGGAAGTATTTTTGCCTTCCATTTAATCACTTTATCGATTATGTAAAACCAAGTGCCGAAAGCCCTATACTTTTGATTTTGAACTTGCATCACTCGCACACGAGAAACCTAGATGTTATTATCGCTGCTAGGGAAAACCACGTAACTTTATTGTGCTTACCGCTTCACACTACATACAAGTTGCAACCGCTCGGCAAATCCGTAATGGTGGTTTTGGAAATTTTCTACAGTGAAGACATTTGTCAATTTTTAACGCAAAATAACCGCCCAATATCTTATTTTGACATCAGTGACCTGCTTAGTAAAGCTTACTTGAAGATCTAAACGTGCGAAAGGGTAGTCAATGGATTTCTACAAATGGGTATTTTTCCAGTAAACAGACATATTTTTTCCGAAGAGGGTTCCCTAGTGAAAGCACACAATAATGAAAAAGCACCCGTTGGACATGAAAGCCAGATAAACCGGCCTCGTGACCAGGAAAACACCGATGAAGGGTCAAATGGACAACCAGTTTTATCACAACACATACTTTCCATTCCGAAACGACAAGGCACAAGAGGCAGAAATTAGGAACAGCCAAAATTTGAGTACAACCTTAAACTAAAATGAACTGGAAGAGACAATCGTGTCGAAAATTGAAAAAAAAAATTAAAAGATAAGTTGGGTTCGACGGAAAGAAAAAGCTAAATGACGATGTAAAACCTGGTAGCAGAAAAATGGATGTTGTGGCAGCACGTTCAAGTTGAGCTAGGAAAAAAGCGAGAAAGGAACTGGTAGATGACGAGAAATCTTCAGATGATTTAAATGAAAGTATCCCATCCCTAGATGACTCGACTGATGAGGAAGAATTCTCGAATATGGACAGTAACCTAAAAGATGATGCAGAATGTCTTTTCTGGTATTCTGAATGTCTTTCATAGTATTCCATATTACCTAGTATAGATATTTCATATTACACGACCATTCTTTCGGTAAACAAAAATGGATTTTTGTCAATAACACAAAATATATTTTTATGTATGTATTTTTTTTGAGTTTGTTACAATAATTCCTTTACCGGTTTTTATTTATATTTATTTTAATACTTTTCAATTTCCACTCTTAGGAAATCGTTTTCAAAAAGATTATTTTAAACTAAGAAGGTATTTCTTATATAATATACATAAATGTAATTAATGATCCGTACAATTATAAAGCAAAATGATAAGCTAGATAGATTTGATGGCTTCATTAATTTCGTCTGATTTTTATTTGAGTGCTTGACATCTATTCACCCCATGATGGGATAGAATTAAAGATAAAAGCATGTCCTTTATTTCATTTCCACTTGGGGTTATCCAGGAGAAGCAAACATTTAGATTCAACCCCAAATATTGCATTGGGCGGTTAATCAAAAGGCTCTCGAATACTCAAAAGAACATACGAAACAGTGCAGCGCTGGGGCAAGGGGAGATAAATCAATTAAAAGCTATTGATTCTATAAAAAATTATAACTTTAAGGTATATTTTGGAATAAGTTTACTATTTGTGAGTAATAAATGTGAAATATTCTCCTCTCCTTCGTCATTTCAGGGTTAGAATTTTGATATCAGTTCCCGCAATATTTTCTTTAATAATGCCCCAATTGAGGTACGTTCAAAATTTACAGTCATTACAACAGTACTTTAAGGAACCTGTTCTATATTGAAAATAAACTTTTTTTACAATTATACCCTTATACTCCTAATGAGCTAGGTGAATTATTGATAGGAAAACTGAAGTTTTCAAAATCGTGTGGATTTGACGGAATAGCTCAAACAATCTTAATAAACTTGTCTTTTTGTAATGATCAAAATTTGTTTAGTTTATTATTGTTTGTATTTTGAGAACGATTTCCGAAGTGGAAATTGAAACGTCAATAAACTTATTTTAACCTTCAATATTGTGGCTTATTTCAATTAAAATACTAACTAATTTTTAAGCTATTTAATTAAAGGAATATATTGTCTAGACGAAAGGAATATATGGCAAGACTAAAGACGAAACAGGCTTGAAGCCTAATCCTTGTAGTAAAGAAGAAGAAATGGAAGAAGTAGATAATTAATAGAGAAAAAGAATAAAATAATATTATACGTAAATAAAGAAGACCAGAGTGATCCAAATAGCAGGACGACAATCTACCATAGAGTTATCAATCTACCAATAAACAAGCAGAATTTATTGCTTATAGAAAGAAAGAAGAAAAAGAAAAATGAAGTAATTGAAGCATTTGTTGTGGAAGTCTTACTACCATATAGAAAACTAAAACGACAGTACATATTTAGACTTATAGCCAGAAGAATACTGATGATACTAAATGATCTTTCACAAGATCACTTAGAGACTCCAATGAAATTATTCGAAGAAAAAAGATGGCCCAAAACTAGAAGACTGGATGACGAGGATTTAGAAATATGAAGGTAGGATAGAGTAATGTTTTTGTCCTATCTTAAAGCTGTAGTCGTGATTGTGACGTTGAATTCCAATTATCTCACCATCTTTGAGCGGCTCTTCCTGATGCTGTATCATGCTGGTTCCATTCCCTCTCGTCTGTCTTCCTCATGACGGTATAAAGGTCGGAGATGCCACACTGGACAGAGTAGAGAAACTCGTGTATGTCGGCAGTAATATTAATGAGAGCTGGGATCCAACCGCAGAAATTAAAAGCCGAATAGAACAAGCCCAAGCTGCCTTTGTAAAAATGAGAAACGTACTTTGCAGTCACGATCTTAGCATTGACCTTAGAGTTCGAATGACATCTTGCTACATCTTTCCTGTTCTGCTATATGGAGTGGAAGCGTGGACTTTAACTGAGGCTATCCTTAGACGCTTGACAGCCTTTGAGATGTGGGTATACAGACGACTACTAAAAATAAGCTGGGTCGACAGAGTTAGAAATGAGGAGGTCCTTAGACGGTTGAACCAAACAACACAACTGATCAATATAATAAAGAAATGCAAGCTGGAATACTTCGGTCACATTATGAGACATCCTGAAAAATATGATCTTTTACATCTGATCGTTCAGGGAAAGATCCAAGGTAATTGTGGTCCTGGTAGAAGAAGAACATCATGGCTGAAAAATCTAAGGCAATGGTATGGAAAATCAACTACATCGTTATTTAGAGCTGCTGTCAATAAAGTCACGATGTTCCTGCCTCTTAATGGTTGATCAACAATTGATCTCAAACCTATTATTACTGACGTTCTATTTCTTATTTTTGTTTCTACTTTATCTGCTCTTGTTTCAAGCGCATAATATGTCATTAGGAGTCTTACGTATGATTTATATAAGTATATGTACTTTCTCATCTAATCTTATATCCCCGTTATTCCATCCATCCCTTAGACATCCCGATATATAAACTGCTTCATTAGCTTGTTTTCTTACACTTTCGATTTCGATTGTAGCATTTTTAAAATTTCTTGATATATATTGAAATCCCCTCGTATTTGCTAAAGTATCGAAGAATATTTTTAGTGTATTTCAGTTCCTATGGTACAAGTTAAAATACCCAAAATGTATTTTCAATCCTCTTTGCGTTGATATTGATTGCTTCCCGAGGTCGATTATAAACCATTTTAGAGTTTGTTTATTATTTTACAGATACCCCCAAAACCCCCAGAACCCCCATAATAATACCCTATGTGGTAGGCAAAATATTTCGTTACACGATAGCTAAATATTTATACGCATAAATACTCGAATCTCGAGACTTGTTTGAATATATTATTATTAGTCCAAAACTAAAATTAAAAAAAAGAAAAAATCCTTATAATAACTAAATTGAAGACCTTGGGACCAGAAGGTGGCAAGCCACAATTTCATCAAAATTGAGTTAAAGTAGAAATCGCCCACTTTAAGACCGTATTAATGTCCCGAAGAGAAAATTTCAGCTTTTTTCTTAGAGATGGCGCCGCTGTAGTTAAGTCCCGTTGTGTCACCATTACTTTATTTTTTAACCTAACGAGACAAGCCACAGTAGCAATCAACATGGCGGCGGAACATTCTCGTGCATGCAAACGGAAAATAGACTTTTCTGAGTTTGATTCTGATCACAGTCACCAAGATCCATTTTTAAATGAAAGCGAAGATGACAAAGACTATACAGTGTCCGGAAATAGCAGCGATTTGATTCTTCAATGGAGATGAAATTGAAATTTGTAAGAAAGAGTTTCTTGCCATACACGGCATTTCAAAAAAACGTATTGAAAGACTGGTTCACCAAAATAAAGAAGGTGCGTCTACTCCAAAGTCAGATGAAAGAGGTAAGCATGACAACAACAACAAGAAAATACCAGAAGAACACTGTGAGTATGTTAGACAGCATATTAATTTGATACCAAAATACACAAGCCATTACAGCAGACAAAAAAACCCAACAAAAGTCTACCTAGATTCCGATATTTCAATTTCCAGTTTATATCATGATTATTATCTTGAGTGGTGCCGCCAAAATAATTTTGTGGCAGTAACCCAAGACAAATATAGGAGCATATTCTGCTCAGAATTTAATATAGGCTTTAAGTTACCTAAGAGCGATACTTGTAAAGTATGTGATTCAATGAATGTGAAAATTAGTAATGAAGCTGACATAGAAATTGCAAAGACACTGAAAATTGATTTGGAGTTACATCAAAGACGTGCCCAGGCCATGCAGGATCTAATGAAAAGGACACAGAAGAGGCTAAAGCCACGGGAAATGCAATGGTTATCAGCTTTGACCTACAACAGGCAATGTCAGTGCCAAATTTAACAGTGGGAGCAGCGTTCTATTTGAGAAAGGCATGGGTTTATAACCTCGGCATCCATGACTGTATTAGTGGAAAGGCCTTCATGTACATGTGGCCAGAAAACATTGCCAAGCGAGGTAGCGATGAAATTGCCAGCATTTTATATAAACATTTTCGAACTAATAGACCCACTGCTAATAAACTTATAGTGTATACAGATAACTGCAGCGGCCAAAACAAAAATTGGTCTCTAATTTGTTTATGGCAACAACTTACTATAGAAGGCATTTTCACTTCTATTGAGCACAAATACTTGGTAGTAGGGCATACGAGATTACCATGTGACCGTGACTTCGCAGTAATTGAAAAGTATAAGCGCCATCGATTAAAACAAGTGTATACTCCAGACGATTGGTACGAAGCAGTGAGAAAATGTAAAAGAAAAAACTGCTTTGAGGTAATTGTATTGAAACAATCCGACTTTTTTTCTTTTAAAGAACTCCAAAGCGAAATTACGAAAAAAAGCCATACAGATGACAAGGAAAAAGTTAACTTTTCCAAAATATCAAGCCTCAAGTTTTCATCTGAACAACCTAACATAATGTATATAAAACATCTTATAAATGAAGACTATAAGGCAGTTAATATTGGAAAGAAAGGTATGAGGAAGTCAATTTTACTTTCCAGGGATTTGAAATCAAAATACAGTGAACCTATTCCACTAAATAGAAAAAAAATTGAAAATATTTCCCAGCTGTTACAGTTTATTCCACCAGCTTTCCTAAAATTTTATGAAGAAATTGGTGCCTGCCAACAGATTCTACCAGGTACTGATAATGAATCACTGGAATATATTGAACATTTCGACGACTTTTCGGATATTGAAAATATTGACAACTGAATATATTATTTTATTGTTGCATTTTATGTTCATTTTTTAGAATATATTTTTTTGTTCAAAAGGGGATAAGCCTCATATTTTTTCAAAAAATGTTCAAAAACTCAAAAACCGTTCAATAAAAATTTTTGTTACTTTTATTGTGTATTTAATAACATATTTCCAAACGATTGTGGACCTTACTTCCGAGAACAATGTAAAATTTGGATTTCAGGATTTGAAAATAAGTTTAAAATGACGTTTTCTCCAAAATAATCTTTTGTGGCATGTCCCCTTCTGGTCCCAAGGTCTTCAATTATTAACCATCTATATTTTTTAATATTTTCTACAGAAAATAGCTGTTATAAAATTTGTATTCTATGCAATGTAAAAACAGGGTAAAACTACTCAACTCCACCTCTGTCTCTGACTGATACCGTCTGCGATATCAGTTAACCTGGTATTTGATTTTATATCGAACGCTGCATTACTTTGATTAGTTGAGTCTTTGAGCATCGTAATATCTGAACTGTTTCTTTCGGTAATTACTAAAATACAAGAACTAGAAAATCTAAAGATCTTTATATAGATCTTTAATTAATATTAATTATTTTATTATTATTTTTTTGTTAAATGTTATTGCAGCATAATACATGATGGACTCATAATAATTATAATAGGTCAAATAATAATATTATTCAAATAATAATTACTACACCTCTCTGTAAAGCATGTAAAAATGGTAATCCCATAAACTTAATATGGCGAATAGACATTTAGCCCAGTCTGGTTAAAAAAAAGGTGGAAAAATGTTTCGCAGATATCTGAAGCTTTTAAGACATAGGTGGGGGATACTAGATGATGAATAGATGAAAAGATACTCCTAGTTTTATCTTGCGTTTTTTTAAGCAATAATTTATGGTCACAATTTAATTTTTTGTCTATAAATTTTTTCCCTTATATTTTAAATAAACAGTATTTATGTCATTTTTTTATGTCAAGAATATCTTTATTTTCCCGTTTTTTTAATTAAAATTGATAAATAATTTACAGAGATATTTGCAAAAAAAGCAGTTTTTTGCACTAATTTATAAATTTTATTAATTTTTTTATTAACAAAATAAAATGGTATTAATACATTTAAACATCAAGGAATTACCATCTTTTAGATTTGTGCGAAATTTTCTCCCGATCAGTCAAATATTTTATAAGTTATTTAATTTGTTTATCCCTGAGGCTAATTATTTAAACTATTGAGCTTGCCCTATGCATGATGCTAGACACATTCAGCAAATTTCATAGGTTTCTTTAAGACTTGTACTATCTCAGAAGTTAAATGCATATTGAGTTTTCATCGAAATTACTTACAAAATAAACGTTTGAAAAAGGGGTATGTTTTTTACTTATAAA
Organism: Diabrotica undecimpunctata; assembly: GCF_040954645.1. Taxonomy (NCBI): domain Eukaryota; kingdom Metazoa; phylum Arthropoda; class Insecta; order Coleoptera; family Chrysomelidae; genus Diabrotica; species Diabrotica undecimpunctata. The sequence continues at coordinate 33,866,595 of NC_092812.1, forward strand.
CAATTGTAATAACTTCTATATTTTTCAAGCTACAGACTTGTACGTACAACCATTGGATAGCTGGTAAAAAAGCTCACATTAAAAAATAAAAAACCTTCTATGACCAATAGGAACGAAGTTAGTGACTATTTTTAAAAAAATCATATCTCCATTGTTTATAAACATTAAGAAGTCAAATTTGCACAAATTTTGAATGAAAATCTAAACTTTATATTGAAACTTATAGCTTTAAAATTTATCTAATTTTTCGAAAGGACGGTACTTTCGAAAGATCGACATGGGAAAGTGGAGAGGATATCTGTTTCAGCTCCGTTTTTTTTTTCGGCATCGGAACTTCAAATTGCAACACGTAGGAAAAATTTACATTATTTCGGCTTCCTTTGCAGTTGCAAGCCTCTTTTTTTATTCTGGGGTAGCTCGTCGAAATATGAATAACTACATAGTTTTCACTGGCCGGAAAATATGGGAAAACTCGGAAAAATTGAGTCCATTTGAAATTCACCCCAAATACTTTTTTTTTTAATTTGCTCGAATAGTCTGTCGCAGTATTAATAATGATGACATAATTTTCACCCCCAATAAATCTCGGAAAATCCCGGAAAATCAACATATGTTTTTTCATTTTATATTAATGATGTAATAATACTTATATATTTTATAAATTAAATTTCAGGTAATTTTTTACACATTATATTATTATATTCCTTATATTAATTATAATTGTTTGTATTTTTATAATTAACAATATTGATTTTTATTCTATTTTTCTTACAAATATGATATACAATATTAATCTAATCTGCCTTACTGCTTTGATAAAATAAGTCGATTTTTTCATCACTTGCCTTATTAAATTTTGCAATGTTTATTGAACTTTACTTTTTTTATTTTCTTTACATACATTGGTTTAAAAGTTAAAATCAATCATTGGTTCATTTATTCGACTTCACTGTCAGGTCTGAACCTTTTTGTTGCAGGTTGTTTGTCTTCACTTATTAAGTCAGTCTTTCCATACATTAACATATTAATGGGCGATCTTAATGCCAAGGTGGGTCAAGGTAAGGTAGGTAAGGAGAACAAGTAGGAAAATATGGGCTTGGAAACAGAAATGACAGAGGAGATCGATTGATTCAATTTTGCCAAAGTGAAGACTTCGTAATAACAAATACCTTTTTCAAATTACCTCCTCGACGGTTATATACATGGACATCTCCACAATATACCAAAGAAAAAGTAGTGAGAAATCAAATAGACTACATTATGATAGCAAGGAGGTATCATAATGCTGTAAATGTACTAAGACGTACCCAGGAGCTGATATAGGCTCAGATCATAACCCGGTAGTTACTGTGATAGAGGCGAGACCAAAAAAGATTAGAAGACCACACAGAAAGTCACTAGATTTAAATAAACTTAGAAACAAAAATATACGACAAGAAACAGGAGAAGAAATAAATGAAAACCTCCGTTCAGTGCAGCAACAAATTAACGATACAAACAACGTTAACCAAAAATTAAAGTACCTACATAAATACAGCTATACAAACAGCAGGAAAGAAACATCTTACAAAAACAACAACAAAGAATAAGAGGTGGATGACACAAGATATACTAGACTTGATGGAACAAAGAAGAAAGATGAAGAATTACCCAGACAAATACAAAGAAATAAATAAACACATAAAAAAGAGAATAAAAGAAGCCAAAGAGGAGTGGATTACAGAACAATGTGAAGAAATGGAAACCTATGAGAAAAAGTACGATGCGTTCAATATGCACAAAAAAGTAGAGATAACAGGAAGCATAAAGAAATGCCAAATAGGTAAACTTAAAGACAAAGATGGAAATCTTATTGTAGATCTAGAGAATAAAATAAAAAGATGGACAGAATACCTGAATGAATTATTTGAAGACGATAGAAACAACTTAACTCAGATAATCAATGCAACTGGGCCAGACATATTGAAAGAAGAAGTAGAATACGCAATAAGAAACGCTAAAAATGGAAAAGCAAATGGACCTGATGAAATTCCTACAGAACTGTTGAAGCTTTTGAATGATAAATCCGTAACCATAATATTAAATTTTGCAGCGAGGAGCTAAAAGAGTTTCCCCTCCACTTTCCTATGTCGATCTTTCGAAAGTAACTTCGTTTCGAAAGGTTTTAAGTTTCGAAAAATTGGATGAATTTTATAGCTATAAAATTCAATATAAAGTTTAGATTTTCATTCAAAATTTTTGCAAATTTTACTTCTTAATGTTTATAAACAATGCAGATATAATTAACAAAAATTGTCGCTAACTTCGTTCCTACTGTTCATAGAAGATTTATTTTTTTTGTTAAATATGAGTTTTTTTACTAGCTATCTAATGGTTGTACGTACAAGTCTGTAGCTTGAAAAATATAGAAGTTACTACAATTGTTTATAAGTAAAAAACATACCCCTTTTTCAAACGTTTATTTTGTAAATAATTTCGATGAAAACTCAATATTCATTTAACTTATGAGATAGTATAAGTCTTAAAGAATCCTATGAAATTTGTTAAATGTGTCTAGCATCATTCATAGGGCAAGATCAATGGTTTAAATAATTAGTCCCAGGGATAAACAAATTGAATAACTTTTAAACTATTTGACCGATCGGGGGGAAATTTCGCACAAATTTAAAGGACGGTAATTCCTCAATGTTGAAATGTATTAATAACATTTTATTTTGTTAATAAAAAAATTAATTAAATTTATAAATTAGTGCAAAAAACTGCTTTTTTGCAAATATCTCCGTAAATTATTTATCAATTTTAATTGAAAAAACTGGAAAATAAAGATATTCTTGATATAAAAAAAATGGTATAAATATTGTTTATTTAAATTATAAGGGAAAAAACTTATGGATAAAAAATCAAATTCTGACCATAAATTATTGTTTAAAAAAAACGCAAGGTAAAAATAGGTGTATCTTTTTATCTATTCGTCATCTAGTAACCCCCACCTATGTCTTAAAAGCTTCAGATATCTGCGAAACATTTTGCCGTGAAATCGATGATTTTTGTATAACCAGACTGGGCTAATTCACTTCAAACCTAATAATCCCCAAACAGACACACACATCCACAAGACTAAAACTAAATGACACGATAAAAGTAATTTTTTTGTTTCCAATGCAACGAAATAAAATAGATTTTTTTAAATTCTTTATTATAAAACAGAATTTTATCTGAAAATCGCAATGTTTTTAAACATTTATTTTACAATTTATTGTTTATTTCTAAGAAGTTATTTGAAAAAAAATACTTTTTTACTAAGAAAGTCTCATCACCTTTAATAATTAAGCATTCATCTAGTATTACCTCTTATCAGTTATCTTATCACGCCTTTTATCTGCTCGACACATATTTTTATCTTTTAGAATATTATAGGTAGTAATCAGAACTAGAACAAAAATGAGATCACAGTGACATGTTAGCTTCCATAATAATGATTCATCCATCGAATTTACTACGATCAAACTCAGAAAGAGCTCAGTTTTCTGCCCCAGTGGGCAACTATTTGAACGAGATAGACTGCGGAATAAAAGCCTTGCCATGTCTGAGCGACAGACTGAATTTACAAAAGTTAGCAAAGTTGTCTGTTTTTGTTGTGGTGCTTTGTTTGATGGGTTGTGCCCATGGGATCATCAATAGTTATTTCACAGGTACTTCTCAACTGTGGACATCTCATTACAGTTTTCCGGGGTCTACAAAAGGTGAGCTATTAAATGGTAGTATTTAGTATAATGTATATCAATTCAAGATAAAAATAGCTGATCTCGATTCGCTTATATAGTTTATCTTTTTTATTAAATAAATAATTGCCAAAATAAAAACAATATCGCAAATAATATTTAAATCAAAATGGTTAATAAGTGGTAATAAAAACTGTTATTATGAAATTGTTTTTAAAGTTCTTACATGTCCAGCTAACATTCATAACTGTACATTTTACTGGAGAATTTTTTAATTAATATATTTGGTAGGCACTAACCACCTTTGCAAAATTGTGGCAAAATATTTTAAATTTAATCTTCTAAATCGTGTAAAATAGAAGTTTTTTTTTTATCTAACATAATGATAATAAATTTTATTATTTAAAAACAGAATTCTGTCATATTAAACAGGGTGTAAATAAGTAAATATAAAATATTTTATTAAAACTTCTTGTACTTGCAATGCAAAGTCTTACTGTTTATAGTCAAATAAATAATATGTAACATTGTGGTCGTTGCTTCAAGTCCTTTGGTACGAAGAGAATTGAAGAGAAATTGTTTGAACTTCCCATTTATTTACGATCTGTAATATAATTTAAAATAAAGTAAATACATAGTTTGTGTTTCTGCATGGAAAACTGCAGAAAAATGTCCTATAATAATTTTCTATTGTTTCATAATTTTAACAAAAGTTAGTTAGCTTGTCATCGACCCATATCATCTGTGGTCTTTCTCTTGGTCGTGTACCTTTGTAAGGTCTCCAATGTTGCGATGTTCCAACGTTGGTCTTTTTGTTCAAGCTCCATTTGAGTTTGACAATTTTTGTTTTTGATCTTACACAATAGTTACTCTTTCTATCTGACAGTAGTATACCTAACATTGCTCTTTTTGTTGTGGCTAGTTTGCTCGTATTTGTCTTAATTAAGTCCAGGTTTGACATCCATATGTCATGATAAGAAGGATGTATTGGTTGAACTCTTTGCTCCTTAAGTATTGAGTTATATTGCGGTTCTTAAGTATCCAACTGAGTTTTCCAAATCCTGTCCTGGCCAGTCTTGTTCTTTTAATCATTTCCGCACTTTGGTCCTCTTTGTCAAGTTTAAAAACTTCGCCTAGGTAGATATCTTCTTGGACTTGTTCTATCTCATTGCCATTTCTAGTTATACTTCTGTAATTTTTTTTTTGTCATATTCATTTTTAGGTCGACATATTGGGATCGGTCTGCAAGTTTCTCCACCAAAGTTTGTAGTTCTTCGAATGTGTTCGCTATAATCAAGATGACGTCAGCGAATCTAAGGTTGTTTAACTTGTTGCCATTAACGTTTATGCTATAGGTTTACCAATAATTTATAGTTTCGAATACATCTTCAAACTTTAGGAATTGTTTTATTCCTTTTTCAAGACATGATCGTTAAGATTATTTACAATAAACTTTGACACTCATGGACAATACATTTTAAAAAATTTTGTAAGGATAGTAAAACTTAATTTATTTCATGACATCTTCTGATGGTTGTCCACCATCAGAAACAAAAGAAAATAGAAATAAAAGAAAGAAATAAACAATTGCTCTTTTTTTGTAATTTAAAAATAACATCAGATTTGGCAGCTGTACTCGAACCCCAAAAAGCAAGACCATATCAAAGATGAGACTCGAACAAAGAAAATAATATTATTTTGAAAGATGCTAAATTGATTTCCTTCGAAACAGATCTTATTGCATAGCAGGCTGAGGCTAGTTTCTTACTTAACATATCTATGAAGGAACCATTTAAGGTTTGTGTCTATAAAAATACCAAAATACAGAATCAACGATACTGATCTGGTTGTTATTAAGAAGCAAGTGTTAAAGAGCTCTAATTGCTCTAATTCTTGTTGCTTATTTACTACGGGTTTTGTTGTTGTTGACTGCCAGGTTGCTTCTAGTATTGTTTTAGTAAATTGTTGTATGGCTTTATCAAAGTCGCTATTACTTTTAAGAGGTATCTTCATGTTAGAATTAACGTCAAGACTACCTCGGGATTTGCCCCAATCCACGTAGTTATTACTTAAGAATGGCGGATGTTCATTGTCAAGAATATATTTAGATATAGTAACTATAATTAGACTAAATCTGGAATTGTGTATCAGATAGATTTTTACTTTTCTTTGCCATATAGTCGTCTTCCTTTCAGAGTTATTATTTGGATCCCCGAATGAGCTGAATAATTCTTGACATTGCTGTTTCTCTATAGTGTATCATTGTGGGGATGTAAATTGCAACTATTTGTCAGAGAACCATTCCTGTTGCCTACAATAACACTAGTTGCTTGGATATAGTATTTCCCAAATTCATTTAGCTGGTAGTATAAGGTGAAGAAAAAATTAAACGACCATTATAAAGCTATGGTAACTATAAATATCCCAATAAATAAGGAAATATATATAGATATATAGAGAGACCGAGAACCCTTGCCGAGATAATAGTCTACGTTAACTGAAGTTGCCAAAATAATAAAATTAAAGTTGTTGGAACATTTAAAAACGACGAATGAGGAAATGATATAAAAGACATCGATAAAAACAAAAATAGTCTCATATAAAAAATAGGAAAAACGAAAAAAAAGTTATTTAAATGATAAAAAAGCGAAAAAGAACTGTGAAGGAAATTGTAATAAAAATTGGAAAGCAAAACTAAAGGAACATAAACAAATAGGGACCATTGTCAAGTAAAAGGCCTAAAATGCCTCGTTAGTGTCAAATAGAACATCCTATAAATCCTAGCTTAGGCTTGCGACTCTTCTTCTTCTTCTAGTTCCAATATTTTTCAAGGTATCATAGAGTCATAGAGACTCTTCAGAGAATGGCTATTTTAGAAATTATTCTATGTAGGTGCTACACTACCCAGAAAAGGTCTAAAAGAGTTTGTTGTAGAGTGTTAAAGTACCTATCAGTAAGTTTACTACGTTTAGGTTCCTTAATGGCGGGAATGGAACCTTGTCTTTCGAGTTTGGTGAGTCGGTAGTTGTCCTTAGCGATGACAGAGCGTCCTTAGAACTTCTTTTGCCGTAATGTTTGAGCCTTCGAGGATTCTTAAGACAATAGTGAATTTTTGACCGTGATTCTTCTCAGGATGTTCCTTTATATTGATATAAATTTGGCGTTTGTTGAGCAGTTTATAGAGGCTGGACCTGCATTCGATAATAGGCCTTATGTATGTTTTGTACGTATAGAAGAAAGTCCGGTGGTGGATTTTCTCTAATTTACCGCTTAGTGATTCCAGGGTATTCTCTCTTCTTCTCACCCTGGTTAAGTTGTATTTGATATGAGTACTCCAGTTTACCGCCGAAAATTCGACATTTAAATAAATTTAAGCCATTGTTCGTGGGATACTATTTGGTTATTATCATCAATGGTTATTATCATCATAATGGTTGCCGTATTACTTAGGAAGTTTGAATGGTATTAACTGTGTTATGTTATATGTATACGTCTTCGTTTGATATTTTTCAATATATTTCGTTTGGTATGAAGAATAGAATGCAAATTACCGAAATTCTATTATTGGTTTCTTTGTGCAAGATAATGATCCATTTCCAACTGCACTACTAAGAGTACTTTTTCGCTTTAAATAAATTTCTACTATGAATATGCAGAATGCAAATGAGCGAATATTTAGTATTGGTTTCTTTTTGCAGGATAATAATTGCATTTCCATTGCACTATGCCCACATAATTTGATGAAGAGTTAAACTGAACTTAGATTACGAACATTTGTGAAAAAGTGTGTCACATTTGTACAGGTTGTCCTAATATTCTGTCAACAAAATTATATTTTAAGTATAATATGAAGGAATTAGTAACAACATAAGTGGATTCAAGTTTTCTTTTTAGTAATTTTAATGTCACTAGTTTGGTAAACGCTTTGTAACGGTACCAGTGGATACTTATTGATGAGACAACGAAGAAGCATAGTTCATGTCAAATTTCAACCAAAATAATTTATTTGTTTACTATCATAAAATATTTAGATGCCTTGGAAAGGGGTATCAAGTTGATGCTATGTAATGTATGACTTCAAAAGGCATTTGACAAGGTTAATCAATTATTATTTATTTAAAAATTAAGAAATATCGCTTTTATTATTATTAATATTATTATATTACAAATAAGGATAGAGGAACGAGCTCCTATTATTAAAAATAAAAAATATCCTTATAAAACTAATACCAATTATTATAAAGTTAAGTAAACATAAATAATTAAGTATATCATACAAAAATTGAATTGTGAGACAATAAATAAATAAAAAAGGCTGTCCGAGAAAAAAAAAACATAATCCTATAAATAAAATAAAGCGCTATCAAGTTTATTTTTAAAGATGTTAACACTAGTTGCCGATATGGTGTCTTGATCCAAATTGTTCCAGATATTAAAGATTCTATTTGGCAAGAAGTTCACCCTGGACCTTGCAGTAGTTTGTTCCCTCTTTAATTTGTATCGATGGTCTCTTAATCTTTCGTCTTGATTCAAAGTGAATATGGTGTTTAGGTTCCCAAAATTATGTTTTAAAATACGGAAGGACATAATTAGATCACCTCGAAGATGGATAGTCTATCTTCATAGTTAGGTCTTACACGGCCGTATACCAGTCTTGTGGCTTTACGCTGAACATTTTCAAGTAGGATCTTATCGCGAATGAGATCTGGATTCCACACTGGTCCGGCAAACTCAAGAATATGTCTAACATATATTGAGTAAAGTTTACTAACAGAAGTTAGAAATATACGTGTAAAACATTTACGGATCAAAAACAGTTTCGAGTTTGCACGTTTACACACCGACACTATGTGATCAGACCAATTTAAGTCACTATTAATTATCACTCCGAGATCATTGTGGGAGGTTACCGAGTTTAAGGGATGTCCATTAATAAAGTACGGCAGTGATGGGTTATTTTTGCCGATATGTAAAACAACGCATTTTTCAATGTTAAGCCATTCTGAGGACCATTTGAATATTGCGTCAAGATCTGGTTAAAGAACATGTTGGTTAATAGATGGATTCACATATAATTTCGTGTCATCAGCGTAAATGGAACGATGAGCGGAAGATCACTAGTGTAGACACAAAATGGTAGTGGTCCAAGTGCTGATCCTTGTGGGACTCCACTCTTGACTGGCTTATCTAGTGAGTGGTCTTCCCCAACACGAACCCTGAAGTATCTGTCGGATAGAAAATCTTCAATCCAAATGTTGATCGTTGAACGACCTTTGATAAAGCCATGCTGTTGTGAGTGAGGGATGACATTGTCTTGAAGAAGAAACTCAGATGTAGCTTCCGAAATAATCGATTATTTGGACGATTTGGATAGATTGGATGATAATTATTGCAATCAAGTTTATTTCCTTTCTTGAATATAGGAGTAACCGAAGCCAATTTCCAGGACAAGAGGAGAGAACCTTGATTAAAAGAAGCATTCATTATAAGAGATATAGAGATGGCTACAGATTCTGCACATTTTTTGAAAAAAAAAAGAGGTGAGGCCGTCTAATCCAGGTGATGAATTATTTCGTACTTTCCTTAAATGATGTTTAATTTCATCCGGTGTGAAAGATATATTGTCAAGAGTTTTAAACAAACGTGGGCACATTATTTGAGAAATGGTATCGTTAGGTTCATTTGTAAAAACCTGAGAAAAAAATAACGATAAACATTCCGAAGATTCGTTATTCGAAGAACATAAAGACCCGTCAGCTTTTTGAAGTAACGGTATGGAGACTTTAGAAGATAAAGATGTACGAATGTACCGATAAACTTTTTTACTATTACCACTTGCTATGATATATTCTTCAAATTCTGTTTTTAACTTTAGCAAATATTGTTTGACTCGGTTAGAAAAATTATGGTGGGCGAGAAAATCATCAAGGGAACCAGTAAGTTTATATCTTCGCCAAAGCTTTCGCTTATGTCGAATTAAATGGGTAGCTGGGAGGTTAATCCAACGCTTTAGTCGATTTCTGTATAGCTGCCATTCGGTTGTATGATTAGAAATTGTTGTAATAGCAGTATGAAGAAAAGAGTCCCACATTGACGATGGATCAGAGTGATTAAGAAAAATAGATTGCCAGTTTAACTGGGATAAAACTGAATTTACATTAAAGAAATCAGCAGTGGCATACGTTACGAAATTATTTTCGCAAGAGTATTGTAATAAGCGAGTGATCAGAAAGACCCACAGGAGAGGTCACTTCAAGTATAGAAATTAATTGATCGTCATTTGTGAAAAATAAGTCTAAAATTGAAGGATTATTGTTGGCTCTAAACCTTGTAGGTTCAGTTATCAGTTGTAATAAATTTGAGTTCATGACAAAGTTTTTATTAAACAGATTTTGGGAATTGATGTATCAGTTTTGGAAATTGTGGGCCAGCTTATGTCTGGAAAATTGAAATTTCCAACAACAATAAGATTTTCAAGGGATGATAATTCCTCAAGTTTGTTAATAAGCATATTGTCCTGAGTAAGTGCTGTATCCGGAGGTCGGTATATGCAAACTATATTAAATATGAAAGAGTTATTAGTAATAAGTAAGTGGATAATTTCTATATTGGGTACGTCTATTGTTTTATTACTGATGGAAAAAGTATTGGTAATTTCATTTGCTAAATAGATGCATACTCCTCCCTCTCGACGAGTATCTCTATTTCAACGAAATAAAGTAAAATTTCCTGATAGGTTCTAAATTAAATAATATTGAGGTAAAATATAAATATGTAATAATATTTTGTTTTATAAAAATGTTTATTGATAATACTTTATTGAAGTTTCACTTGACGTTTGAAAACGTAATGAAAACGACAGAATTTACCTACTCAGCCGATAAAATGAGTTCATCGGACCCTATTTTTGTACCCAAACTGTAATATATCGAACAGTATGAAACAAACTAAATTGATTTACATATAATACGCAGAAATCCTAATTCATCTTAAATCTTGTTGCAGGTTGGCTTGTAGTTTCTAACGAAATATTTGTCGGCATATTAGCACTTTGTGTATCATATTGGGGTAATCGCATACACAGAACCACTTGGATGGGAGCTTTAACTATGCTAATTGCGGTATCTGGTGCAACTTTGGCAATTCCTGAAATTCACAGACCGTTTACTGGAGTTGAGATAACTAGTGCTATTATAGGTAAGTTTGTCTTGTCTTCTTACAATTTATATAAAAAATTTAACATATTCTTAAGATAAGAAAACTAAAGATCTATCATTTTGAAATACTATACGGTGTTCGAGAAATCTTACAGTCAATTTCAAACTCAAAAAAACGTTTTTTAGCGTAGGTGATACAAACAAAAATTATGACATATAAATACTTTTCTTATTGACAAAATCCTATCCTACAATAAAAACCATAGATATAATAAATACATGCTGGAAAATACATGAATGAATAACTACAAATATCTGGGAACCTGGGTAAATGAAAACAATGACCAAGGTAGAGAAATAAGGACACGCATTGAAATTGCAAGACAAGCATTTATAAAAATGAAAACAATGTTTGCTATTAGATACATTCCTATGGAGCTGAGGATAAAAGCCTTAAGATGCTACGTGTTCTCGACTTTGTTGTATGGAATGGAAAGCTAGACACTAAAAGTGGATAATATAAAGAAGTTGGAATCATTTGAGATGTGGTGCTATAGAAGGATTTTAAAAATACCATGGACTTAACGAGTTACAAAAGCAGAAGTGTTAAGAAGGCTACAAAAGGACGTGGAAGCTGTAATATTTAGGCCACATTACCAGAGGTGCAAAATATGAAATGTTAAGGCTCATAATGCAAGGTAAAATCAAGGGTAAAAGATCCATAGAAAGACGAAAAATTTCCTGGCTAAGAAAACCAAGAGAGTGGTATAGTTGCAGCTTAGTAGATCTATTTAGAGCAGCTGCCAATAAGGTACGGATAGCTGTGATGATAGCCAACCTCCGATAGGAGAAGAAACTACAAGAAGAAGAATGCTGGAGAAAAATAATTTTGCAGAAAAAAAAGCTAAATATCTACATATATTTATTCAATTTTAATAATTTTTGGTATACATGTTAAGTGGCCCTTACTAGTAAAATTATTAAATTTTCAACTTATTTGCCCTGGTTCAATAATGTGTTGAGGGTCCACAATTTCTTATACACTTATTGACACGCCTGAATATCGTTCTGATAAAGTGGTCGATGTCCTCTTCTCAGTCGATGCTACTGCAACTTTATCAGAAAGAGCTGCTAAAGTCTGTGGAGGGTGTTGCAAATTCATGAGTTCGTTATGTATCATATCCAAGACATGTTGAATTGGAGACAGATCACTCACCCTAACGTGGTGGCCAAGTTATATGTGATGCTGATATATGAAGACTAACGATTTTCTAGAAATATGTATGCGGTCTGACATGAAAAATCAGGGGTTTGACGGTGTTTAGATATGGAATAAGTAGAGGCTCCACTACTCCTGAATATATTACTTTTAGTAAAAATGAGTGATGATCTCCTACCATAAGCAATAGCATCCCATACCATTACTTCCACGGTGTGTTAAACACGTGGCTCTCTGTCAAATTGTGAATTACGTCTTTTATCACGTCGTCTTCTTATTCTTGCCCGAACATCGTGTATCCCCAGACAAAAGCGGAATTGATCACTAAAGATCACCAAATTCAATTTTCGGTCCCATAAAAGATTTTCTCTGCACTAGAGCAAACGGTTATGCCCATATTCAGCTGTGTGAGGCAGCACCCAATATGGGCGATAAGAAAAAAAAGCCAAACTGTCGTATTCAGCAATATCTCATACGCACACCAACCAGTCTTCCACGGTTTTTAAATCATTGATTTGTGATGGCTCGAATATTACTGAACCTTTCTCTTAAAGCCAGAAGTCTTAATTGGCTTACTTGTCATTTTGTGACATCAAGAACCCCTCCCTTGATGTCATTGGCTTTCCTGAGGCCAATAGGAAGAATCTGTTGGCCCTTCTAGAAAATTCCCTTATCAATAGACCGGCTTCAACTTTAGGCATTCTGAGCAATGTTTCTTTATGGCCAAACAATTCACGAAGCCACTACAAAAACTTAAGAGATAAACCTGAAAATTTTATCACTTGTGATAACTATCATGGCAAGATAAGTCGATACGTAAAAAAATTCTTTACCTTTACCTTTAGGTTACCTTTCTTCGGGAATAAAACTAGATATAACTTGTTTTAAAATAAAGCTTTATAGAAGTATTTTAATTAAAGATAGATTGTGGGTCCTGTCCTGGTTAAGAACTTTCTTTTATTCTCTTCTGTTCTGAGTAAGTCGTCTCCACTTAGCAACGTCGCTAATTTTTTACTTGGATGTCCTCTAAATATTCTTTGGTCTTTCGTGTTTAAAATTCAAATTTTATCAATAATGCCAGTTGTTTGGAATAATTTCTTCCATCTTTATCCTAAAGCATCCTAACATACATTTTTGACATTAGCTCCTGGACACTTCTTACAAGAAATATAACATGTAGTATCTATTTTATCCAAGAACCGCGTTGTCCAAGGTATCTCCTTAAGCAAAGATTAGTACAGAAATCTAAGGAACATGGATCAAACAATTATTTGTATGTGTTCAGTGTTCATGTCCAGTGCAATCCACTGGCGTCTGGCGTCGGTGGCAATTTTGGCGAAATTTTGCATATCTTATATTCAGACCTGATTTTAAATCTATCCAAATCACTTTAAAAAATATTTATCAAATCCAATAAAGCAGACTGTGATTTTAAAGGAGGTGGCTTAAATGCTAAAATGGAGAACATACCTATTCCATAAGTAGTTAATTAAGCTAAGTGGAGCACTTTGATTACAAAGCACATGAATTGCGACACATTGCTTCCGAGAGTAAATTAACAATCACAAACACGTTCTTTAGACAAAGATATACATAAATACACAAACGCAGCCTCAAGATAAGAGATCGACCATACACCCAACGGCCATTTTGGTGCCGAGAAATAAGAACAAAATTTAAATAATTTTGATTAAAAAAATATCTTTCTTTTTGTCGTAGCAACTCTTTTTTTTAAGATCTAAAATTCTCCTTTTTATAGAATAGAAAAAAAAATTTAACTTCTATGTTAACACAAAAAAACAAACATACGTTATTTATTTATATTATATACACATAAGATATAAAAACACATTAAAAATACAACGAGAAAATATATATCAAACATAAAGTATAACTTTCTAGCGTATGGATGTCCCGAAAAATCTCGCTCAAGGCTCGAGCAATAGCAGTAGATCTTTATGTCAATTACGATAAAATGAAATATTACAATATATAAGGAGGCAAGTAATTCCTTCTAATGTGCCCTCTAATATGTCTTTTCTCTTGATGATCTTAGTGATGAACCAAACGGTATCATTAAAACTCTGTCATTTTTTACCACACCCAGTTGTTTTCTTTGGTCTGTAGTGCTTGGTGTGTTAAACACCATTGTCCTATATTTAGGACATAGTATTTGCTCTGTGTCCGCTTGCTCCACAGTTTTAGCAGAGTGGCTCTTTCATACATGTCACCACAATATGTCCCTCTTCCTCCTCCTAAGTGCCTTCTCTGTTGAGGTTGGCGATCAATATGGCAAATTTCTCTCTGTTCTGGGCTTTATGAATTAATTCATTTCCTTTTGTGTGGGTCCAATCTCTGATGTTTCTTATCCAAGATTTTTTCTTTCGTCCTATGCCCCTTTTACCTTGAATCTTGCCTTCTAATATTACCTGGAGCTGCTCAAATTCCTTATGGCGCATTATGTGTCCTAGATATGACGTCTTTCTAATTTTGATAGTATTGACCAGATGAGGGCGTGTGTTCATTGCTCTCAGTACTTCTTCATTCGTAGTTCTGCTGGTCCAGCTTATTCTTAGCATTCGGCGGTACATCCATATTTCAAATGAATTTAATTTGTTGACATCATACTGTTTTAATGTCCAGGTCTCACAGCCATATAGTAGTAGAGACCACACATAACACTTTAGTATTCTCAATCTTATTGAGACCGATAGCTTGGGGTTACAGAGCATTTTACGCATATTCATGAAACCAGATCTTGCTATTTCAAAACGTCTTCTAATTTCTTTTGAGTGGTCTAGTTGACTATTTAGTTCTCTGCCCAGGTATATGAAGCTGTGGGAACTCTGAAGGGTGATACCATTTATTTGTATGTCCCTCTTATCCGCAGTTTATACAATGTCAAGATGTAGCAGATCCTTTATAATTCTTAGTTTTGTGACCAAATTTAAGATTTTTTACCAGCGCAGTGGTAAGAATCTTTCATCTATACAAACGACCCGATTCTTATATGGCTTCTTCCTTTCATTTTGTTGATCTCGTCAGTCGACATCGTAAGCGTTTTAACTTTATCTCCCATTCTTGTATGTTTTACTGCTATTTCTCTCTGTTGGATCTGCAGGTTTTCTCACATTGCCCTTTATTTATCTTATTATTTTTAATTAATTTCTTTTACATTTACAAGACAAAAATAAGTTTATCGTCATAATTTTTTGGTTCTCTCCATTTTATTAACACTTCAAATTTTAGGCACTTTTCTATTGATTATTTCCGCAAATGCTCAAATTATCTTTTACATGCCAAATGTGAAGCTGAACATTTATCCTGGTCTCCCAAGTGGTCGCTAAAATAAATCTTTTTTAGGTCGGAAACAGGTTTTCTGTTTTCTTTTAAAATATATTGACCACATTTATAACAAAACGTCTGGTTGATTTAAACAACCGCATTTGCTTGTAGAGGCCATGATTTTATTTAATTTGTTATTAAGCACTGATCATTACCACGGATCAGGTTTTGCGAGGTAAGTTGAAACTTGGTCCCTGGTATAATATTATTTATTTAATATCTCGCGATCATAAAATCCGGGTCACCTTAAAAATCACCGATATTTCATTTTTAACAAGCTTTATCGTAAATAATAATAACACAAATACAAACTAATGCATGTTTCTGATGACGACTTAGCGGTTTCCTTTGCAACAAAGAATTCCAATAATGCCGATTTCGCGGAAAAGTGCACACTTCCCAAAATAAACGGTACCTGTAACTGCCGCTTGTTTTAATTGTCTCATTTGTGCTTCTACTTTCTGTTCAAACGCAACGAACAAACGTCTACAGGAAGTTCGAAATCGCAATGTTAGCGTTGCAACAGTCAGGTGAAGACTTCGTTCTTCTGGACTATCTTCTCGGGTAATGGCTACAGGACCGCCACTTCACCTAGCGCATCGAGTTGCACGACTAGCTTTTGCTCGACAATACGCGCATTGGGGAATTAACGATTGGAGCAAAGTGTTATTTTCAGATGAATCCCGTTTCTGCCTAGCTGGATCCGATGGACGTGTAAGAGTTTGGAGGAGAACCGGTGAATGATTTTCACAAGCTTGCATTGCTCCAAGAATGCAATTTGGTGGAGGCTCAGTCATGGCTTGGAAAGGTGTATCTTCCGACTTCCGCAGAGAATTATCCTTCATCGAAAATGGGTCGTTAATTGCAAGAATGTACATTACTGAGATTCTGGAAGAACATGTTATGCATACCATGGCAGGGCTTCGAGAAGACGTCGTTTATATGCAGGACAACGCTCGAACGCACGTTGCCACGATCAGTATGCAATACTTGGACGAGGTTGAGGTTACCCTGGCCAGCTAGGTCTCCGGACCTGAATCCCATCGAACATCTCTGGGACGATTAGAAAAAATGTATTTAACCCCTAACACCACCCCCTAACAACGCACAGGAGCTTAAGGATCTGTTAGTGAGGGAGTGGAATAACATACCACAACATGTAACCGGAGAAAAATTGAGAGTATGCCCCGTCGTCAGCAAGAGGTTATTAGCAAGTGTAGGCAATACACGATATTAGTCATTGAAATTGCACTGATGTTTTACCACGTTCTGTATTCTCCATTTTTTTTTTCATATGTCTGTTTTATCAACAATTTTTTTTTCTTTCAAAACAACCATTGATGACAAAAAAAATACGTTAGCCTAAAAAAACGGTTATTACAGCACCAGAGGCAAAAATATTCAAGAAACTTGAAATTTTCAAGGTGACCCGGATTTTATGATCGCGAGTATATATTACCATATATCTCATACCACAGCACAGCAAAAAGGTAGCTTCATACGATTTAATAAAAATATTTCTTTAGGTCCTCCTTTATGCACCAACTTTACAGTTGAAGAATCGAGCAGAGTCAGTGTCTCAAACGAGACAGTGACAAGTGATTATTTTGATGAGATAATTCTTTTATATATTATAATTTTCCAAGTAGTTTTTGGATCTGTAATCATATCCTTCATTTCGCATGGTTTAACGTATATTGATGATCATACATCTACAAAGCAGAGCCCTGTGTTGATAGGTCTGGTCCTAGCTTCCCACGTAATAGGAAAACAAGGAGGAATTTACTTTGCGTGGATGCCTTATATGCTGCATATTAATGGTATATTTGTCTCCCCAAGTAAGTAAAAAAAATGCTTCACCCAATTGAAATTATTCCAAATTTATTTCTCCTATGTTTTCATACCTCATTATATATATTTTTACCTTGCACCTGAAAACGGAAATATCAATGTATCCCACTGTATATAAAAATAAGTAAATTATATTTTTTACAGTATGGATTATAATAATAATTTTGACATTCCTTATTGGTGCCGGAATGGCCTTGTTTCCAAAAGTACTGCCAAATATGGTTTTAAGAAAATCAGTTAACTCTTTGGTTAGCATTGCTGCAGGTGGCGATCCAATGCAAGAAGAGGAGATCGTTGATGGTAGGTATAATGTGTTTTTTAATATATGACAGCACGACAAGTATCAAAAAAATGCTAATCAGATAATAAATCTTACGCTTGCTCAATGGGAAGATCACGTAAGAAACAGTAAATTGACCTCTAAGATAACAATTACATTTTGATAATTTACACAATCTAACTATTTTTTTTACTTTTTTGACTTGGTTATTAGTTACCTAGTTTTTCTCAATAATTTCATTTAAGAAAGGAAAAAAAAGGCAAAAGGCAACACCTAATTTCCTTTATAACCAAGCTATAAAAAGAAACCACTAGATCATTAAAAGTTCTTGACACACTTTCAAATGGTTTCCACTCAGAGCAACATTGCTTAACATTGGTCTTTTGCCTACGCCTCTTCGGTCTTCTATTTTTCTAATATGCGGATGTGAATCTTGCTCCCAGATAATTGGAAATCAGAATGATAGACGCCACTAAAATGTTCTGTTGGAGACAAATATTACGAATTTCCGACCGATCAAAGAATTCATGAGTACCGGAGTACTTTTACTTAAGAGTATATTTCTCACTTTCCACAAATTGATTGTCCTGTTCTTCGGATTAGTCGTCATGGTTAAATCCATTTCAAATCCGTAGGATGGTGACCTAAGTGGAGTATCCCTTCTCCTTTATCCGAGCTTAGGACCAGTAACAGTGCTTTTGAGCTACTCTATAAACTTAACTGCAGTCGTAGTAACAATTTCGTAATTGTTTTGTCGAAATGTCAATCACTTACGACGATTAAAAATGTTAACTTTATTCCAGAAGTTTTGTATTTAGTTAGAAAATTATTAGGATCACTTTGTAATAGATAATTCTTATTTTTAAATGAGGCTACGATGCTGCCAAACATTAAGAAATACAATATAGCAAAAGAAGTGGTTATTGAGTATATTAAAAATTGCTCACAATTTTAAATTTTAATTTGTTTGGATTTTGTTCTTTACACGTTTTAGGTTATTTCCAGACACTGTGGAGACTACTAAAAAACAAAATTCTTCTTTTAAATATTGCATCATATGTAGTGGTTCAATCAGCTATAATAAACTTTGCGCTTTTTGAGAAGTATTTCAATCAATCCAAATATCACGTATCTATAGAAGATAAAGACTCTTCAGGATATTCAGACCCAAGCATCATCCAGATGACTACAAATCTTCTAAAGCAACCGTTAATAGCTGTTTCTTTTTTAACAACGGGATTGATCATAGCAAAAATTAAGCCAAAACCAAGAAACTTAGTGATATGGAATACTATAGCCTTCGCTCTAGTCATCCTAATTTTCTGCAGTACAGCATTTTTCAATTGTACACATGGCATTAAAAACGAGCATAAACACTCAATAACAATTCCTTTCTGCAGTACAAACTGCGCATGTCCAACTGGAGAACCGTTCCAACCAGTTTGTGTGGATGGAAGTACTTATTTTTCACCATGTGTAGCTGGATGCAAAAACTTCACAGCAGCTACAAATGTAAGTATTAACATTAAAATATTGATGGATGAATATTCTTGAAAATCTGTGGTTGTTCTGTTGAACCACGTACGTAGCCTTTTTAGCCAGGAAATCCTTCTCTTTCCTGGTCCTCGTTTTCCTTTCACTTTTTCTTGTAAATTTATTTGCACCTATAGAAAAGATATATCTATACAAGATATGTTTTTAAAAGTATTTATTCTTTTATTTTATTTTATTCTAACTTGTAGGTTTACCATGATTGCTCATGTGGATCGATAGTAACAGAAGGTTCATGTGATGAGGACCGTTGTAAGTTTATCTTGGCCTTGAGTCAAGTTAACAACATTGTATCAAATGCGATTATGGCTAGTACACTTATTGTCAACGTACTAATTATTCTAAGATCAGTAGCAAAACAAGACAAAGCCACGGCTCTAGGACTGGAGCTAACTTTTTTAGGATTGGTGCCATATATACCAGTTAAAATTATCTATCATTTTGTAACAGGTAAATACAATTATTCACATTATAAAAGCTTTTGTATTATGTCCGGAAAGTGTGTATTCCGTCCATCGTTCGACGATTTCCGTTTCTATCATTATAAGTTCACCTGCTTCATTTCTCATAGGCTGTGTTACTCCAACACTTGCACCTTTTCTGACTGACTTCACTTCACTAAAGAATTTCCTTATTTCATTTCTTTCGCCACTTCTGTCCATTTCCCGGATTTGCTGTTCTAGGTAGCTCCTCTTTTTAGTTCTGAATAGTCGCCTTGTTTGTGCTCTTGATCTGTTAAAATCTGCTTTGTTCTCTTTTGTGGGGTCTTGTAGCATTTTCAATCTTTTTTTCAATTTTATTTCCAGGATTTCCTTGCATGCTTGGTCAAACCATTTCCGTTTTGGGTGAGTCCTCTTTTTTCCAATGGTTTCCTTGGCTGCTTGTTCTATAACTGATGCCACTTGCTGCCATGTTTGTTCTAACTCTACATTAT
Source organism: Diabrotica undecimpunctata (assembly GCF_040954645.1). Lineage (NCBI taxonomy): Eukaryota > Metazoa > Arthropoda > Insecta > Coleoptera > Chrysomelidae > Diabrotica > Diabrotica undecimpunctata. Next base: position 33,886,654 of record NC_092812.1, read on the forward strand.
GCTCTTCCTCTCCCAGCAATTGGTATATGTTGCTTATTGACACTTGATAATCCAGTTCTTTATTTGATGTTTGTAGGGCTTTTATGTTCCATATTTCTCCTTTTTCTTGTTCTTCCAGTTTCTGTATTGATAATCGCGTAAATAAATAAATAAATATAGTCATACATTATGTAGGTCACTGTTATAGTTATCGGTCAAAAATTGGAGAATAAAAGAAAGGATACTTGCTACAAAAACAAATTTACTTGTACTATAAATGATTCTAATATTTTTTGGTTAATTTTTTGTGTAAGCAAATGAAATAATTTCTTCTTCTAATACATTGTTTTATTTTCAGAGGGATTTTGTGAAATCCAAAATGATAATGGGTGTCAATACTTTTCCGAAAATTTTCCTCTGGCAGTCTCCATTGTAACTATATCTTTGGAGTTTTGTGGAGTTCTTCTATCACTCTTGTTACTGATGACCATCAATAACATTAATCTTTTTAAAAACAGGATTAGCTACGACTATGAGCTAAATAACTTTCACTCTAGAATAAATACCATTGATCGCAATGACAGTCAAAATCCTGAGGATAATTTACCACCAAATGAACAAGATCCATTCATTCAAGAGCTAACTAATAGTTTACAAAGAAGACACACTCCTCAAATGAGTCGGCAAGAACGAATGCAATCGTACATAGACGACGGCGAGTTGGTTCCACCATTACAGCCGCCACCCAAGAGAAGAAGTTCTAAAATGTCATCTAAATCGGAAAGCGGCAAATCTGATAGTTCTAACAGCACTACAAATAGGGCTAATTCCTTAGATATGTTAAACGGAAAATCCGAACTTGCCAGTAATAAAATAGGCTCCAAAGCTTCGGCATCCATTGATTCTGATATGTCCTCCCTGGATCGATTTGCTGATTCACTGGAATTTTTAGACAACTCTTCTCAGGATTCAAAAAGGTTTCTAGAACAAACTATTGCCGAGATCGATGAACCTCAAGAGAACAAAGCAGTGCCACAACAGAATGATGTCTTTGAAACGGCTTTCTAGGAGATAATAAACTTGTTCTGGATGCTCTCTTTAACGATTAAGTCGAATCCATACACAAGGAGTACGAATCCTCAAGGTGCTGACAAGTAGTACCATGTGAATTCATCAATTTTTTATGTTATGTGTTAATTCATATACCATTTACTGGTATATATGTACTATAAACAGTTCTTTATTTACTTCTTAATTTTGACAAATTCCGACCGGAAACCACTAGTAATCTAATGATATAGGTTTTTTCGAGAATTTTAATCCATGGAATTATTTCTTTATGACCTTTCTTCTACAATTGCTGCAGTATATTAAAAATATGACAAAGTTATGAGTTGATGCATGAGTTTATTATACTGCGATGTCTGCAGATGAAGACGAAAAGCCTGGACAAAATAATTTCAGATTGATGCTTACAAAGCTCGAAAATAAAGTATTATTATATACAAAGCTCCTTCTGCGAAAGGCTATACACTAGTTATTAGTTTATAAAATAAATTACTAGCGATTACTACATTTTTTATATCTTGAAGAATCACCAGAAGACATTTTTAAATGAAAATGAGGATCATGAGACTGACGAAAACGCCATAAGTTTCTAGAAAAGACGTCGTTCTAAAGTTAGGGTTTAACAAAACTTATCAACATTTGTTAATAATAATTGTTAAGGGAAGATTTTTTAATAAAAGCTTAGTTGCTGAGATCATCATCAATGACTTATACAACAATCCTGTCCACTTTTGCCTGTCTTGAGTAACTCTCCTCTATTTAAGTCCGATAGATTCTAGGTCGGCATCCAAGTATCTAAGTCATCTTCTTATTTGTTGTTTCAGTGATCCTTTCTGAAGAAAAATTTTTCAGAATGTTGTATCTTTTTTTCGCCTGATTAGATCCATCTAAAGCATGTTACCTTAATGATTGTCACATCATAAATTGCCCCATAGATTCTACACAAATCAAAGTTGTAACGTCTGCGTTATTGGTGAGCTATTAATCCTTATTGCTATAGGATAACTCATACTCAACGCTCCCAAAAAATAATTCAATGCATGGGTCGGATCTGTTGCACTCTAACATCGTATGTGCCCAAGTATCCACAGTATAGGCATTTATCTATGCCAAGCTTTCCAAACCTAGAAAGGTAGGCCCTAAAACACCCGTGTCCTGTGAGCATCTGCATTATTGAGTCTATTGATCTGGTCGGAGGCTTGTTGTAAAAGCCTTTTTAAGAGCATATCTTCAGTTGTTCCTACTATCTTAAAAATAGGCATTTCAAATAGAATTCTATCATTTTGTATGAGTATATTGTTAAGTAAATCAGTTTTGATGTACGACAAACTTTTATGTTTGATATCCACCATTTACCCATCCAACCAGCCCTGAGTAACTAAGCCTTTTAAGATTTTAAATTCCGATATTAACCTTCATAAATTAATGAAAGAAAGCATTTGTCGGCCAAATATAGCAACATCCTACATACATATTGTATCTTTGGATGCATTGATTTATTTTGTTTTTAAGAGCTGCTTTAATTAGTACTACAAACAGTCTGATAGGCATGTTATCAACTATATCATTTGTCCCTACATTATTTTTAGGAAAATATTTGTACAAAATAGAATAAGAAATATTTGTTTGATATTTTATTTGTAGTTTATAAAAATTATGTAATTTATATATAAAAACTATTATTTAAACTCAATCACATCCTCAAGTTCTACATCTTCTTCGAATATTTCAACATCCTTTACAAAATACCAGACGCCTAGATCGAACAAGGCACCAATGAAGACGAAGGTAGCGGCTGTGAAATTCATAGTTGATCTTAAGTAAGCGCCGTTATACAGCCAACAGTTTCCTGTACCGGCACAAGTTCTCCCCCAAACAAGGCAGGCTTTATCTGAAACAGAAAAGTATTAATAGAATAGAGAAATAAGGTAAGAAAGAAAGGTTATAAATCAGACAAAGTTGGAACCCTGGAGGCATTGTGCCGGATTCAATGTCACTTTATTTGTACACCATATACATAGCGGACATACCTACTGCGCAGATCGTTATTAAGCCTGTACTATGACGGCATTGCGATACCAGCAAGCAGCTGAAACCCGGACATAGCCACAAATCACCTATAAAATTCGTTAAATCGATTGCAAAGATGGTATATAAAGTGGAAAATAGCAATAAGCCTAAAGAAAATACAGGCCGTTACATACCAATAAAGGAAAGGTAGACCGACAGAGATATAAGGATAGCCAATACCCCAATTAAGTGAAGCAGTCAATATAAATACCTTGAAATCACACTTGACAAGAAAGTAACGTTCACAGACACTGGTAAATCAAACGGTCTACAAAGCCAATGCACTTAGGAGTTAACTCTCTTCACTAATAGGTCGAAAAAGCAAATTGAGATTTAAAACCAAAATCAGCACGGTAAACAGCATAACTCTGCCAACACCGACATATGCTTCTGCAGCATAGGAACATACCTACAAACAAATAGGAAGAAAATACAAACAGTCCAAAACTTGATAATCAGAGAGGCTCTGGGGATACCTAAGTACGTACCATTAAGTTACGTATTTAGGGACTCTCAATAAAGGAGGATTCTGCGAATGATGGATGAGAAAGCATATGAGATATTCAATAACCTCAGAAACCATCCCAACATTACCCTAAGAAAGTTGACAGACTATAATGAAAATGTAAGGACTGTACACAGACGGACTAAGTAGCAAATAGCTGGATATAGGATATATATATTATATAAAAAAAGAGCATTGCTTTTATTCCGCCCAATGTCAGTGAAGGATGGTAAACGGCGAGTAGAGCAGAAGTGTGGTGCTGAATTATAGGGTAGTTCGACGAAATGGGTCTTATCAGATTTCCAGTGGAGTAAGACTCTGGGATGTAAACAGTCGTAACTCAGCAAAATACAATAGGAGCGCACCGGAACACGTGATTCTGACTGGAGGAAAACGCATTGGTCACCAAAAATAACGGACAAAAACTCAATAAAAAGACCTTTCTACTATGGTAATCATGCCTCCAATATATATATATATATATATATATATATATATATATATATATATATATATATATATATATATATATATATATATATATCGAGTGACTTCTAATCCTTTTTCACACATTATGCAAACACACACAATGGGTGTAAGAGACCCGTCAGGCCTTTTATACTTCCGCTCAGGGATAGGCCCTAACCATCGAGGTTATATGCAACAAACATGGGCTCAATGGCCAGGCCTTTCGGGTGCTCAGTTGGCGGGGAGAACAAAATTTATTTTGCCAATTCGGCGGCCGAGTAAACGAGCACACACATATTTCGGACAGAGAGATATCAACAGAGAGATAGGTCGGTGCCTCTCCGTTCGAAACACACTCTTTTCCAGGTACTCAAGTCCTATAGTCATGTTATTTTTAGCAGAAGTAAATTCAGTAAAGTACCTAATTTAGAAAAGCCGTTTTTTGTGCTACCCCTACCGTTAGGTGGCCTTACCACAATCAAGAAAAACAGAGGGTGCTTCATTACCCAGAACGCCCAAAATAACGATCAGTTGATAAACCCTCCATCGTAAGTCACACGTTGGGGAGTGGTGGAGGAAAAGCTTGGGGATCAAATAGGTACCACTTCATAATAAAGTGCAACCGGTTATATGGTTATATGGGCAACCTATTGTACAATGGTACACACATATTCCTAGGGGCAGGGTTAAACGAGTGTGTGTGTGGTAAGAACGTACTTGGATGTAAACTTTGACCTTACAAGTTCTTTGAGTTTTATGAACCTCAATGTTTCTTGTAGTGGATTCGGTGAGGTCCAACAATTTGAGGTCAAAAATGCATCCTTTTAATCCTTTAAGTGTTTTAGTGGTAGCTACATTAATCATGGTTGTTATAGGTTATTTTTCTAACCTATAGCAATGAGTACTAGACCATAAGCATAAATAGTACTGTTACATAGAATCTTTGGCAAAACAAAAAATAAATATTATTGATTTCTAAAAGTTAGTTTAATCTATTCAACATTGTCAACATATCTCACCTAATTTTTTTACGCAATTTACAATTTTTTTCATGAATACCAAAGCAAATTAAGGGACTGCATGTTGTAAGAATGTTAGTTTGCCTTCTTGTCTTTAATATGAAAATGAAATCTTTTGTAAGTTTTTCCGAAAAGATGTTCTGTGTGAATATTGAAAGAAACGTTTTTTTCCAGTAAGCGAAAATACAAAAAGACGATGGCAACAGCTTCTCGCTGCAAAACAAGTGAAAAAGTTTGTAAATAAAGGCCTGAATGATACTTATGATGGTAATTATTACCTGTCTTATTATTAAGGTGCTTCTGATGCAAAGAGCAGTATACACTTGTATCGTACAGTACCGAATCTAAATAAAGTACAAATGTTGCTTCTAGTTCAATCTCGAATATTGTTTAACATAAAACAAACTTAAATATTATCAACAAACTCATTCAACTTTCGATTTCCCAGGTAACGGTGATAAAGATTTTGAAGATTCGGTTTTATGTCAAAATTTTTCTGCCGAAGAGATTGGTACTGTGAAGAAAAAAATCTACATATATACTTATTTGATAATAGTGGTTTAGTGGATAAAAGTAAATAATAACAAAGACCAGGTGCATGTTTTATCCATCACAAAATCGGACTTAAAGTGGTCCAAAAAGAAAGATTCAAAATTAAAGGCACTTACGGTAGATTTCCTAACGGCGGTTAAAATATGAAACAGATAAAATTCACAAACGGAAAACTACTGTATCATATAAAACAACAAATGCACCAAAATGTACGGAAAACAACATGATTTAGATCAATAATCAGTTCAAAGCAACTAAATAGAGCCTACGGACTTACCGTCTTAATTTTTGGATAAAAAAAAAGTAGAAGAGTTCTTACAATTTTAGAGCACATAATTACAAACCGCACACTATTTTCCCACTTTCCCTTATACAGGGTGATTGATTAGTGTGAGAAAGCTCAGTAGATCTGTTATAGTAAAAATTACAAAAAACAGTTATTGACAAAAATTGTAGGCAGCTTTAAACTCCACATTTTAAAATTAGTTACATTATCTTACAGGGTGTTCCATAAGATGGTGGCAGACCAAACTTATGTTTTTTTAAACAGAACACCCTGTATTTTATTTTAAATTTGAAATCTGCTTCATTTTCACATTACAAGAATGTAAAGTTTTTTTATGTTATACCGGGTATTTAAAAAGTTATAACCAATATTACCTGAAAATCGTATCAAGTTTAACTCCCTGTATAAATAAAAAAAGTGTATAGGAACATTATTCTATTGCAACCATAGTTTTTTAATAATTGTTAAAAATTATAAAACATATTCGTTTTCATGATATTCGTTAAATCAAATACAGGGTAAGTCAAAATGCAAGTACATTATTTTCTTGGTAATTTTAACTAGAACAGCCTGTATTTTATATCACTATCGAAAAGTACTAATATCGTACTTCAAATTTTATGAAGTACTCCCTATACCTAAAGTTATCAGTTTTCGAGATATTTTTATTTTTCCATCAAAGTATTAATTTGGTAGATATTTTAACGTTTACCAATAATTATTGTGAGTTGGCCATGATTGATTTGTCAGAAAGTGACAGTTTGACATTCTTCTTCTTCTTCTAATGGCGCTACAACCCTTTGTGAGTCTTGGCCTGCTTAACAATGTTCTTCCATTCTGCCCTGACAGTTTGACATTATTGTTTATTAATTCAGTATTGGGGTACACTGTAAATTAGCAACAATTATTATTTAGTAATTCAGTAATTAATTCAATTTAAATTAGCAATAATGAATTTTACTACTAACGAAATGGTAGATATGATCTGGATATTGGGGGAACGCAATAAAAATTCATTACTATCAGCTAGAATTTATCAAGAACGGTTTCCAGATAGGCGGCAACCTAGACAAGATACATTTGAAAAATTGAAAGATCGATTTAACCGCACTGGTTCAGTGAATTATGAAAAACATGAACGAACAAAAACTAGTGTGACAGAGAAAAACGAAATGAGTCTGTTGATGGCAGTTACAGAAAACCCTCACACAAGTATAAGGAGTATTTCCAATGAACAAGAACTTAGTTACTACTCTGTTCAAAACATTCTATCTAAAAACAAGATGCACCCTTATCATATTCAAAAGCACCAATAATTAAATACTGATGATTTTCAGAAACGAATAGTATTTTGTGAATGGGCCTTGGAAAAAATTAATAGATTTTTTTGATTATGTCGAAAACGTTTGTATCGAAAAGGCATAACTTTCATTTCTATTCAACAAGTAATCCATACCACATAGTAACACATAGTCAAACAAGATGGTCTCTACATGTGTGGGGAGGTATCGTCGGTAACCGTGTAGTAGGACCATATTTTTTTGAAGATAACTTAAATTGTGAGATTTATTTAGATTTTATCGTAAATCAATTACCGATATTATTAGAAGAGGTTACACTTAATATACGTGAACAAATGTGGTTTCTACACGACGGTCCTTCTGAGCACCACAAGGAATTAGTACGTGGTGAACTTAAATCAGTTTGGTAAAAGATGGATCGGAAGGAATGGACTGGTAAGGTGGCCCCCAAAATCACCAGAATTCAATAAAATAGACTCATTTTTTTGGGGTTACGTTAAGAACGAAGTATACAAAATACCTCCAACAACAAGGGATGATATGAAAAATCGAATTCGAAGTGCATTTCAAAATATTTCTTTACAAATGCTTAGTAATGTATGCAACTCTTTCAATAACCGCTTTCAAGTTTGCATAGATGTTTTGGGAGGTCATGTTAAAATTACTGTTGTTTTTTATTTTTCTATGTGTTGTTATTTTTTTTAAATTTTCCCTCGATTATTTTTGATAAATTTTATTTGAAATAAATTGTTTTCTTTTCTGTGTCGTTATTTCGTTACTGAATTAATAAACAATAATGCCAAACTGTCAGTTTCTGACAAATCAATCATGGCCAACTCACAATACTTATTGGTAAACTTTAAAATATCTACCAAATTAATACTTTGATGGAAAAATAAAAATATCTAGAAGACTAATGGGAGTACTTCATGAAATTTGAAGTACGATATTAGTACTTTTCGATAGTGATATAAAATACAGGGTGTTGTATTTAAAATTACCAAAAAAATAATGTACTTGCATTTTGACTTACCCTGTATTTGATTAACCGAATATTATAAAAACGAATATATTTTCTAATTTTTAACAATTATTAAAAAACTATGGTTGCAATAGATCAATGTTCCTATACTTCTTTTTAATTATACAGGGAGTTAAACTTGATATGATTTTCAGGTAATATTGGGGATAACTTTTTAAATACCCGGTATAACATAATAAAACTTTACATTGTTGTGATGTTAAAGTGAATCAGATTTCAAATTTAAAATAAAATACAGGGTGTTCCGTTTAAAAAAACATAAGTTTGGTCTGCCACCATCTTATGGAACACCCTGTAAGATTGTAACTAAAAAAATCTGTAGTTTAAAGCTGCCTACAATTTTTGTCAATAACTTTTTTTTGTAATTTTTACTATAACAGATCTACTGAGCTTCATCACACTAATCAATCACCCTGTATAATAATAAAACCATTTTCACGTCAGTGCTTACCCATGTTTCAATTTTCTTATCATTCATTTAAAGCAAAAAAAAGTAAGTACTTACCTAAAATGAAGCCGAAGAGTATAGGAGATGGAACAAAGGCACACAGGCTCATTAACATCAATCCAAAGCCCATAGCAACAGCCTTATCTTTTTCTTCAACGCATCTAAAATATCAAACAACTTAGTGATCTTGTTACACGAAATAGTTTTAGCCTGTTTTCCAGGCAATGTGGCTAATACATTTAAATTTTCATGAGAAGGCTAATTTGACGAAAAAATATGCCTTAGGAGGCTATATATAAGAAAGAAGAAAAAGAAATTTATTATATTTTTTTATTGATATACATGTATATTCTTGTATATCAATAGAGTTGAAGCCTGGACACTGACGCAAGCCACAGAATAGCGGATTGAAGCCTCGAGATGTGGATCTACAGGAGAATACTAAAAATATCATATGTGGACCATGTAATTTAGTGAAACGATGTAAGCTTGAGTACCTTGGCCACGTGATGCGAAACGAAGAAAAATATCGAATTCTTCAACTCGTTATGCAGGGTAAGGTATTTGGCAGGAGAGAACTGGGACGCCGTCGTATTTCGTGGTTAAAAAACCTCCGACGATGGTTTGGAATGACCTCCGCGGAGCTGTTTCGCAGAGCAGTCAACAAAACCATGACAGCCTTGATGATCGCCAACATCCGGACCGGATAAGGCACTAAAGAAGATGTATTTTTTACACGGTTAGAAAAATCAAAAGGTTTTGTCAATAGACGTTAATAAACGTTCTATATATTTATGTTCATTTAAATATCTTGTAATCGTATATTTTATATTTAAAATGAAAAGATTTGGAATTACAACTAGATAAAATATATTATACTCAAACAATATTCCTTACCTGACAGTAACTAGAAAATTGGAAGCTCTTCCTGTAGCTCCACTGAACTTTAGCAGACAGACTACGGCCAGAAAGATATAAAACTGGAATAGACAATCTACCTGACAGCTTCCCGGAGAGGCGAAGCCGCTATTTTTCGAAATATCGTCCAATGCTTTCTCAAATTGACTTGTCTCTTCGATTTTTGTCATCTCTTTATAACTGTGCGTTTCATCTCTTCTAATACACGAACAATCGGAAAATACGTTCGACCCATTTACGTTGATGACATCCCGGCAACCTGCATGACACGCGGATATATAAGTCACGCCGTTTTCCGAACATACTGGGTTGTATTTGATATGTTCGCATTGACAAGCAGAGTTGCACTTTGATATGGGGTCCAACCTAAAATTGTTTAAACCACATAGAATGAGTTATCTTAATTTTATACAAAAAAAATTGCTCTTAAAACAATTATTATTTAATTATTAAGTCACAAATCTTTATATTTATCAAATATCCTTTGTCCATGTGTCAATGAATTCATGATAATATTTGGAAAAACAGTTTTTAAAAAGTAACTGCTTCTTTTTAAAATTACTTATTGTTTTTAGCAATAAAAAAGTTGCAACAATTGGGATGGTATACAAAAATTGACGACCTTTCAAAATAAGGGCCAGGCTAATAATCAGTCCCATTTAAAATGTTTAAAATTAAAGTTGATATGATTCGCATTTTATATAAAGGCAATATAAATCGAATTCACTTCTAAGGCACTTCTGCTTTGAGTTCAACAAACCCGGCTTCGAAACTCAACCGAAGACAAAGACAAAGAAAACTAAGAATCGGCACATGGAATGTGCAGGGCTGGAGAACAGAAGCCAGTGAAGTAACATCAGAATTCGAAAAGATGAATCTCGATATCCTCGTCACAACGGAAACAAAAAAGAAAGGAAACGGCAGGGAAAGAATAGGGGAACTAATCCATGGTTGGAGCGGAGTAGAAAAGAAAGACCGCGCAAAAGCTGGAGTTGGAATTCTACTAAAGAAGAAATGGGAAAAATCTATAGACGATTGGGAACCCATAAACGAGAGAATTGCCAAACTGAAAATCAAGATGTATGGCAGAGAAATTATAATACTAGCAACATACGGTCCAACGGAAGACAGTCCAGCCAATGAGAAAGAACGATTTATCGAACAACTTCAAGAACAAATGGATAAGAGAAAACCTAAACAAGAAATAATAATAGTGGGGGATCTAAATGGAAGAGTCGGAAGAAAAGACACAATTAACGACAACGGTGAAAGATTGGTAGAACTATGTGAAGTAAATGATTTGAAAATTATGAACGGATTCTACAAACACAAAAATATACATAAGTACACATGGACTCAAGAGACAAGAAAACTAAGATCCATTATTGACTACATTATCATGAACCACAAAAGCTCCATCAAAGTGAAAGACACCAGAGTGAAAAGAGGGGCAGAGTGTGGAACAGATCACAAACTTGTGGTGGCATGGATGGAATTCCCCTATATCTGGACAAAACAAAAACATACATCGATTGTTACAACGGGAACGACAATAAACGAAAAGAGGCTCAAATTACATCTATTGCAGGAAGAATCAATAAAAGATTTATACAAAAGAAGACTAGACCAAAAACTAGAAGAATTCAGATATGACACGTTAGATGAAATGCATGAACACATAAAAACCTGCCTGATTTCAGCGGCCTTAGAAGCTCTTGGAGAAGACGACCAAAGGAACACCCATCAGAATATCAAATTAAGGGAAGACACATTGAAATGCATAAAAGAAAAGAAAAAAATACACATAAAATACCTAAACACCAAAAAACAGGAAGACTTAGACCTATACAGAGCGAAAAACAGAGAGGTAAAGAAAAGAGTAACAAATGAAAAGAACGAACGATGGGAACAAGCATGCACAGAGATAGAACGACATATCGGAGGAACGAGAAATTCAGAATCATGGCGAATATTAAAAGCACTTCAACGAAATAAGACAGAGAAAACCCAGATCGGCAAAATTAGTGAAAACGAGTGGCAAGAATACTACGTAGAACTACTTACAGAAAACCGTCCCCAATTTCAGGAAGAGAATATAGAACATGCAGGAAATGGGGCATACGACCAGATAGAAATAAGCCTGGCAGAAGTTAAGAGATCAAGACATTGAAGAACAAAAAAGCCAAAGGACCCGGAGGAATACCAAACGAACTAATTAAAAACGGAACGGAAAAGTTATTCCGCATGCTACATAGAATGTTCGAAAGAGGACTAAATGGAGAAGAAATACCTGCGGAATAGACACAAGCATACATCACATCCATACATAAGAAAGGAAACAGGAAAAAATTTGAAAACTATAGAGGAATTAATATAATATCGTCGGTAGGTAGACTTTACGGGAAAATTATTAAAGAAAAACTAGAAACTGAAATAATAGGAAAAATTGGAGAAGACCAAGCAGGGTTCACAGTAGAAAAATCATGCCTAGATCATACGTACACATTAGAACAACTGATAGAGAAGAAAATGGCAAAAGGTAGACCGGTCCATCTGGCCTTTGTTGATCTAAAGAAAGCATATGACTCAATACCTAGAGTCAAATTATGGGAAGCAATGAATGATCTCGGAATCCGACAAACACTAATAAAAGCAGTTAAAGCACTATACAAAGAAAACAAAGTAGCTATTAAATGTGGAAATAAAGCCTACAATCCATTTAAGACGACAAAAGGACTTCTACAAGGCTGTGCTACGTCCCCTACTCTGTTTAAAATATTCTTGGAAAAGACACTCAAACCATGGAGGAGAAAGTGCTAAGGAATGGGCATACCAGTAAGAGACGAATACCTATACACCTTAAGTTTTGCCGACGATCAAGTAGTCATCGCACAAGATGAAGAAGATCTCAGCTTTATGCTCAGAAAACTAGAAGAAGAATATAAAAACAACGGAATGGAAATAAACTTAGAGAAAACCGAATACCTAACAACAGAAAACAAGGATATGAGAAACCTAGAGATAGACGAGGGAAGACAAATAAATGGAACAGATAAATTCAAGTATTTAGGAACCATATTATCGAACCAGGGAACAACAGAAGAAGATATAAACAATAGACTGAGACAAACAAAAAACTGTATAAGACAACTAAACTCAGTGTTGTGGGAGAAGAACATTACGATAAAGACAAAAAAGAGAATATATAACACCCTGACATATGGGTCCGAAAACTGGACAATAAACAAGAGAAATAGAGGTAGAATAAGAGCAGTAGAAATGGAGTTCCTGAGGAGAAGCTGTAGACTTACAAAAAGAGACAGAATTGAAAACGCAGAGATTAAGCGGAGAATGGGAGTGCAATCAGACATAATCGACTATATAGAGGAGAAGAGACTATCCTGGTACGGCCACGTCAGAAGAGCGGACAGAGGACGCTGGATAAACAAAATCACAGAATGGAGCCCGATTGGAAGAAGAAAGAGAGGAAGACCCCGAAGGTCATTCAGAGATGAAATCGACGAGGCTATGGAGAAAAGAACCCTGCGAGATGGAGACTGGAATGACAGGGAAAATTGGAGAAAACGGTTGAGTGAAGGAAGACAGTGAAAACTGTGGAAATCATTAGTAGTAGTAGTAAATCTAATTCTCAGGCTAGAAGAATCCAAATTTAATTACAATGTACTGTATAGTAGACCTGTTTTATTGCCCTTACTCTTTTAAATGCCTCTGCCCCTAAAGGTCTGGGTATTTTAAATATTTCTGAATTCAGTTGCCAGTAAACTGAATAAGTATATACATACTAATACAACTCGATTGTTTTCCTATTCTTATTCTAAATCTTTTTTTTAAAGCAAAAAGGAAAAATTTACTTACTCTCCGTTTGGTAATAAAGGGATCTTATTGTCCATCTCGCTGCAGCCCAAATATGCATATGAAATTATCCCGCTTACAGATATCAGGCCTACGAGCACATTCCACGCTGCTAGACTTCTAGCCTTCGGCTTGTACTTCGAGATAACTATACCAGACAAAAGAATACCAAAGGCTGAAAAAACCAGTCCCATGCTTCCAGTAATTAAACTCGAAGCTGAAGCTGATTGTCTGTACTGGGTTTCTATGTACTTCGGAAGGAAGATCCAGTAAGGCATGTATCCGAGAAAATAAAATACTGCTGCAAAGTTGTTCATCATCAAGGTTCGGTTGTGCATGACTCTTTTGAAGGTTTTAATCATATCTACAAAAAACAGGTTTGTTTTAGCATAAAATCGCTTCAGTGAAATTGTTATCAAATGGACAACAAACGGCGCAATATTAATTGATATAATTGGTGTTTCTACTGCGGTGTAGGAAGTAAAGGGAAATCACTGCACTATTTATCTGTAAAAAATAAAATATAGGACTATAAAGGAAAGTACGAATATGACGAACACATTTTAACGTTTCCACGTCCACTTTTTCTTTAAGTTCAATATATCAGATAAGCCTGCATTTTTGATAGAGTTCAATGATATAATTGAAAGGCTTTTGAGCAAATGATTAGTATAGTCATTGTTTATCAGGCAAATAAAACGACCAACTCCATAAGTTACAAATTCCTAAACTCTGGCATGAACCAGAAACACTGTCCATCCAAAACTCTTGGATATACAGCTTCTCAAAAACTAGACAAACATTTAAAAGTGATTTAAAACATCACTTAACTGAGATCAATACAAAGTCTGACAGGCTAAAAGAATGTCTGAGAATAGACAAGGAGATAAAGGGCCAATAGACAAAGACACTATTAAAATTAAGACCATGTAAGCATAAGTCAAATTTCGAGCAACATAATTGATCAACAAAAACAAAAATGATTTTTTATCGAATATATATTAAAATAAAAACCCCTTCAAAGAAAATGAATTGAGTAAAAAAATAATCTGAAATTGTGAAATTTTTATGAAAATCTATAAATAAAATTTATATTCACTTTTCTACAAAAAATTTCCATTTTTCCATCTTTGAATATTAAAATGGAAATAAATACCCAAATTTTATTCTTAGTGTAGAATTATTTTGGTTAAATTTCCACCCAAAAAATATTAATAGCTCGATGAAATAAGATTTCTCCTGGGACTGTCACAAATCCAGGTATCTGAAATTTTTTTTAGTTATTATAGGCCGATATAAAGAAAACCTATACGTTTTTTGCCGAGATTTTGGCGTCTTTTTTTAATTATTAATAATTAAGTTACCTAAGAGGAAACTTCCTTGAGGGGGAAGGTGGTTTTCGGGATTACCTTAGTTTATAGAGCTTTCCTGTATCTGATAGTTTTTTATATAAATATTCCTATCGCACTGGGGCCTGATGATGGGGCGTATAATTGTAAGCCTTAAAAGCGGTGGCCCAAAAGTTACCATCATTAAATAATAAAAAATCTACTTAAGATTGTAAGTATTGACTCATTTCCCATATACTGATATTATGGACTCACATTGGCAACCTTTTCATCATTTGAATAATATATTTATTTTTTGTTGCAGTACAACTGTAATGTTATGGGATGGTAATATTATTGCCTAGTGTAATTTCTCATTATTTTTAAAAATATCTAGGCACAAACTGTAATTGAGCATTTATTTCTTTTATTATTTATTTTAAATTACGATCTTTTTTTAAATTACGAAGTAATTTTTTTGACTTAAAGGTATACACCAATTGCTGTTTACCACCAAAGCAAAATTTCTAATGATAATAATAATTTTTGTGAATTAAGTTGGGGCACTGAAACACAAACTTTGGAAACTTTTCTCCTTATTAAACTGGAACAGGTAGAACTGACCCACAATGCCAAATGTGGTTATCTTTAAAAATCTCACTTAGACTGCAACTACACATTGAACTGCATTAACTGCCACAAAACTACTTATTTTCCATAAAAAGAGACAAAAAACGAGAAAACATTTCAAATTTGACAGAAATTTGGACAATTTGGACAATGTCGCAATTATCTCTTCAGCAAAGCCTCGATGTATTTGAAACGCATATATCGAGCGGCTTAACGATCAAAGATTACCGAGGAATTACCCATCTGTGAAATATAAACAACTTTAAAATGGTTTATTTTCGACCTCGGCGACGCAAAAAGGAAATAGAAATACACTGAAATTATTCTTCGGTGTTTTAATACATATACTAGGGGATTTCAATATCTACCAAGGAATTTACAAATGCTATAGTATTTCGAAAAAGTGATCATTATTCTAAAGTCTAACGAATAAAACCAAAATATCTTTAAATCAAAAAACAATGACTCTCTTACCTTTAAAAGACCTTGGAATGTCACTATCCTCTTCGGCTTTCATCGAGGATGCTTTGGACGGTTGTCTGGACATTTGTCGCTTCAGCAGTTCCTTCCTCACGGCTGCTCTTGGCAAAGTTTTAGGAAACAAGGCAAGTAAAGTGGAAAGAAAGAATATTACGATTGCCAAGATGATCCATCCCAGCCACCAAGCACCTAGCCACCGAGGATCTTGATTGTCTATGGTAGGTGTAAGGTTTGGGTTGACGTAAATCTTTAGGCATAAGGAGGCTAAAGCGTAACCAAGAGCAGGTCCTAACATTCTGATAAAATAAGTGAAGCCTGAAAGAAAGAAATATAGGCTTATAATAGCGATAAATCAGTATCTTGACCAAATCTAACATATATCTATATATATATATATATATATATATATATATATATATATATATATATATATATATATATCTTTTTCTTCCTCTCCGTTACTGTATCTAAAGTAGCCGGTACTAATCATTCTGGTCCAGATAATATTGTTTACAGTAGCTTTGAATAGTTTTAATGATGTTTTACCAGTCCTTTATCTCAAATTTTTAGCTACGATATTCGTCTTCTATCAGACTTACTTTTTTTTATTGTATTCTGAAGAATATGGTAGTTACTTATCGTTTTTTATTACATGAATAAATATTCTGGTTTTCTACGTTTAAATCTACAGTTTTCTCAGATTCTGCAGCTTCTATCTTTATCAGATCTAATTCTATTTGCGGTTCATTCTGGTATTCTCGTAGTAAAAATATATGTTAATATCATCTTGGATCATTTTAACAACCTGCAAATTTGCGATTAAGTGTTACCACTTTTTTTATAACCAGGATACGGTTGGTTGAAGATTTCCTTTCAGTTTTTTATTCTGTGTCCTAACGTTCTAATTGCAAACGTTTCTCTTCCGTTAATCTTCTTCCACTGTTGTTAGCTATTATCTTCTGGGTCTTCCTCTTCATAGTCCCACCATTTGTATTCTTAATGCTATCGTCAGCAGTCTCGTGTAATGCATCCTCTCTACATGGACCAGCCACCAGGTTTGGGATCTAATTTGAGTATTTATTTAACGTTTGTTATAAATCTACATTAATTTGTTGTTTATTCTTCTTCCTCAGTTTTCGTCGTCTTTCATTTCTCCATATATCTTACGTAGTCTTTTTTTCTTCTATATGTGCTTCATGATTGGGTCGTATATTTTATACTTAATCTATTCCAGTGTAGTTATTACAGTTTTTCACACCGTAATATTAGTTTTGGGATTACTGCTCCGACCACTTTGTTATCAGCTTGTCCTCTTCCCATATTTCCCATATCACGAGATTTAAGCTTTTTTAAATTCTGGGTTTCCTCCTGTATGAGCTTATTTTTAAGATTTTTAATAAGTTCTGTTATTTCCTGTCGTGTTTTGGTCTAGGGCCATTTTTAAATTTAAATTATCTGTTAATTCTGGGACGTCACTATTTAATATATTTTTAAAATATTACTTTTTAGCAAGATTGCAAATTGAGCTTACATTTTTTATAATTATCTTACGTCTTGGCGAAGCATTTCAGTGTAGCTAAGATGTTAATCCGGCGACTTCACCAATATTTCAAGGTTGTGGAGATAGGTAAAATGTCTGACTATTGTTGAAGCAACGATAATTTTTTTTTACGTAGGTGGTAATATTACTAATCAGATAGCCACTCACCCTCTATTTAGTGTAGAAAATATGAAGGGATCAAAAAAGCAGATCAACAATGATACAAATTCAGATCACATCACACAGTTCGATAACAAAACCGTCGAGAAAAAAAAAAGAGCACAATATAGAACTTTACATCATTTAGTAAATCTACTTATATTTCAATTCTTTTTTCAATCATATTTTTTCTTGAAAAGATAGGTTTTTTTGTTAATACTAATAATATTAATTAGATAACAATATAACTAATAATACGAATAATTGTTTTTTGAAATTGCCAAAAATATTGATAAGAATTTAAATCAAATTAAAGAATTTATTCGAACCTTCAACTTTATATCACTTTAAAATAATAAAAAGACAATGGAAGGATCTCTATCAAAAATGCAGCACAAATACAATTAAATCCAAAAACAGGAATGGGACAAGGCGACTGTTCCATTCCTGTTCATCATTCTCATGATCCTGTTCATCAAGATATTGGTATAAGTTTCAACTGAACTCGTTTTGGAACCGAAGAACCAGATTCACACCACTCTTTGGCCGCTTGTTTTGTTTCAGAATCATGATGATAGATCCAAGTCTCATCAATAGTGATGCATCGATGCACAAAATCTAAAAAAACGCTTTAAATAAATAAGTTGCGTTCAAATGTGTATTTGTTTCATTGTTAGCGAATTCGGCAACCATTGTAGTCACAGCTTTCTAAAATCCAATAGTTTTCAAAAAGACCTCTAAAAATTATATCCAGAAACCAAATCAAGGAAAAAAGAAGTATAAATCAAAAAGAAAAAAAAATAAAATACATAAATTAAACAAACACACTAAATAAAATTGACACAAAAAACTACACATTTTAGAAAGTCATTATCATTATCGATATCTTTATCCCTATGCAGGGAATGGGGTCGGCTACTAAAATTATTCTACCTTTATAAAGTTGAACTTTAATTTTTTAATTTTAAATTGTAAAGTGAAAATGTAAAGTTACTTCTAAATTTAAATCTAGATTTTATATACCTACTTACTGAATAGTGCCGGAGTTTTCGATCTCTTGATGTTGTCGTCCATATAAGAAACACCGAGTGTATGATACAAGGAACCCCCTATTCCGGAAATAAATTGGGCCGCAAACAAAATAAGCTGTGGAGAAGAATTGCCCTCTTCAAACTTGCAACCCTTACCTCCTTGGCGTTTTGCTTGACATAAATGTTTCCTCTGTTGCTGAAGCATCGCCGCCATTGTATGCTCGTTCGAATATAGTGAGGTATTAGCAAATGCCTTATGTTCTAATGTTAATGAGAGAGCGTCGTCACCCGCGCCGTACAGAAAATGAGGTAGTGCTGACATCAAGCAGAATAGCACAACGGTGTACATTCCAAGAGCCATCCAACGTGGTCGGTGGCCTCGTCCTGCATAGTAGCTTAGAATTGCTGATACCAGCAGCTGGCTGAGATCATTCCCTATTGTTATAATGCCTAGAAATAAAAAATAATTGATAGTTTTATTAGCAAATCGCATGAGTCTTAAACATTAAACTTATTCTAACAAACGTCAGCAAACTTTAATAGGTACTAATATATTCTTATTTTTTATATTACTACTACTACTAAGGATTTCCACAGTTTTCACTGTCTTCCTTCACTCAACCGTTTTCTCCAATTTTCCCTGTCATTCCAGTCTCCATCTCGCAGGGTTCTTTTCTCCATAGCCTCGTCGATTTCATCTCTGAATGACCTTCGGGGTCTTCCTCTCTTTCTTCTTCCAATCGGGCTCCATTCTGTGATTTTGTTTATCCAGCGTCCTCTGTCCGCTCTTCTGACGTGGCCGTACCAGGATAGTCTCTTCTCCTCTATATAGTCGATTATGTCTGATTGCACTCCCATTCTCCGCTTAATCTCTGCGTTTTCAATTCTGTCTCTTTTTGTAAGTCTACAGCTTCTCCTCAGGAACTCCATTTCTACTGCTCTTATTCTACCTCTATTTCTCTTGTTTATTGTCCAGTTTTCGGACCCATATGTCAGGATACTTCTTGTCAGGGTGTTATATATTCTCTTTTTTGTCTTTATCGTAATGTTCTTATCCCACAACACTGAGTTTAGTTGTCTTATACAGTTTTTTGTTTGTCTCAGTCTGTTGTTTATATCTTCTTCTGTTGTTCCCTGGTTCGATATTATGGTTCCTAAATACTTGAATTTATCTGTTCCATTTATTTGTCTTCCCTCGTCTATCTCTAGGTTTCTCATATCCTTGTTTTCTGTTGTTAGGTATTCGGTTTTCTCTAAGTTTATTTCCATTCCGTTGTTTTTATATTCTTCTTCTAGTTTTCTGAGCATAAAGCTGAGATCTTCTTCATCTTGTGCGATGACTACTTGATCGTCGGCAAAACTTAAGGTGTATAGGTATTCGTCTCTTACTGGTATGCCCATTCCTTCGCACTTTCTCCTCCATGGTTTGAGTGTCTTTTCCAAGAATATTTTAAACAGAGTAGGGGACGTAGCACAGCCTTGTAGAAGTCCTTTTGTCGTCTTAAATGTATTGTAGGCTTTATTTCCACATTTAATAGCTACTTTGTTTTCTTTGTATAGGGCTTTAACTGCTTTTATTAGTGTTTGTCGGATTCCGAGATCATTCATTGCTTCCCATAATTTGACTCTCGGTATTGCGTCATATGCTTTCTTTAGATCAACAAAGGCCAGATGGACTGGTCTACCTTTTGCCATTTTCTTCTCTATCAGTTGTTCTAATGTGTACGTATGATCTAGGCATGATTTTCCTACTGTGAACCCTGCTTGGTCTTCTCCAATTTTTCCTATTATTTCAGTTTCTAGTTTTTCTTTAATAATTTTCCCGTAAAGTCTACCTACCGACGATATTATACTAATTCCTCTATAGTTTTCACATTTTTTCCTGTTTCCTTTCTTATGTATGGATGTGATGTATGCTTGTGTCCATTCCGCAGGTATTTCTTCTCCATTTAGTCCTCTTTCGAACATTCTATGTAGCATGCGGAATAACTTTTCCGTTCCGTTTTTAATTAGTTCGTTTGGTATTCCTCCGGGTCCTTTGGCTTTTTTGTTCTTCAATGTCTTGATTGCTCTCTTAACTTCTGCCAGGCTTATTTCTATCTGGTCGTATGCCCCATTTCCTGCATGTTCTATATTCTCTTCCTGAAATTGGGGACGGTTTTCTGTAAGTAGTTCTACGTAGTATTCTTGCCACTCGTTTTCACTAATTTTGCCGATCTGGGTTTTCTCTGTCTTATTTCGTTGAAGTGCTTTTAATAGCACTTCATTTTTTATATTCAAAACTATTTAAATTCCAAGATAAAAAAGATCAAGAAAAATAACTAATTTATGATTAAAAACATTTAAACTTTGCAACAAACTTATTGCGTCGTCTTCCTTCGAACGTTGTAGAGCTATTGGCAAAGATCCTTGAACCAGGAAATCTATCTTATCACTATTAATCTTTTCCCTTGAAATTTTCTTAACTGATCAACCCTTGTATCGTATATCTATCCGTTCTCGTTAGGTGTCCAATCGCCTTGCATGTCCTTTGCAGGAATTGGAGCCATCGAGATCTGTGATAATTTTGAATGATACCTTTTCAAGTCACCTTAAATACGTAACCCTCAATGCTTTGTAGGAGGCATCGTCGATACTTTAGACTAAGATTTGGTCATTCTTCCAGATATTTCGATTTTTTAGCAACCATCTTTCAGTTCCTCTGAATACCGTCATACGTTGAAATAGAGGGTAACGAAAAGGCAGATAGTCTAGCTAGGTCCGCAGTAACCAATACAGACGCATCAGTGGAAAATCTAACGATGCATTTAGATTTAAAACCTTACTTAAAATCAAAATGGCACGATGTCTGGCAAAATCAATGGAATAGGAGCACCACTAAATTGATAGAAATAAAATCTTCCGTCCTTCCATGGAACTTCTGGCCTTCAAAGCGAGACCATCCAGTCCTAATAACACGTCTCAGACTAGGACACACTTCTACAACACATGAATACTTGTTGAAGAGAGAAGAGGAACCAGTGTGTTTTGTTTGTGAATGTAAAGTCACAGTGAAGCACATTTTGATTTACTGTCCAATATACTAAATTGAAAGACTATATCACCACATTCCAAAAACATTAAAAGAACTAGGAAAATCTAAATACGTAGCTGACTTGATAGAATTTTTGAAATCTATAAACTTTTTTAATAAAATTTAATACAATACATCAATAATTAACAATATATTATATACATTATTATGTAATTGATATTTTGTTTAAGCCTATGTATGTGTTTATCACTTTTTGTATTTTTCTTATGCTAATAACCTAAGTGGTTGAAGCAAAATAAAAAAAATCTTTGGCTTTAATGTCTTGATTTTGTTTTCTTTTTAGGCAGGTCCTGATATTAATTTATCAGTCTCTTTCTTGGAGACGCAAGTAAGAACCATTATCGTAGTACTTCTGCGATACCACACGCTTTCACATATTGATCCATTATTATTTGATGTCTAACTTAATGATATTGCATCTTGCTTCATATCAATCCAATTTGTGATAGAGTTGATTGATACTATCTAGGCCTGCAGCATGATCTGGATAGAATTGTAGACTGATTTGTGTATAAAGGAATTTAGTTGAGTGCAGGGCAGAGTAAACTTATGTAAAAAATGCATTGTAAACTATTTATTGGAGGTGAAGTTCACTTGCACTCTGTCAGGCTTTGGAATTACTCTAGATTTTGAACTCACATATTCTAACCATACGACATCCATTTTAAATAAATCCTTAAAGATCCTAGCTTTTATCAAGAGAAATTCCTGATGGGTTCACAATACTGGTTCTCTTAAAACTCTATATTGTAGTCTTGCTTAGGTATCTTAAACACGCTTCATCAAACAACCCTTTATATTACTTTAAATAAATTAGGAAATTTTTCCGTTATATTACTTTAAATTCTTCAGCAATAAGTTAAGTTACCAAGGCTTGCAACAAAGACTAAACCTATTGCCCCTTTCGTGTTAAAGGATAATAAGCGACCTTGACCAAAATCTGAAATTTTCTCATTGCCTAATAAGATTGACTTCTGTATCCCAGAATTAAATATTTGTAATTATCAGACTTTTATAATAGCATTTTATAGAACTATTTATGAAGAAACATATAGTGATAAACCACAAGTCCTTAGAACTGGACCACTAGCTCTCGCAGATAGGATCTACCGTAAGGTCCACCATTTCCGAATATCCACTGTATGGAACTCAATTAGCTATCCAAAGGCTAAAATCAAGAAAGTTTTCTCCGAGCAACACAAAACTTAAACACCATACACATTCCAGACTAGAGAGATGGGTTGCATGAAAGGACCACCACTGGGTGTATCTTCTAGAAGAATTAGCCCCTGGCCATTGCAATTAAATTACCTAAACCTTCGTTTGTGATCTTAGACTTTTATCTGGGTTTAAATTTACTATTATATTATTGCAATTTTAATTTTTTTACTGCACTGGTTGTTAGTGTCAAATTTTATATTTTATTGTAAATATGAATTTGTCTGTAAATAAATAAATAAGTATTCGAAAATGCACAAATTGCACTAAATAAAAACATGTGTACCTGTGGTTCTGCTGGGTATTTTAAATCTCTTTTCCAGTGTTGTAATCGTCCCATTAAAATAGGCATATGCCGCTGAAAAAGCGCATCCCAACACTCCGTATAAAAACACATAGGCCTTCTTATTAGCGAACTTCTGCAAGAAGGCTCCCTTTATAAACCAAAGCCCGCACGACGTTTCTTCAGTTAAAGAGAGCTCCTCAAGAAATTCACTTTGACTATATACGGTCGGAAAAATTCCTTGGATCTCTTCTTTAGCTATCACTTTATTCCCATCCATGATATACACACATTTATCGATTCAAAACAAACTTTTGCTTCAATGCAGCGCTCAGAAACATATCTCGATGCTAAACAAACTGTAGCACTGTCTTCTCATTGTAGTCAATCGGCTGAGAAAAGTTTCTGTCATATCTACCCTCTACCTATTATATAATTTATAAATATTTTGTATGGAATGCTAGCTATTTTACAAATGGTGTAATGACGTAACAGTTTTTTCTCTTTTGATTGATAAGTCGCCTAGAACAATGTGAAGATGTACATATTTGATTTATTTAATACCGTTATTTACTTTTTGATATGGATATTCATAATATACTAAATTCACAAGTGTTTCTGCTTTCCTATATAATACCTATTTATTTTTATCAGAAACAATATTAACTTAATTTACGGCAAAAAAATATGATATTTAGAGATCTTTCTCTTAACACCTGTAAATTAAAAGCTATAAAATTCTGGGAAATACACTGTTGGACAGATATACCGGGGCATTTAATTTTTTTTCATTTCTTTTAGAGTTTATTTGGCATTTTATCTATTAAGTAATACATTCTGTCGTACTTGTAGCTTTCATCAGACAAAGCGAAACAAATAAACAAATTTTTATGAAATCAATGACTGATGAAGCAGCTTCTTTCTCTCTTTCTCTCTCTACGATTGCCAATCTAGTCTTTAACAGTAATTGCCCTAATGTAGTCAATTTATCAATTTTGAGATCTACTTGTGCTTCCTTTGGTATCTCTTGATCTCTACTCCAGAATTCTCCGTGTCTACCTGTTATAATAGTATATAGCTGTGTAGCCGCCTCTACACCATCTCATTTTTACTACCTTCTTTACAATATCCTGCAAAGGAAGAATTTTAAAGGAATTACCAAGAAAAGCTTTACTTTATCTTACACAACTGTATAACGACGCATTAAGAACAGGACATTTTCCTCTAGTTTAGAAATTAGCCCAAATAATATTAATTCCAAAACCCGGAAAATCCTTGGAAGAAATATAGTCCTACAGACCTATTAGCCTTCTCCATAGTATGTCTAAAGTATTGAAAAAACTGCTGTTATCCAGAATATTGCCAATTTTAATTGACGAAATAATACCTCATCACCAGTTTGGTTTTAGGATACAGCACGTTACCACTGAACAGATTCCCCGGTTTATTATCAAATACGCCAATGACTGGAAAACAGAAAATATTGCTCCAGAATCTTCTTAGACATCTTCTTCTCATTGCGCCGTCTCGTTTCGAAGGTTGGCGATCCAAATGGCAATTGAGCGGTCGAACTGTCTCCTCAGGTCTTTCAGCCACGAGTTCTGGCGTCTTCCTACTGATTTTTTGCCCTGTACTTTTCCTTCCAGTATAACTTGAAGTAAATCATATCTTTCGCCTCTCAACACATGACCCAAGTATTGCATTTTCCTCTCTTTGATTATTCTTAGTAATTCTTTTTGTTTACACATGCGACGAAGTACCTCAACATTAGTAACTCTTTGTAACCATGGAATCCTTAACATTCATCTGTGTATATACATCTCAAAGGCATCTATTTTTTTTTTCTATTTCAGAGTCCATTGTCCAACTTTCACAGCCATACAATAAGACAGAAAAAACGTAACATCTGATCATTCGGATTCTAAGCTGTAGACTAAGGTCTGACTATCTGTCTGTCTGAGATATCTCTAGACATATCTCAGACATTTGACAAAATCTGGCAATAATGGTCTTTTATACAAAAATCCCTTCTCAACAATTACTTCAAAATCCTAAGGTCCTACATGCAAGACCGCGGTTACCTTGTACAACATCACGATGAGTATACCAGACTTCACCCAATTATGGCTGGAGTCCTTCAAGGTCCTATTCTCGGACCAGTGCTGTACCTGATATTCACTGCAGACTTACCTACATCATCAGAAGTTACAACAGCAACTTATGCACATAACACAGTAGTAATCTCTTCTCATGACGACCCAGCCGTAGCATCACATAGAATACAGGCTAACCTAAATGCAATACAAACTTTTTCATTCTCTTGTCATTCTTTCGTTTCATTATCCATCTCCGTCTTCAGATCTTTTTTGTATCCCATGTTCGTTGTTTTTTCATTACTTTATGCATTTTAATTATTTTTTTATGTTTTATTTTCTCTTTAATTATTTTCTTTTATTGATAAATATTGTTTTAACTAGGTAGTGGGTCACTGCCTATTTTTTTTATATATTAAACACCTACTGTGTTTATACCATTGGAATCTGGTCAAATCTGACCAATTATCAATTTTGATCTATCTTAATTTACTAAAGGATGCATTCTAAGAGCTTACCCTATGGCGTCCTCATATTTTATCTAACAACTATGCAGTAATACCTAACATGTAAATTCATAACACAGCACTAGGTTTTGCTTTTACACTAATTACACTTTACACTAACTCAAATGGTTTTGTTCGTTTGGGTCTTCTTTCTAACCCAGTATTATCGAGGAGCTGGATGGCCTCGATGTTTACGTGTTTATGGAGCCGTTGTTCGTGACTACCTGCCATCTTCTTGATAATTTTGTTTACATCTTCGAACTCAAGGTCCTTGTGGAGGTCGACATTTCTGATGTACCAAGGAGCATCAGCGATGTTCCTTAGTACTTTATTCTGGAATCTCTGGATGATCTGGGTATTACTTTTATTAGCACAGGCCCAGAGTTGACAACCATACATCCATACTGGTCTCAGTATTTGCTTGCATATCAGTTGTTTATTATGTGTGGACAAAACTGAATTTCTTTCCATCAGCCAATACATTTTCTTGTAACGGATACCTAGTTCCTCCCTTTTCTTTTTGATATGGGCTTTCCAGCGAAGCTTTGCATTAAGTGTGATACCCAAGTATTTTGCAGTAGATGCGTGCGGTATTTGGGCATCATTTATTGTAATTGGAATGTTTTGGATTTTTTTGTTTGTAAACTTAACGTGAATTGATTTAGACTCCACATATTTGTCCACTTATGGATTTTATCTATTGACAACTGAAATTTTTCTGCTGCTTCTTCACTGGTATCACATACTGCTAGAATGGCAGCATCATCTGCAAAGGTGGCTATAGCATCATTTTCTAGTTCAGGTATGTCGCATGTGTATAACAGGTAGAGGACCGGACCTAATACACTTCCTTGAAGGACTCCTGCTTTAATTTCTTTTAAATCTGTGTAAACGTCTTTTTGTTTGATTCTGAAGTATCTATCAGATATGTATGACTGTAGAATTTCTGAATATTGTCTAGGTATAAAGGATTTCAGTTTATACAGTAAACCTTCATGCCATACTTTATCGAATGCCTTAGCTACGTCAAAAAATATTGTAGAGCAGACTTTCTTTTTCTCTAACGATTTCCCAATTATGTTAGTAATTCTATCTACTTGATCAATAGTAGAGTGTTTATTTATGAAGACAAATTGGTGGTTTGGAATCAGTTTTTTCTCTTCTATTATCGGTTTTATTATTTTTAGCAAGAGTTTCTTGAACAGCTTTGACATCACTGTTAAGAGTGATATTGGCCTGTAAGAAGAGACTTGTGTTGGTGATTTCCCTGATTTTGGTATCATTATTACCTCAGCTATTTTCCATAAATTTAGGACATATCTTAATCTAAAAGCAGCATTGATTAGGTTGGTCAATTTTACTATGGCTTTGCGAGGCAGGTTTTTTAGTAATTCTCCAGTAATTAGATCGTATCCTGGGGCTTTCTTCAGATTTATGTTTTCTTTTATTTCATCAGCTACTTTTGGGGATGTTGGTCGGATTGTCTCTTCTATCTGATTAGGCTCTATCCATATTTGATCATTAATTTGGTCTTCATGTGGTTTGAATGTATTTTCTAAATATGTGGCAAATCTCTCTGCTTTTTGCTTATTGCTCCTGGCCCAACTACCATCTTCCAGTTTAATGGGTGGAGAATGGATTACTGGTCTTTTTAGCCTTTTCGTTGCTTTCCATAGGGAGTATTCAGTGCTGCTAGCATTCGTCAATTCTCTCAGGAAAGAACTCATTGATTCATTTTTTATATTTTGAATCTGTCTTTTAAGCTTTTGAATTGCATTGTTCAGATTCGTTTTATGTTGAGGAGCTCTGGTTTGTTGCCACCACCACCTACTTCGTTTTGTTGGTGTTTATTATTAAACTCATTTTTGTAGCTGATTCTTTTAATGCTACATACACGCCTCTCGTACAGCATTTTCCGTTCTCCCAACAATGTTGATATCATCAGCATAGGTTCGGATTTGCACTGATTTATTATATATTAAACGAGTGGTTGTAATTTGTGACATACATATTACTTTTTCCAGAGCCAGATTGAACAGTATACAGGAGACCGGGTCTCCCTGGCGCAGCTCGTTATCTGTTTTAAAAGGTTTAGACAGTTCCTCCTGAAATTTACCAACTGATTTGGTATTCCTAGCTCTTTCATTGCTTTGAACATTTCTCTTCTATTCACAGAGTCGTAGACTGCTTTGTAATATATAAATATGTGATGAGTATCATTGCCATATTCCAGTGTTTTTTCTTAAATTTGTTTCAGGGTTGCAATCTGATCTATTGTCGATTTACCACCTCTGAAACCTGTCTGGTATTACAATCCTACTATTGTTTTTTGAGGAAATTAGTTTCTCATAATATTGGACATTTTTTTTAAATATTTTTTCATGGTAAGTTATTTATTAAATACTTTTTACTCCGTATACAGCACACTGTCTTTATAGGTTTTTTGTTGTTCTCATTATATAAAAAATCTTAGATTAAAAATCGACGTGTTTGAGCATTTTCATTCATATTTTCTAAGTAGAGCTACTAGAGGGCCGTGTATAAATGTAATTAATTGAAAATTCTAGTAAAATCATTTCGTACTGTAATGTTTTTTCTAATCTTAGCACTTAGGAACTAAGAGTAAGTCAAGCAAAGAAGTATTGAAAGGTGTGTATCAATTTAGAAATGGCGTGAGTTAATTTAGTTGAAAAATGGAAAGAATGGAAAGAAGTGTAACTCGTTTTGAAAGGAATTCATTTTGCAAAGCAGAGGTATTTTTAATTTGGCACGGTTTGGCGCACTTAAAAGTCTGTAACTCTACAACGGAGAGGGTTTACTGAAGGCCTTAGGTAAGACGTCGTCCTCGGCTTTCAATAAAAGGGTGGAATATAGGGAATTAAAAATAAATGGAAACTTTTTCCATAAGTCCCGTTAGATTACAAATAATGAAAGCTCGGTTCGCATTGCGTTTAGAGTTTTAATAGTCTTATGGCACATCGCGTGGAATTAGTCGGCATGGCAGAAGTATCTTGGTATCTCGGAGATATTTATTCGTTTTTCCAAACGACTCGGTCCGAAACAATGCCGGAGCTAAGGACGTTTAGGTCGCGCTCTCTTGTGATTTCGCTTTAATCCTCGTATAATGGTTGTGTCAGTGCAGTGGCGTTACAACTGATATTAACTACGATATAGATTATCTTTCATATAAGTTTATAAAATAAAATTAACGCACTATAAAAATGGTAATTAAAGTTAACTAAATTACAACAAATATAGAAAATTAAAAATTAAAGAAAATAAAAAATCAACAAAAGACACAACAAATAAGCACTCTGCTAAAACACCCGAATATAAAAGGAGAACTGACGTTGAAAATTAATGAGGAGTTAAGCAAAATAATAATCAATAATGGGAAACATTTAAGAACACATTAATGATGTCAATTAAAGATACGCTGAGTAGTCCCAAAATGAAGCTAAGACTCCATGGATGACAGATGAGATCCGGCAACTAATGGACAAAAGAAGATCATACAAAAACAAAAATATAAACGAATACAAAGCCACACACAAGGAGATCAGGATAAAAATACGGGCAGCTAAAGAGAAGTGGTTCAACGACAAATGTTTAAAGATAGAAGAACTACAGAGAAATCATGACAGTTTTGAATTGCACAAAAAAATTAAAGAATTAGCAGGTATAAGACGGTCCAACAATAGTAACACCATGGTTGATACGAATGGTAAAATAATATCTGATATCAAAGGCAAACTAAGCAGATGGAGAGAATACGTACAAGAATTGTTTGAGGATGACAGGACACAACAAGATAGCATGAACGATTGCGAGGAACATGATATAGGTCCAAATATAACTAAGGATAAAATAATACATGCAATAAATCTGGCAAAATCTAATAAAACTGCGAGACCTGACACAATTCCAACTGAAATAATTAAATTATTATCAGAAGATCAGATCCATGTACTAGTAGACTTATATAATACTATATATACTACGGGTATTATTCCTAGAGATTGGCTCAAATCAACATTTATTACATTACCAAAAAAACCTAATGCAAAGGAATGTAATGACCACCGTATAATTAGTCTAATGAGTCACACACTAAAAATATTCTTAAAAATTATCCATTTAAGAATTTTCAGAAAAGTGGAATAAGACATCACTGAAACTCAATTTGGATTTAGGAATGCCATGGGTACACGAGAGGCATTATTTGGATTAAACGTCCTCATGCAAAGATGTATGGATGTAAACCAATCACTCTATGTTTGTTTTATTGATTACAATAAGGCGTTCGATAAGGTCCGACACAACCGTCTTTAGTTACTTAAAGATAAACACATTGACAAAAAAGATTTAAGAATAATAACTCATCTCTACTTTAACCAAACAGCAAAAGTCAGAGTAGGCAAAGAACTTTCGGAGGAAGTAGAGATAAAAAGAGGCGTAAGGCAAGGTTGCATACTCTCCCCCTTATTGGTCTTCCGAATCTTTATTCGGAAGAAATATTTAAAAAATCACTCGAAAATGTAACAATTGGAATAAAAGTCATCGGCAGACCCATCAACAATATCAGATATGCCGATGATACTATACTAATTGCAGAGAATATACAAGATCTACAGACACTTTTAGATATTGTAGTAAATGCTAGTGAGGAAAGCGGACTAACGCTTAATGCTAATAAAACAAAATTTATGACAATTTCCAAAACACAACAATAAGACATTTTAAACATAAGAGGGATTCCAATAGAAAAAGTAAAAAATACAGATATCTTGGTACAATTATTAATGAAAATAACGAGTATACAGAAGAAGTAAAAATGAGAATTGGACAAGCTAGAGCAACATTTAATAAGATGAGAAAAGTATTATGCAGTACCGAAGAATATTAAAAATAAGTTGGGTAGACCGAATAACAAATGTTGAGGTTCTCAGAAAGATGACAAAGGAAATGGAAATCATGAATACGATTAAGATAAGAAAGTTACAGTATCTCGGCCACGTTATAAGAGGGGATAAATATGTGTTGCTACAAACCATAATGCAGGGAAAAATACAGGGAAAACGAAGTATTGGGAGAAGACGCATCTCCTGGCTCAAAAATCTGAGAAAGTGGTATAATTGCAGTTCCGTCGACTTGTTCAGGGCTGCAATCTCAAAAGTGAAAATAGCTGTGATGATTACCAACCTCCTTAGAGGAGACGGTACCTAAAGTAGAAGAAGAAATTACAACAGACACTTTTATTTAATTAAAACTTCTTCTTGTTCTTATTGATTCAAAACTGCTTTTTAATTGTCGGAATAATACCTCTAAGGAAGGTTATCACTTTTGTGCCTATACTTATACCTTTTGGTAATTTATTTTGTGGTATTTTGACCACTCTCTTATAACTCTTCATTTTATATCTCATACATACCTGCAGCTTTTTTATTCTTCAGCTTTTCAGGTGTTTTTTATTTTGAACTTCTTGCGTGTTTATATAAAATTTTTCTGGTTATTTCTGATGCTTTTGGTTCTAACGTCATCGCCCCTCTGCCTGCAGCACCTGTAGATAGTCAATCCATGTATCCTTTTTTGTGTGTTTCGGGTCTATTAGTTTGCTTACCTACAATCTTTAACCACTTATAAAGCGCCATACTTCCCTTATTATCTTTTCGATTATTGCTATTGATTCGTTGTCCACTAGTTTGAGTAGTTCTGCTTGTA
This sequence comes from Diabrotica undecimpunctata, assembly GCF_040954645.1. Taxonomy (NCBI): domain Eukaryota; kingdom Metazoa; phylum Arthropoda; class Insecta; order Coleoptera; family Chrysomelidae; genus Diabrotica; species Diabrotica undecimpunctata. The sequence goes on from NC_092812.1 coordinate 33,918,266, forward strand.
TATTATCAGGGCCTGCCGCTTTGCCATCCTTTAACTGTGTTATTGCGAAATAAACTTCCAAGTAATATTCTTGGTCCATTATTTACCTCTTCGTCTAGCTCAAAAGTGTTATCTCTTTGGTCTTCAAATAGTTTTTCTAGATATTCTTTCCACGTTCTTATTTTACTCTCTTTATCCAAGATGTTTCCGTTAGAATCAGTTATATTTCCTTTCTGCCTTCGTCTTAGTCCCCCTGTGAGTTCTTTAACTTTCCTATGTACATTGTGACTATCGTACTTTGACTGCAGAGTCTCAATTTCTGCGCATCTTTCCCTTGCTTCTTTTTCTTTCGCTTCCCTGATTTTCTTTCTTATTAATATATTTATGGTTTTATATTTGTCTGGGTCATTTTTGGCTTCTTTTCTCTTGTCCATTAGTTTCAGGAACTCTTTTCTAGTTTCTTCTTCATTAATCTTTAAGTGTTTATCCTTTAAATTTTGCACTATTTCTGTAATATGTTTGATCGTTTGTTCTTCGTTCGATTCGTCTCTAATTGCAGTCACTTGCTCGTTTAACGTGGCTTGGACTCTCATCCTCGTATCGAGATCTTTCAGCATACGTAGGTTGTATGATTGTGCTTTCCTTTTCTGCACTGTTTTGAGTTTGACTCGAAATACTCCCACCAGTGGAATGTGGTCTGTCTCCAAGTCTGCTCCAGGATAAGTCTTGACAGATGTAAAACTATTTCGGAATCTTTTATTTACTAAAATGTAGTCTATTTGATTCCTAATAATTTTCCCGGGTATGTTTTGAGGGGATTTCCACGTGTACAGCTTGAGAGGCGGCAATTGGAAGAATGTGTTAGTGACAACTAGTTCTGAGTCTTCTGCAAATTTTTCTAGGAGGTCTCCTCTTTCGTTTCTGACTCCAAGTCCATGTGCTCCAATGTACTGGGTTTTATCTCCAGCTCCAATCTTGGCTTTAAAATCGCCCATAACGCTGAGAACTTCCTGTCGAGGAATTTTCTATATGATACTGTTGATGTTCTGATATAACTCAATTGCTTCTTCCTCCTCTTTGTTTGCAGTGGGAGCATAGACTTGGATGATGTTTATATTAATAGGGTTGGCTTCTACTTGTAGTAACATCGCTTTCTGTGATATTGGTGTAAAGTTAGTAACGCATTTGGCAACCTTGGGTGATACCATTATTCCGACTCCATATTCATGTGATTCATCACTTTTTTCTGGCTAATATACCTTGTGATCTTCTATTTGTATTTCTTCAGAATCTGGCCATCTCATTTCTGCTATTCCCATGATTTCAATATGCATTCTTTTCATCTCCTGTATTGCATTGTGGATTTTTCCTGCTTTGTATTCTTCTTCTTAAAGTGCCTATCCGTTCCGGACGTTGGCGATCATCACGGCTATCTTCACTTTGCTTATTGCAGCGCGGAACAGTTCAGTGGTAGTCGTGTTATACCACTTTCGCAAATTTTGAAGCCAGGAAATGCGTCTTCTTCCCGGTCCTCTCTTACCATTTACTTTCCCTTGGAGAATCAGCTGGAGAAGGCCGTAACGTTCTTGATTTCTCATTACATGACCTAGATATTCCAACTTTTTAGTTTTGACGGTCATGAGAATTTCACATTCTTTCCCCATTCTACGCAGGACCTCCACATTAGTAACTCTGTCAACCCAGGATTGCTTTGTATTAAGTTTTGACATTCCATGTGCAGATCTTGATATTCTTTCTACACTTCAGTTTATGATCTTTTGATAAACCCCAAATTATTAATGAATTATTATTGTAAATCAACAAAATTCTGATTTCCTTATAGAAAATATAAGAAAACAATAACTTGTGGATAAATCTAGTAGCTCTAATCTAGCACTAAAAGTTAAGTAGTTTTTTTCTCGTAATTATCTCATAGAGAGACTGTATACATTTTATGTGAAAGCAGGATTGCAACAGGATTCAATGCTTAGTCCTTATTTAGTTTCATTAGTGTTGGATCAGATAAAAGAGAAACTAAGTATAGGGTAACATTTTCTGTTGTTTAATGTATGCTGATTATATAGTGTGTAGTAGCAGGAAATACCGCAAGGTATTTGAAATAAAAACTGGAACAGTAGGAACAAGCTTTTGAGAAAAAAGGATTAATACCTAGTAGGACAAAAACAGAGTATTTGGAATGTTCAGTTAGAGATGGATTTATAACTACAAATAAAATGGTATCTTTGTGTGACAAAATGATTGTGAAAACTAATAGTTTGAAGTACCTAGAATTGGTACTAGAAAGTAATGGGTAAAACGATGGAGGTGTATATAGTAGAGTTAGTGCAGAATGGATGAAGGGAAGAAAACGAGTGGTGTGTCGTGTGATAGAAGAATTCCAAGGGACCTAAAATAAAAATTACATAAAACTGCCATAAGACCTAAAATGTACGACACTGAATGTTGGGCACTTAAAAAGAAAGAAGAACGACCAAATGCATATGGTGAAAATGAGCTTAGAGGGATGACTGGAGTGACAAAAAAAGCTAAACTAAAGACTTAATATACTAGGGGAAATGTAGTTGCACCAATTAATGCTAAAATGAGAGAGCATAAGTTAAGATAAATTAGGCACGTTCAATGTCAAGACACTTATCAGTCAATACGAAGAATAGCTGATCTTCTAGTTCCTGGGGGGAGTAGGAGAGAAATCCAAAAGAAGAACTGGGTAAAGACGCTCAGACATGACTTCTCGGTAAAGAGGATTTATATTGGTATGTCTCAAGATATAAGCTTATGGAGGAATATGATAACATTTGTTTTCCATTTAAATCATTTTGAATTTTGCCAATAAACTTTTCCTGGTTTTGCAAAAGAATGTTGAGAATAGCAATATACAGTTTTATCCTTTTTATCTAGTGTTTTCAAAATGATGCCGATTGGAACTAATTCATGAATTCCTAAACGTAAAAATCACCTCCTAATATTACTATACTCAAATTATTATTATTACCACCCAATACACCCCAGTTAATAATTTTTTTTAAAGTAATTTTGTTTAAACTTTAATTTTTAACATTTATGTAATTTTATTTAAATTCTAAATACTTATTTATGTGTTGATTTTGTTATAAATTAAATCGTTCAATGTTAAATAAATGTTTTTGAAAAAATCAAATGCTAAAACAATCCGTTTTCAACTTATTAGAATGAAGAACAAAGTCCTGTATAAATATGTATATAGACTGTTAGAAAAGTTTGTCGTTATTTAGTTTAATGTTATCTTTATTCGTCGTGGATTTATGCCTAGATTAAAATGGTAATGAAAAAAATATTCGGCTGCATGCCTGGTGTTAATCATATAATCTCTTGCTCGGCACCCCTGCTAATACTCGGTAAGTTGGATCGAAAGAAGAGCGCCAAACAATGGAAAAGCAAAGGAAAAGGAAAAGGAAAAACAACTCTTTCGTTGATCTTGTAATATATTCAGAAGACATTTCGGTTGGTAGCCGTCGGGAGTTGGGAGTCGGGGCATCTAACTCCATCGCTGCTTCTCACAAAAGACAACGAGAGGTTGTCGATTTGTTCCGGATGCTTAATATTTTTAAGAGTCTCGCATTTGGTAGCTGTATCAGGGGTCGAGGATTAAAATGTAATAACTTTGCTGCACGCTGAAATTACATTTTTAATTTGAATATCTTATTTTTCGTGTTGATTTAAGCATTTAGTCGGGCATTGAGCCCGCTAAGGCGTGCCATCTCCGGAAAAATTGCGATTCTGGACTAGAGCTAAATGTATAATGGTAAAGATTGGGGCTTAAAAATTATAATGGAGGGAAGGGAGGATGCTGCCCACCCGATGTCAACGGGGTGGTCATAGCCGACTTGGATCGAACGCCAGACCCCGAAATCTGATCACGTCTTCGCTCTTGATCTTATCACGTAATGAAAAATTGCACGTTCGTTAAGGGTAGGTGCTCAACTTCATCTAGCTCTCCTTAAGAACACTTACTGGCATACTGCTCTCCAACTATCTCCCAGAATAAGTAAACTACAACAATAAAACTACTATTATTTCGATGCTTATTAAATATCTTCATATTTAATCGTATTAAAAATTTACTGTATATCTTGTTATGTGAATTGTCATCCGAAAATAGACAGAAAATATAAAGACCGTAAAAATTAAGAAAAATTAAACTACAAATTAAAATAAACTGTTGTTGCGAAGATTTTTTCTTGTGACACTTTAAAATTATTTACAGTCTTTAGTAGGAATTTTCTCCACACTTACCGTTATACCTAGGAGATTACTATCGTTTCTTAAGTCCAAGTTATGTGAGCATCCTTAAAAATTGGATTCTAACCTGATGTCTTTTCCGCGTAATGTCCAGGACAGCGCTGATGGTACTCTTGCGCTTGTTTTTTGTCTTGTCCATAAGGATGGAAATGAGCTGCTTCTGTCTTTTTTTACACCTTTTTTAATTATTGTTTGGTGGTATGTGCCACTCTTTTGTTATTTTTTCATTGAGATAAACAAAAATTGTTCTTTTACTGTGACAGGTTTGTCATAAGATATTGCATATGGTCGTAGAATCGTTACTGGCTTCTGATGAATATTGATGTCGGTTATATACTACGAGCTCACTTGGGATTTAAAGGATTGGACCAGCTGGCTGCAGAAAATCCGGAAAGACAGATTTCAATGCATTCCTCCAGCGGCAACAGCAGCATTGGTCCGCGCATTTATTCATTTTCAAGAAACATTACAATTTACGGACGTGAGTGCTATACCATCGCAGATTAGGTTCTGTTGGATCCTCAAAGCTTTTTCAGGTTTTGTATCCTCAAAGCAATCATACTCCATGCCGAAGACAACCTCAAAATATTTGATTATATAAAAGCAATTGGTGATATTATCAAACCCAAGAACATCTGCTTCGCCTCCAGAATCTACAACAATAGCGTCTGTATATTATATTTAACTAATAAAAACATAGTAGATGAACTTGTAAAATCTCATCCTACCATACAAATCGGCTCAATAACTTTAAACATATGTAAACTCGTTTCTCCTACAAAGAGAATCTTCATATCCAATGTCTCTTCGTGTATCCCACATGAAATTATCGAAACCGCTGTGAAAAGCCTAGATCTAAAAATTGCTTCTCCAGTATCATTTTTTAAAGCAGGCATTCCAGGGGAGGAATTCCCACATATTCTTAGCTTTAGAAGACAAGTTTATGTGTTTCCGCCCTCCGAAACTTTTGAGTTTCAAACCTGTCTTGTGCTCTCTTTCGAAGATAATGAAAACCGCATCTTCTTTTATACTGACAAAATGGAATGTTTCGTCTGTAAAAGATCAGGGCATGTCGCTTCTTCAAGTTGCATAAATCCACCAGAAAGTACCTCTTCTTACCAGACAATTGTTTCATCTTCTTTAAGAGCCAAATCCACGTCTACTGAAAAAAGCACACCAACACTGTATCTTTCACACCAACAGAGATATCTCCTCCAGTCAATAATGTACCACTTACATCCTCAAATAACAACTCCTCATTAGAACAACCAAGCCAACATATGACAGATACACAAATACACTATAAACGCACACACTCAGAATCTTCTTCTCCTAGCGACGTAACTAGCATAACTGAAGAATCTCATAGTGAACAAACTAATATCCATGCCGGGTTTTCCAAACCATAAAGCAAGAAAAAACTTAAACGGTCAAATTGTGACTTAATCCAATTTGGTCTTCCCAAAATTTCCCGTCACTATGGAAACAATCCATAATGATTCCTATAAAAAAAGGGGATCAATCCCCAGACACGCTAAACTCATACAAGCCAATATCTCTCACCTGTACATTATGTAAACTTCTAGAAAAAATGGTTAATAAAAGATTACTTTGGTACCTTAAACAAAATAAAATACTTGACCAACTTCAATCAGGCTTCAGACCAAATCGATGCATCATGGACAATCTTATACTTCTGCAATCAACAATTGCGACTGCGCTATCTAACAAAAATGAAGTCATTGCAATCTCCCTTGACATCGAAAGCACTTTTGATTCTATACCGATTTCTGTGATACTAAACAAACTAAACCAGAACAGGCTATCCGGTAATATATTCGTTTATAAAAATTTTTCTCACAGAGCGATCTTTTAAAGTATTTACTAATGGCAAAACTTCCTCACAACACACAACCACAAACGGTGTCCCACAAGGGTCTGTCCTAAGCAGCACACTATTTCTCCATAGTATTAACGTATTTAGCACAAGTACTTTACTATAAAGCACGCTAAGCAAAATAAACAACTGGGCCAGTCAATCCGGCCTTAACTTCTCCCCATCCAAATCCAAAGTTATTCATTAAACCAGAAGACAAAACACGCACTCTCCAACCATTACTCTGAATGGAAATTTTCTCCAAGTAGTAGATCAAATAAAACTTTGCATTATTTTCGATAAAAAAATTTCCTGGAGACCACACATTCGAGAACTTAAGGGTAGCTGCCTTCAAAGAATGAATCTTCTTAAATCACTAGCTCATTATAGTTGGGGAGCCGATGAGAAAACACTACTAAAAATACATCGAGCTCTTATTCGCTCCAAACTTGACTATGGTAGTGTTCTCTACATGTCATCAAGTAAATCACTACTACGTTCACTAAATGTAGTCCAAAAACTCCCCTTCTACTCTGTTTAGTCCGGTGGAAAGCATTCATGTAGTTTCGAACCTTCTCTTCATCTAAGACGACAACAACTTCTACTGCTCTATTTCACTAGAGTTTCAGCAAATCCCACAAATCCCACAAGAAATCTCATCTGTAATAGACAGTTACCAGTTACTAATAATCCTAGAATGGTACCGTCCACTATACAAATGTTAATTCCTTATTTAGATATCAATCTGTTGTCGACCAGCCCTTTCACGGTCCCTCAAACTCCTCCATGGATATGTAAACTTCCAAATTTCAATATCGAATTATCCAAATATAATAAAAATGAAATACCACCTTCTGTTATCAAACAAAGATTCTATGAAATACTACATCGATGCAACTTCGATAATATCCTTTACTCAGACGCATCCAAGACTGAAGAAGGTGTTGGCTGTGCTGTTACAATGACTACAACCACCGTCAACTTGTTTCGACTCTCCAGCAATTGCAGTATTTATACTGCTGAACTATATGGAATACTACAAGCGGTGAAAACTCCACTCAACGATAATAAAACTATAGCAATATGTACGGACTCTCTGTCCTCCATGCAGTCCATAAGAAACGTACATTCTATCCACCCAACAGTTCAAGAAATCCAGAGTATATGTAATCGCCTTCAAACTAATGGAATTACAGTAACAATATTGTGAGTCTCATCACACGTTGGTATTCCAGGTAACGAAAAAGCAGCAAAACAAGCATGTTCTCTTAAGGTAACAACAGACATTCAAACATCATCAGATCTAAAACCAACACTCAAACATAAAATAATGGACTTTTGGAATGATAATTGGAAAAGAAGCAATACCAAGTTAAGCGTTCTACAACCAAACATTTTCTACCACCAGCTCTCACCAATGAAAAGAAAGGACAAATCAATATTCGAAGATTGAGAATAGGGCACACACGCGTCACACATGGACACCTAATGAATTCCAGTAATGAGATTTTGTTACATATATTGTTATTACATATATCTGGGTCAGAATATCAAGGTAAACAAAGAAAACCAAACTACCGAAATAAGCAGACGAGTAAGAATGGGATGGGCCGTATTTGGAAAACTCTCATACATACTGAAAGACAAAAAGATACCCCAAAACCTTCGAACCAAAGTGTTCGATTCTTGTATCCTTCCCGTTCTCACTTACGGAGCTCAAACCTGGACATTCACAAAAAAGAACATGGACAAGATTCGAAAAACTCAGCGAGCCATGGAACGACAGATGCTTGGTATCTCACTAATAGATCGGCAAACGAACGAAGCAATCCGGAACAAAACAAAAATAAAGGGTGGCGCGAAACAAGCAGCTAAATTAAAATGGAAATGGGCTGGACACAACGAACGTCTCGAAGATGGTAGATGGAACAAAGAAGTCGGAAACTGGCGACCGTACGATGCGAAGAGACCAAGAGGAAGACCTCAAATGCGATGGAGCGACGATATCAAAAGAGTCGCAGGACCAATGTGGAAACGCCTAGCACACAACAGGGATGAATGGCGAGAAATGGGAGAGGCCTTTATTCGACAATTCGGATAGAAACAGCGCTAAAAAAAATGAGATTTTGTGCCAGTACTGCAACAGCACGACTTCCGTAACACATGTACTTCTTGACTGTCAACACTATCTAGCGGCCAGAAGAAAATACAATCTTGGTAACAACCTAAAAGACATACTTATCTCAAACAGCAGCAACTATGAAAGTGTATTAAACTTTTTAAAAAACACAAAGTTATACAATTTAATATAAAACAAAATGTATTATAAAAACTGTATTGTAACTAATTTGTACCCAATGTAAAGTATTAACCATGTAAACATGAATGTAAATTGTACCTGTGTCAATGACCATTAGCTGTCGAGACACATATTTTCGAAATAAAAAGAGTAAATAAACAAAAAAATAAATAAACTTTGTGAATAGAGAATTTATGAACAAAAAAAATTATATATTTCTGTGTCAGAGTTGGTAAGCAGTATGGCAGAGACCTCAGAGGGTCGTCGGACACTTTTTCTCGCACGGTCTTAGCCCAAAACTGTTATATAAATTATATTCACCTAATCTTTCACCTCTGCCTTCTACTTTTCTTACACGTCTTGAGAAAATTAAAGTTTGGCCCTTGTTCGGCAACGATTATTCCTTAGGCCATTCTATTTTATTTAAGGTACAGGTGCTCCGATATTTTATACCGAAACCTAAGCCCTGGATCATTATCCTTTATATTAGCTTGTTACGTTTTTGAAAATGAACGAAATGAGTGCTTTTTGTTACTTTTTGCTATACTAAGTTATGGTTTATAAGGATATTTGAAGCGTGCATTTCCATAACTTTGTAAGTGCCAATATGCCTCATTTGGTTTTTTTAAGTTAAATGAGTTGCAAGTGCCATGTTCCATCGCCTAAAATTTATTTCATGTCGATATGGCTAGCGACGGCGTGAAAAGTGGGGATAAAGTAGCGGTGCAAGTCATAACGTTGGAAATATCGTAGTGCAATTCTGTTAAATGTAGAGTGGCGCATCAGTTACTAAATTATTTTTGTTTGGACGTGTTGGGTTGGGTTTAAACATAAGTATTTGGAACGAATATGGATGAAACTACAGAAAAACGGTCCAAAAAGAAAAGAAGAGTTGTTGATAGTTGGAAAAAATATAAAACCAAGAAAATGAGAAAATGGCGAAGAATATGTTTCTCTAGTCAATAAAAAGACCGTTACAAAGAAAATGCCACCAGCTGATGTAAGTATGGTTTAAAGACATACCTATCTAAATAGACGTTAAAACATAAATAATTTTTTTTTGTTTAAATCTATCTAAATATTCCAAAATTGTTTTAGGTAAAATGCAAGTGTCCACTAGCATGTAGATCCATAAGACTGGAATACCTTGTTGAGTTGTACAATCATTTCTATGAAATGGCTGATTATAGTAAGCAGCAAAGTTACCTACAAAGGTTTATTCATCCCCAATTAATCAAAAGGAGACGTCATGGTCAGTACGAACATCCCAGTGAAAGTAGGAGAAAGCACTCTTTCACCTATCATTTACTTTTGCCTGGAGGATCTGAAATAAGGGTTTGCCTCAAAACATTTTGTAGTACGTTTGCCGTAACTCCAAGAAGAGTGCAACTTTTGGGAGAAAAAATTCTTGATGGTAAAATGGATATGTCAGAAAAACGAGGAGGGGCTCGACAAAATATTTTCAAGACTGTCTGGACTAACAAGATTATAGAGCATATCGAAAGTTTTCCAAAAATTGAGAGCCACTACGCAAGGGCGCAAACCCCGGATAAGCTCTTCTTGTCACCGGATTTAAACGTAAGTAGAATGTACCGTGCATTTTTAGAGAAATATTGTGCGGATTATCAGCCGCCTAACAAACCACCAGTGACTAGACAATGGTATAATGAAATTTTTATATCAAAATTTAACTTATCTTTTGCAAGGCCTAAAGTAGATACATGCTCCACATGTGATAGTTTGGCTGTTCAAATAAAATCAGGAGATAAAGCTGCTGTAACAGAACAGGAGCTTCACCATCGGAGAGCAGAGGCTGCTACAAAAGCAATGTCAACTGAGACCAAAAATGCATGTACAAGTAATTGCTATGTTCTTTCCTTCGATATGCAGCAGCAAATGTACATCCCCCAATTAACTCACTCCGAAATGTACTATCCACAACAGCTTGCAGTGTGTAACTTAGGAATTCACGATTCCATCACAGGAAAGGGATTCATGTGTTTATGGACTGAGGACTTTGGGGGAAGGGGTGCCTTGGAAATTAGCTCCTGTTTATATACTTACCTTACTAAGGAAATTGGCAATCACGGAAAGAAAAAGCTTATTTTGTGGTCGGATAATTGTGGGGGTCAAAATAAAAATCAGTTCATGATCGCCATGTATTTGACCATACTAGCTAATAACGTTTTTGAGGAAATTATTCATGTAAAAAAAATTTCCTGTAAAAGGACACACTTTTCTTAATTGCGACAGAGATTTCGCAATCATAGAAAAACGTAAAAAAGTGTGTAAGGCTTATACATTGATGAATGTTGTTAACATCATTACTAGTGCGGCCCAGAAAAATCCATTCTCGTGCATGGTGGTTAAGGACTTTTATGATTTCAAAACCGTTGCCTGTGATAAACTGAACACAAAGAAGTTAGGAATTTCAACAGCTACGCAGCTTCGTCTTACAAGAGAGAAATTTGGTACGGTGATGGTGGCTAAAGGACATAGTGAGCTCGCTGGATGGAGTGAGACCAATGTACTCAAATCTGGAGTTACATTAGAAGACTTTAAAATCATAGACCTTCAAAAAACTAGAACTCACTTTGGTATCCCAGAGAAAAAAAGAACAGATATTGAAAAAATGCTCCCTTATCTTCACGATGATGCCAAGAAGTATTTTAAAGAAAAATTAGCTCAACCAGGGCAAGTTTCTACTGTAGGAAACAACGGTTAAAAATCTGGCACTTAAAACGTTTTGACTTGCAAACCTGATGGCACTTACAACGTTTTGACCTTAGACAGATTTTTGAATTTTTTTTTAAGTAAGCTTTGTTTATTGTTCCTTTGCGGTATGTTTGTATTATATAATACCTTTAAACTAATCCTTTTTCAGTATGTTACATTATAAGAAATAAACATGTTCGATAAAAAACTGTTTTTTACTCCTCCTGAAAAATTTATAATTTGGCACTTACTACGTTATGGAAATGCACGCTTCATTTTCCCTTTTTTGGTAACGATAAAACTGTTGCTAGTGTGAGCCGATAATTAAGTATTTTAGCGAAGTACTTATAACTCAAATTAAATATTTTAATACTATAAAATGGGGGACTAGTTTCAGGTTTACAAAGTGTACCCCGTCATCAGACTCAATTCAATCTAGCAAAGTCTACAAACGATACGTGTATTAGGGGTTATGTAGAACTTATGTAATTTTTTTTATATTTTACAATACAACTAGGACGTAGTTATTGTTACTATATATTGCTAGCTAGTTCTAAAAGCATATTCGTTAACTCCTTTTCATCACTTCCTATCAGGAAGACATCGTCTGCGTATCGAAGATGGTTAAGATACTCTACAATTATTCTTTTTCCTTTCTCTTGCCAATTTAGCTTCTTGAACACATCCTCTAGTGCTTGGTTAAACAGCTTTGGTGATATAGTGTCACTTTGTTTTATTCCTTTGCTCAGTGCTAGTGAGTCCATTGAGTTCATGCATCTTAATTGGTTTTTTTAGTTTCTGGTATATTGTCAATAAATTCGGTACATCTATAGTCTATTGATGTTTACTGAGCATTTCATTGTTCAGTTTTCCACACTGTCGAAAGTTTTCTCAAAGTCTACAAAAGCTGCATATATCGGCATGTTATACGTATTTGCTTTTTTGGATTAGGATTAGGATTTTCACAGTTAACCAATGGTCACTGGCACTAAATCACTGTTTGAATCCTGCCAGTTTTCGTATCTGGTGTCCGTCTAATTTTGTTGTTAACCTGTTATTAAAGGATCTTCATCTCTTGTAATATTTAATTTAGCAGCAGATGGACTGTATTAATAACGGGTTTTCCACGGCGATTCTTTAACATTTCTGTAGTGACTCCATCTTTTCCAGGCGATTTGTTGGAGGTAGTTTTTCTATAAGTTTAAAGTCCTTGATAATATTATTGTGTGACCGTAATAATCTCATTCCTGCTGCTTGTCACTTATACATATTCCTTCTATAATCTATTTCAATTTTGCCTACTAAGGTCTCAGGTATTTCTATTTTTTCTATTATGGTTTTAATTTGTCTTTTATTAATTTTTTAATGGTTTTATTGAGTTCTGTAATTTCTATACTTCTTCTGTAGAAGCTTTTTGCTTTCTCTCATAAACATTTTCGTTGTATTAGAAATGTAGTTTTATAGGGAGGTATCGTCGTTAGATTAGCGACTAAATATCATAATTTTTTTCTTAGAAGCATTTAATTTTAGACCAATTTTTCTTTCTGTCATATTCACGGAATCGAATAACCCTTGTAGGTCCAGGAGATTGTAAATAATAAAATTATTTTCTCCTACGGCAACGTTCTGTAGGAACGTGTGTAGGAGAATCTAAGGCACTCGATTTCACGTCGCTCACAAAAACTCAGCCTTTTACAGACCATAACTTGAATGGTGACTTGGGTCTGTACTCCTACAAAATTTAACTGACCCAGAAGCTGAAGGTCAACGATAATAGACGTGTGTTTGGTGAATGGGTTCTGAAGCACTTGAAAACCGAACCCAATTCTCACCGAAAAATCATCTTCAGCGATGAGGCCCAATTTTGGATGAATAGACATATCAACAAACAGAATTTTCTTGGAGATAAAGTCGTCGATCATGTCATTCGAAATTTTCAGACCACTATCGGTAAAGATTTCCTATTCCTTGGCGATAACACAGCCTGGCATCGATCTATTAGTTTAATTTAATCTCAAAAAGATCAAGATATCCTTCATTTGCCAGTATCCTCGAGGTACCCTAATCTCTACTATATTGAACATGCTTGGTATCTTTTTGAAAGATCCTTATGTACACACAAACGACACCCTGAAACTGTTGAGCAGTTGAGATAGCTACTGCCCCAACTTTGGATGCAAATCAGCCAGCAGAAGCTGAACTATTTGGTGAAAATTTTCCAAAGATGTTGCTAAGTAGTTATTAAAGTTCGTTAAAGAAATAATACCTTTTAAAAAATATTGTTTATTTCTTAAAATTAATCAGGTGCTTTTTCACTTTTAGTTGCTTCATGAAACTCTTGGGATATTCGATATTTGGTATCAAAATTATGTATTAGTATTTCAATAACATCAATAAGTTTTATCCAGCAAAATTTTATATCAGTCTCCCTATATTTTTTATTTTTACTGCTCCGTATTTTCTCTCTAACGTAAATTGTATGCAGATATTAAGAAAAATAAGTTAAAAATCCTTCATTGTGTTTAAAAGTTCTTCTAAGAGGGTTAGTATAAAAATTTTTGTATAAGAACTTTATCCCATATAGGTGAGCATGCAGGTAATTTTTATTGCATGGTAATAAGAAGAGGAATTTGCCGGAGAGGCAGAGTGGTAGAGAGAGGTACATGTCTCGTACGAATTAGCCAAATGTGTTTTCGCATATTAGACATAATACAATTCTAAGCCGAATTAATTCCCTCTCCCTTGCGGTATTTTGGAGCACAGTAAAAGCATTAATGTGATCATACCTTGTCTCGAACTTGTCTTAGCCAACGCGTGTCGCTGTTACGTCTTAGGCGCGGTTCAGATGTCTCCGCAAGCGGATTATCAGATGCAGATCGGGATGGAGATTCGAGGTGGAGGTCTGGCGCCACTCAGGATTCCTCTTTCGCCAGATTTTCTTTTCGACTCCATTAACTTTATTTCCTCTTAACCAAACAACTATGTGCACGGGGATTAGGCATATTCCATTTTGGGGCCTTTCTTTTGATAAGAAACCATTCTACTTCTCGATCGAATGCATGCAGCGTCTACTTATTGAAAGTTTTTAAAAAACAAGCCCAAAAACAATATACGAGGTGAGTTTTACATTTACTCATAATGTTTTACGCTTTTATACACTATTTGATTTTCTTTTTATTTATATAAAGAAAATGTTATTTTCTCCACTCTAACATTTTGAAAATCTTGAGGTGGAATATATTAAAAAAAAAAACACCAGTGACCTCTCCAGCCAATCAATTGCCCCACTTTTAATAATCCACTTATTCGTAAGTATCTCGTTTAACCACTGTCGGACAGAAAGAAAATAATGAAGTGGAACTCCATCCTTTTGAAAATGTAAAACATTCTCCTTGAATACCTTCTGCATTAATTTAAAATTTCATCTCAACAGTTATAAGAAGCTCAATACTCACTTTAAAATCAATATTTGACAAAATATTAGGCGTTGATCAGACATGATTTCACCAAAGCATATTCCCCCATCAACATCATTGTTGTAGAGCTCCTGAAGTATCTGCATTTTATAGGAATTAAACTTATAAATTTTTAATGGTTTTATTACAGTATTCACTCATATTCCTGTCTGTTCTGCTACTGTTGCTATTCAGCTGGTCTTCTTTGTATCATATGTTACCAAAACCTCAATTTAAGCTTCCTCATTTGGTACTCGTCGGATATTTTTGCGTTAGTTTACCACCGAACTTGTTTCGGAGAACTTTGCCATCAAATATATAACGTAACTATCTCATGGTTTAAATGTCTTTCTTCGCCACAAATAAAAATAATTTCAATTCTTTCTTGAAGATAGTAAACATATTTTACTTAATAGAGTTATCACTGAAAAACCTAAAAACACTAAAACTGAATTAACACGAGGATGGGTACATCGATTACATTTCTCGATTATTTTCTGTTCTATGCCATTTGTTTTGGTTCCTGTCACCATTTGACCATACTTTTGTCACATGCTTAAGCCGGACGTTCTCATTTATTTCTCAATATTAGTTTTGTCTATAATAGTCTCTTTAATAGAATATTATCATTCATCCGGGATAAGTGTCCAAATCAGACCAGTTTTTCCTGCATTTTGCATTTTCCATCGTTTCATTATTTCCTTATTGCCGGTTTTTATTGTTTTGTATGTGCTTTAATAAATACTTTTTGAAAAAGATTTATAAAGTCAATGTTTACAAATAAGAAATTGAGTATGGCTATCAGCTTGAAGTTTGTCGAATGTTATATATGGTCGCAACTGCTATATGGGGTAGAAGCTTGGAATCTGAAAACCTAATCCGTAAAAAATTGGAAGCATTCGAAATGTGACTATATAGGCGTATTCTTAAAATTCCTTGGACTGTCTCAAACGACGAATTGGACATGGCAAGAAAGGTTGAACTTGAACACATGAAAATATGAAAACTATTGCATCTGGTTCACATACTTTGAAACGATAAATACTCTCTGCTACAAGTCATCATGCAAGGAAGAGTAGAGGCAAGAGAAGGTTTGGGAAGAAAGAAGAAATCTTGGCTGGAGGAGTATCAAAGATTGGATATTTCACGTTGCAAAAGATAAGAAAGAGTTTAAAGAAGTGATTGCCAACCTTTGTTAGAAGACGGTACAATAAGAAGAAGGTGGGCTTTAATTTTAATTTTATCTTTGTTACTTTTTTCAGTGGCATTTTCTATGCTTTCTCCAACAGTATTTCTTCAGATTTGTCCCAATTTTTTCCTTTCCTCATTGTTTACAATTTCCTTAACTTATATTCTCTGTTTTTTGTCATCTTCTTATTTTTGTTGTGTCTTTGATTTGTGTGTACTTCTTCTATAATTTCTTCTTTTTTATTTCTCTTACTTCTACATTTTACCATCTAGAACGGTGTCCGTTTTCCTCTTTCGTTACTACTTGTAGTCTAACATACTTATTTTGTTATTTTTATCGTCGTATTTCTAAATGCTTTCATTTCTTCTTCTACTTTACGTATTGTTTCTGTTTTATTTTCCATCTCCATCTTCAGTTCTTCTTTGTATTTCATTTTCGTTGTTTATTCTCTTATCTTAAGCATTTTAATTGTTTCTTTAGGTCTCTTTTCTTGTTTAAGTGCCTTGTCCTCCAAGAACATTGACGTAGTCGCGTGATCTTCACTTTGTCCACAGCAGTCCTAAATAGTTCGGTGGTACCCACTCCATACCATTGGTGGAGGTTTTTCATCCAGGATGTTCTTGGTCTTGCAGGACCACGTTTCTCTTTTATTTTTCCCTGATGTTGTTTAGTAATCTGATAATAACAAATAGTAATTCATATTTGGGATTTCTCATCACTTGGGCATAGAACTCTAATTTTCTCCTTTTTGTGGTATTCAGGACCTCTCTCTCTCTCTCTTTGTTAAAACGCTATAAAACACAATTATTTACCCTATTTATCCACGATATCTTCAAAATTTGGCAGTACACCCACGTATCGAATATCTGGCAGAACACCACCAGAGGTGCTACTCTGACTAATCATATATACAAAATCATATTGAGAGCCTGGAATGAGGAAAAAATCCCGGAAGAGTGGTGTATTAGGATCATTTGCCCGCTACACAAAAAGGGTGATCAATTGAAATGTAGAAACTATAGCGGAATAACCCTCCTTAATACAGCATACAAAATATTTTCGAGTATTTTGTATGGTCGCCTGAGTGCATATTCAGAGGAGCTTCTTGGCGAATATCAAAGTTGTTTTAGGCCTGGTCGATCAACAACAGACAGATCTTTGTGCTAAGGCAAATACTGGAAAAAACCAATGAATTCAATATCGACACATACCATCTTTTCGTAGATTTTAAATCGGCCTATGATAGTATCCTAAGAAATAAATTGTATAAAGCCATGGATGAATTCCACATCCCCGATAAACTGATAAGATTGGTTAAGGCTACAATGCGTAAAAATGTTTGCAAAGTCGAAATACAGGGCGAACAATCACAGGCATTTGAAACGAATGTTGGGCTGCGACAGGGAGATGCGCTGGCGTGTCTCCTTTTCAACATAGCTCTGGAAAAGGCTGTCATAGATGCCCAAATAGACAACAGAGGAAACATTTTTAATAAATCATCCCAAAATTTGGCATATGCAGATGATGTTGACCTAGTTGCCCGCACAACACGCAAGCTAGAAGAAATGTAAACCACCTTGTCAAACGCCTCAAAAAATATGGGCCTGCAAGTAAATAAGAAGAAAACTAAGATAATGGCATCAAAACCCAACAATAGAGCCAGAAACATCGGCCACCAATTCACGGTTGATAATTCTACCTTTGAAGTGGTGGACAAATTTACATACTTAGGCTCCCTGATCACCAAGGCGAACGTCATGACGGAAGAAATCAAGCGAAGAATAATTCTAGCAAACAAATGCTATTTTGGACAAAAAACAAAAATAACCATATACAAAACCCTTATACAACCAGTGTTGACATATGGGTCGGAGACACGAATCATTTCCAAGGCAGATGAAAACCTCCTGCTTATATTTGAACGAACGATCCTGAGAAGAATATTTGGTGGTATCTGTAAAAATTGTGTTTGGAGAAGGAGTTACAACTACGAGATATACCACAGATATAAACATATATTTGGTGGTAAAGACGTAGTATCCCTTACAAAAATTGGAAGACTAAGATGGGCAAGACATCTGGCAAGATCACAGCAGAACGACCCTCCTAGAAGAATCCTTATGTCACAACCTGTGGGAAGTAGAGGTAGGGGTAGGCCAAAACTCAGATGATGGAGGGATGGTGTAGATGAGGATGGTAGAAAGATAGGCGCAGCAACTGGCAACAGTTGGCAATGGATAGAACTGACTGGCGTAATAGACTTGGGAAGGTCGAGGCTCTTTTATTGGGTTGTAGCTACAATGATGATGATGATATTTCTTTTCTTTTGTCTTTGTGCCATGTTTCACAGCTTTCTGTAAGAATCGGTTTGTATATTGTCTTAAAAACGAAGATTTATGACGTTTGATTCATTGCATAATGTACAATGTTATTAAGCTTTTTTCTTATCTTTTGTTTCTCTTTGGTAATGCCGTGATGATATATCAAGCTCACGAGAAGAATAAAAGTAACATTAAAAAGAATTTCAGACGTATAAACTTACAAATTTTAGGATGTTTCAATTTTAGTGCAGTATATTCTAATTAAAATTTGACTACCAAATTAAAAAAAAACATCTTTATTGAATAATATTGGTATTGGCAATTATAGTTTCATCTGAATCACCCTGTATAAACCACAAGCGGTATTTTATTTTATTCGTTTGGCTTAAGATATAAAAACTGGGAGATCTTACTTTATTTCCCAAAATAATCTTCCTGTAATACTTTGGTATCCATCAAGTTGCTACAATTATACAAATAATAAATATTTATCATGTCCTTTATCCTCTTATTTCTGTCCCGCTTATTCTTCCTGTTGCTTTTCTCCTTCATTACGTCTAATCCCAGCTATATAGCCTCAGATATTCAGTGCAGTACATTAAAAGACCCTAAAACATCATTATACGGGTTGATTTTATTATTACGTATGAACTTAAAATACGCTAACGATAATTAACTTAATTATTACTTAGTCCTCTTCATGCGTTAAGAACTAAATAATAAAACTATTAATTTGTCTTACCTGATAGTACATGTCGACTTTACAATATTGTTAAGTAAAATATTTATCCCTTTGTGTCCCAAATTAAGATTCAAAATTATTTTCATAAAAAATTATTGAAAATTATCAGAATAGCGAACAACAAAACATAAAATTCATGAATTTTGGTTTTTCTAAAAACAGTTATCTCGTAATTGAAGTGATTTTACAGTGAAGCATCTGAGTTATACTTGATGGTACAAATTAAAACAGTTTTTTTGCACAAAGCTGTGAATTTTCGTATGTTGAGCTGAAGCCAATCTCGTCTAACTAGAGCATGCCTCTTAAACTTACTATAACATGTTCCTTAGCTCTTTTTACCTCTCTTTCTCGTATATCTAACTCATATAAGCCAACGCGAGATTATGAACCTGAATTCTTTAAATTTTAGTTTTAGTCCTTCACTCATTTCTGAGAATAAAATAAAATAATAATTTACGAGGTCAACATCTTTAAAATGCCAAAAAATGCGTTGCTTTTTCTGCTTATTTTGTAATAAGATTTGAGCATATATCTACTTTATCCACGTATCTCGTATGCTTATTAAAATCCTTCACCAAGACTTGATAAGTCACTTCTTGAAACCTTCCATTTCTTTACCTAAGATTCACCGTTATATCCTGTAAATTGTGGAAATTACTAAAGAAGTATATTGCTTTCTTATCTTTACATATCATAGATATAACAATTTTATTATTGTCTCTCAAGTCAAATTGTCTCCTAGCCATTACTATATCTTTAACCGCGAGAAACTTACTAGGTAATACTTTTTTATCCTGGGCAGATCCATAAATTGTGGATTTTCTCGATTCACTTATGAGTGACAATTATAAAATGATATTTTCATTA